>NC_054556.1:17314107-17652355 GCF_017654505.1 Polyodon spathula
CGGTAACATTCACCAATTATATTCATTCTAAGAATTCCAGGACTGTGCTGTCCCGCACTGTCTCAGCAAACTGATCTCTAAGCACCAAAGAATCAGAAATACAGTGAGGGTTACCTCGTAATACAGCCTCCAGTAAGGACATCAAAGCATGTGAAAATTAATTTAAAGATTCACCCTCCTTCTGCTTACACTCAAAGAACATAAGTAAATGTTTATGCTTCCAGACAAAAACAATAATAAGGATCACTTGTGGTGCTGAAGACAGCTCCCTGTTTTAGTAATACAAGATAATAGAGCTTTACAACCACTGCTAATACTAATAATAGAAGTTTGCCCCTACATGGATACTTGATTAGATCATCCATGTAGAGCTTTCACATTGTTCCTGCTTTGTTGCACAGCACAAGACGGAGTATGGAGAATAGTTTGTCTCAACTTTTGACTCAATGTTCAGGACTGTAATATACAGGGGAGGCGGGTTGTGTAACCCTGCAGTAGTAACTGTAGTGAATGGGCTAAGAGTGTAAATGTGTTAGAGGATTGTAATTGTGTAGAGGGTGGGGGGTTTAGGACATGTGCAGGGGTTGTATTGTGTGTGTGTGTGTGTGTGTGTGTGTGTGTGTGCTTGGACACATTTATTAAAATAACTTCTTAATTTTAATTGAAGATGGTCAGAAATATTTATTATTCTATTTATTCTTTGACTAAAAAGTTCTATTTTACATTATTGTGTTTAAATAATTGTAAATCAGCTTTTGAAAAATGAAAAATGAAAAACAACTGATTCGTTGTTTGTTTTTCAACAACTGAAAACTGAAAAACAAACTAGTTCATTGCTCAAAAAATGAAAAAAAGAACCAGATGAGTGCTCTCTTGCTCGCTTACTTGCCCGCTGAAGAGCAATATGCGCCACTGCCACTCCCTCTCCCACTCCTGGCTATGTCTCAGTCTCTCGCCAAAGCACAGTGAGCTTGGGACACATTGTCCAGATTGCAATGCTTTTCCCATAGACTGTTCATAGAATTATGCTGGATAGCCTAGCCTTATGGATAGCCTTATCCAGTACCAAGTGGCAGACTTGACGGGATCGATAAATACTGCCACACAGTACTGCAGCATTAGAACTAGCTTTTTGTTTTGTTTTTCTCAGATGAACCTACTGTCCACAAACTTATTGATGGTATTCTGACTATTAAGACAGCTGTTAAAAACAGCACCAGCTTCAGGCCAACGAAGCAAATGATCTAGTCTGCAAATGTGTCCATATATGACCATAAGAAACAAATAAGACCTAAAGGCCAACTAACTGGAGATGATCTCGTAGTGAGTACAGAGGACAGGGCTAACTGCAATGAACTAACCCTCTGCAGATAGTCTACAGGTGGGTGTTAAAGATCATCTCAATTGCAATGAACACAATGTAACAGCAGTCTGCCCTCTAGAGGTCTGTATAATTGATACAAAGTTAGCAAATTCCCGCAGTTCTTCAGACTGTTTAGATCTGTCATGAGCAGCAAAGCTACATGTATTTCCCAAAAGCTGGAATTCAATTAAATGTAATGGATACAGTGGCTCTCAAAAGTATTCACCCCCCTTGGACTTTTCCACATTTTATTGTATTACAAAATGGAATCAAAAGGATTTAATTAGGAGTTTCTGCCACTGATCAACACAAAAAAAAGTCAAAGTGAAAAATAAAATCTACGAATTGTTCTAAATTAATTACAAATACAAAACAGAAAATAATTGATTGCATAAGTATTCACCCCATGGAGTCAATATTTGGTAGAGGCACCTTTGGATAAGTCTCTACCAGCTTTGCACATCTGGACACTACAATTTTTGCCCATTCTTCTTTGCTAAATTGCTCAAGCTTCGTCAAGTTGGATGGGGACCTTTGGTGAACAGCAATTTTCAACACTTTCCATATATTCTCAATTGGATTGAGGTCCGGGATTTGACTGGGCCACTCCAGGACATTGATCTTTTTGTTGTTAAGCCACTCCAGTCTGGCTTTGGCTGTATGTTTGGGATCATTGTCCTGCTGGAAGATAAATTTTCTCCCAAGTCCCAGGTCTCTTGCAGACTTCATCATGTTTTCCTCCAGGATTTATTTGTACTTTGCTGCATGCATTTTGCCCTCTATCTTCACGAGCTTTCCAGGCCCTGACGCAGAGAAGCATCCACATAGCATGATGCTGCCACCACCATGCTTCACGGTAGGGATGGTGTTCTCAGGATGATATGCGGTGTTAGGCTTGCGCCAAACATATCGCTTAGCGTTGAGGTCAAAAAGCTCTATTTTGGTCTCATCAGACCATAGAATCTTCTGCCACTTGGTCTCAGAGTCTCCCACATGCCTTCTAGCAAACTCTAGCTGAGATTTGATGTGAGTTTTTTTCAACAATGGCTTTCTTTTTGCCACTCTCCCATAAAGGCCAGTTTTGTGAAGCACCCTGGCTATTGTTGCCATATGTACAGTGTCTCCCAGCTTAGCCGTGGAAGACTGTAACTCCTTTAGAGTTGACATAGGCCTATTGATGGACTCCCTGACTAGTGCCCTTCTTGCCTGGATACTCAGTTTTTGAGGACGGCCTGTTCTAGACAGATTCACGGTTGTGCCATATTCTCTCCATTTCTTAATTATGGACTTTACTGTGCTCCGGGTGATATTCAATGCCTTAAAAATGTTCTTATATCCTACCCCTGATTGGTGCTTTTGAAGAACCTTATTCTGGATTTGCTTTGAATGTTCCTTCATCTTCATGATGTAGTTTTTGTTAGGAGATGTACTAACTAACTGTGGGACTTCCCAGGTGTATTTTACCTGAAATAATGTGAAACACCTTAATTACACACAGGTGGACTTCATTCAACTAATTATTTGACTTCTAAAGACAATTGGTTGCACCAGAGCTTATTTAGGTGTGTCATAACAAAGGGTGTGAATACTTATGCAATCAATTATTTCCTGTTTTATATTTATAATTAATTTAGAACAATTTGTTGATTTTATTTTTCACTTTGACATTATGGACTTTTTTTGTGTTGATCAGTGGCAAAAACTCCTAATTAAATCCATTTTGATTCCATGTTGTAGCACAATAAAATGTGGAAAAGTCCAAGGGGGGGTGAATACTTTTGACAGCGACTGTATAATTGTCTATAAAAAAAGTAAATTAGTGAATGTTAATCATATCTTAAAGTTAATACATTTGTAAATGTATCATTAAAACCTGTATTAAAGTATATGAAGCATTCCATTCCACATGAACATTGTGATACTAAACTGTGACAGGTTTCAATACTGTCTCCAACAGAGGTTTCTTTTATTAATACAAATCATTGATTTCTTGCAGTCCAAGTCTTGTCTCACTGGTTTTGCTTTTACACCACAGATAGCTCATATGTGGCTCTATTGAACCCGATAATCACTTAAAAAAACCTCAGTGCTACTAAGCACTATAACATAAAGAAGTTCTAATGCTAACTCTTATATGTGACGGCATAGAAATGAAACATGTGGACTTCCGTACAACTAAAAACACACCTCAGTGTTTGCATCATGTGCGAGCTCAACTAGTGTTAACACTATAGGCAATGTGACAACCAACCCACCACCCCACTCTCTCCTGTAGAACTCAATACGATGTAAAACAGAGTATATTACATTTGTGAAGAAGATATTTAAAGTCAGTAAGCTGGACATCATCTGAAAGTTACATAGCGTTACATAGCTTGCTAAGTTTAGTTAGCGCTACAAAACCGGAGCTAGGGTTTTTTTATTTTTTGTATTGTTTATTAAAAGAAGTCATGATTCCTACTGGAAAAGAGACACACGGAACAAATAAACACACAGATACTTTTCTCTTTAAACAAGTCCTTACTGTTACTGTAAATAAACACACAGATACCGTCCTCTTTAAACACGTCCTTAATGTTACTGTAAATAAACACAGGTATTGTCCTCATTAAACCCAGGAACGTTACTGTTCACACTATACATAGAAAATTACATGAAAAACAGCTTTAAGTAGTTTTAGCCACCTCAAAAAATGTTTTAGCCACCTTAGAAACATTACTATTGACATGCACAGCACAGCACAGCACAGCACAGCACTGCACAGCACAGCACAGCACAGCACAGCACAGCACAGCACAGCACAGCACAGTAGAGCACACCAAATTACAGCAAGGTTAGTGTCTGTGTTTTTATACTTGATAATTTATTTAATTAACTAACACATGGCAAATGACATAGAATAGAGAAAAGTGTAAGGTACTGCATGCAGGCAATAAAAATCTCCATTCTAAATACCATATGGGAGATACTGAAATTGAAGAAGGATTCTGTGAAAAAGATCTAGGTGTTTATGTTGATTCAGAAATATTTTTATCTAGACAATGTGGGGAAGCTATAAAAAAGACCAACAAGATGCTTGGATATATTATGAAGTGTGTTGAATTTAAATCAAGGGAAGTAATGTTAAAACTTTACAATACATTAGTAAAACATCATCTGGAATACTGTGTTCAGTTCTGGTCACCACGCTACAAAAGGATATTGCTGCTCTAGAAAGAGTGCAAAGAAGAGCGACCAGAATTATTCCCGGTTTAAAAGGCATGCAGACAGGCTTAAAGAATTGAATCTATTCAGTCTTGAACAAAGAAGACTATGTGGCGATCTGATTCAAGCATTCAGAATTCTAAAAGGTATTGACAGTGTCGACCCAAGAAACAAGGACAAAGGGTCACAAATGGAAATTAGATAAAGAACAGAAAATAGGAGGCACTTTCTACACAGATAATTGTGGGCGTCTGGAAGAAGACTACGTGGCGACCTAATTCAAGCATTCAAAATTCTAAAAGGTATTGACAGTGTCGACCCAAGGGACTTTTTCAGCCTGAAAAAAGAAACAAGGACCAGGGGTCACAAATGGAGTTTAGAAAAAGGGGCATTCAGAACAGAAAATAGGAGACACTTTTTTACACAGAGAATTGTGAGGGTCTGGAATCAACTCCCCAGTAATGTTGTTGAAGCTGACACCCTGGGATCCTTCAAGAATCTGCTTGATGAGATTTTGGGATCAATAAGCTACTAACAACCAAACGAGCAAGATGGGCCGAATGGCCTCCTCTCGTTTGTAAACTTTCTTATGTTCTTATGTTCTAACTCCCCAGTAATGTTGTTGAAGCTGACACCCTGGGATCCTTCAAGAAGCTACTTGATACTCTGGGATCAATAAGCTACTAACAACCAAACGAGCAAGATGGGCCAAATGGCCTCCTCTTGTTTGTAAACTTTATTATGTTCTTAAGAGTTACTGTTGGCCCCCCCCCCCCCCCCCCCACCCCCACCCATTAAATGGTGGATTATGATGTGGTGCTGTTTCGCTTAGTTTTCTGTTGCTCTTCTATTTTCTTGTCTGTTTTTAATTGCACTGTACTGCACCTTGTTCTCAGTTGTGAATTTCATTTTCCCAGCATCTGTGGCTCAGAACCCCCCGAAGACCCTGGCACAGTCTGCAGCAGATCCACGGCGTGGGGAGCCACAGATGTGATTGATGACGGGTTCAGTTAAACAGAAAAAGATTGAGAGAACCCTTTTATCGGGACTGAAACACAACTGGATTAACATGTCATTGTACACCCCCCTGTATGATTCAGCAACCTGCCCTGGTTTCAGTGTAGAGGCGACACAGCATGGATTGTATTCACATCATCATGCTGACTGCAGAGCACTGCTCAATTAGTTAGTGTGCATTCCTGTGCTTGAAATTCGCTGAGCTAAATCTGCACTTCACTATTCTCAATTATAATGAGCTTATTTTTTATATTTTATATACTCCACAGTATTTTGGCATTTCAAAACAAATTGTTTTCTAGGGATGCCAGAATACTGTGGGTTAGGCCTACCAGTGTAGAAAGAAAGGAAATTGTAATTGAGAAGTCTTGTGTTGATATGTTCAGCAGTAGAAGGTTATACATGATGTATTGTAATAAACTGAGACTCCCAGTTTCAGCAATACCTGATATTATTACCTGCAAGATGCTGGCTCTGCATACACAAATAATCTGCTTTCATTTTACTTATAAAGACTTAAACGTAAAACAATCACTATATTTAATGCACTTTATAGTTCATTAAATACTTTTTTTTTTTTTTTTTTTTTTTAAAGAAATATATTTACTGACCCCTTTTTATGGGACCAATTTTCATGTCTGTGACACAGTGGAGTATCAAATCCAGTCCCTTGTCAATCATTTCTGCTGTCCTGTGTTCCTGTTTGTGACACAGTAAAGTATGAATCCAGTCCCTTGTCTGTCGTTTCTGCTGTCCTGTGTTCCTGTCTGTGACACAGTGGAGTATCAAATCCAGTCCCTTGTCAGTTGTTTCTGCTGTCCTGTGTTCCTGTTTGTGACACAGTAAAGTATGAATCCAGTCCCTTGTCAGTCGTTTCTGCTGTCCTGTGTTCCTGTCTGTGACACAGTGGAGTATCAAATCCAGTCCCTTGTGTCGTTTCTGCTGTCCTGTGTTCCTGTCTGTGACACAGTGGAGTATCAAATCCAGTCCCTTGTCTGTCGTTTCTGCTGTCCTGTGTTCCTGTCTGTGACACAGTGGAGTATCAAATCCAGTCCCTTGTCAGTTGTTTCTGCTGTCCTGTGTTCCTGTCTGTGACACAGTTGAGTATCAAATCCAGTCCCTTGTCAGTCGTTTCTGCTGTCCTGTGTTCCTGTCTGTGACACAGCAGAGTATCAAATCCAGTCCCTTGTCAGTCGTTTCTGCTGTCCTGTGTTCCTGTCTGTGACACAGTGGAGTATCAAATCCAGTCTCTTGTCAATCGCTTCTGCTGTGCTGTGTTCCTGTCTGTGACACAGTAAAGTATGAATCCAGTCTCTTGTCAGTCGTTTCTGCTGTCCTGTGTTCTTGTCTGTGACACAGTGGAGTATCAAATCCAGTCCTTTGTCAGTCGTTTCTGCTATTTTAGCTACACCAAACAAAATGTTGAAAATGTGACACTAACTTGTTCAAATGTGCTCCACAATTATATAATTGCAGCGATTTGATATGGTACATTCTTCTATAGTCCAACCTTCACTGCATTTATCAAGAAAGCAGGTCGTGTTGATTGTCCAATGTGTTTGTTGTGGCTGGTTCACAACTTGGTGTCTGGGAATTAGTGGATGACAAGCAGTCCAGAAAAATCACATCATAACCTCTGTGTCGCTACATTTACCAAGTGAAATATTTTACATAGCCTCCACGTCGTTACATTTGAAGAATGAAATATTTGACATGCGTTTTTCATTTTAAAGATTACCAGTACATGCTGATGGAATACAGTATATATAAGTCTTGATCACTAAACTGTCAGAGGTAATTTAATACACCCATTCTTTTACTTTACTGATATATTTTTTGTGGGTTCTTTCTGTTTCTTCTGACTCGTAAACACTCACTCTCTGTAACCTTTTTTCAAAAAGCTTCTGTGTATATATATACAGTGCCTTGCAAAAGTATTCAGACCCCTGACAAATTCTCTCATATTACAGAATTGCAAATGGTACATTGCAATTTCATTCTGTTTGATATTTTATTTTTCAACACTGAAACTCAGAATCAATTATTGTAAGGTGACATTGGTTTTATGTTGGGAAATATTTTTAAGAAAAATAAAAAACTGAAATATCTTGCTTGCATAAGTATTCAACCCCTGTGCTGTGGAAGCTCCCAGTTTGCACCGATGAAAGAAATTGCCCTAATGAGGACACAATTACCTTACCATTGGCCTCCACTTGTGAACCATTAAAGTTGCTGTCACATTTTCTGGATAAAAACCCCACTGTTGAAGGATCATTGGTAAGGCTGTGAATCTGAAGGAAAATGAAGACCAAAGAGCATTCTACAAAAGTTAGAGATAAAGTAATACAAATGCATAGATTAGGGAAAGGGTACAAAATAATATCCAAGTGTTTGGATATCCCAGTGAGCACAGTTGGATCAATAATCAGGAAGTGGAAGCTGCATCACACCACCCAGGCACTGCCAAGAAAAGGCCGTCCCTCAAAACTCAGCGCTCAAACAAGGAGACTTGTGAAAGAAGCCACAGAGAGGTCAACAATCACTTTGAAGGAGCTACAGAGTTCAATGGCTGGGAGTGGAGTAATGGTGCACCAGTCATCCATATCAAGAGCTCTGCATAACACTGGCCTGTATGGGAGGGTGGCAAGAAAGAAGCCGTTACTCAAAAAGTACCATCTGAAAGCACATCTGGAGTTTGCCAGAAAGCATGAGAGTGACCCAGCTGCAATGTGGGAAAAGGTTTTGTGGTCAGATGAGGCCAAGATAGAGCTTTTTGGCCAAAACTCAAAGCACTATGTGTGGCGCAAACCTAACACTGCCCATGCCTCAAGACACACCATTTCTACAGTGAAGTATGGTGGTGGCAGCATCATGCTGTGGGGATGCTTCTCATCAGCAGGGACTGGGCATCTTGTTACAATTGAAGGAAGAATGGATGGAGCAAAATACAAGAAAATACTGCAAGAGAATCTGCTTCAGTCTGCTAAAAAACTGAAGCTTGGGAGGAAATTCACCTTTCAGCAGGACACTGATCCCAAGCACAAGGCCAAATTAATATTGGAGTGGCTCAAGAACAAAAAGGTGAATGTCCTACAGTGGCCCAGTCAAAGTCCTGATCTCAATCCCATTGAGAATCTGTGGCACTCTTTGAAAATTGCGGTCCACAAGCGTTGTCCAACCAACCTGAACAACCTGGAGCAAATCTGCCAAGAAGAATGGGCCAAAATCACTCTGACACTATGTGCAAAGCTGGTACATAATTACCCCTAAATATTTAATGCTGTTATTGCAGCGAAAGGTGGCTCTACCAAATATTAATGTGTGGGGGTTGAATACTTGTGCAAGCAAGATATTTCAGTTTTTCATTTTTCTTAAAAATATTTTCCAACATAAAACCAATGTCACCTTACAATAATTGATTTTGAGTTTAAGTGTTTTAAAATAAAATATCAAACAGAACGAAATTTCAATGTACCATTTGTAATTCAGTAATATGAGAGAATTGGTCAGGGGTCTGGATACTTTTGCAAGGCACTGTATATACTGTATACAATATATTGTTTGTTTTTAATAAAACATCATACACAGCATCCTGAGGTGAGATGGTGAAACACATTTTCATGCTGAAATTGAATGAAGGAATTAAAGGAATGAATAGAAGTAACAGGACTGTTAAACACAATGGAGGTAAGCTCTGCTTTGTTAAAGTTCCACACCTATTAAAGTTAAATAGTAATCTGTTTAATATGTGAAACAATCTGTTTTGAAAGTGTATAACTGTACACAGAGTGGTGTACATTTGAAGGTCTTTTTTAAGGAGGTGTTTCTGGGAATATTTCTGGAATTGGACTGGCATGTGGTTTGCCTGCTGCCAGATGGTAAGCCATATTCATTTTCTTCATAACACCTTCAATAACTCACCGAGCGAACATCATACAAGGTTTTTTTTTTTTCACAGGGTTGAGACTAAACAGATCAACAGTCACAACAGTCTCTATATGACAGCCCCTCCCCTTACTACAATATAAAGAACTCAGCAGTGAACAGTGAATTATCATTAACATGTAATGAAATAAATTCTCCCCTCTAACAATACTGAGAAGATAATCAGGCAACAGATTGTAAAGGTGCCCCAAATACTACCCAATTCATAACCAACTGTGTGGAACAATGGTGAGGGGGTTCTGAGTGTCTCCCTGGTAACGGAAAGGAACAGAATGGTACAGATGACAAAACGCTGTGAGTGAAGTCAGAGTGGCACATAGGAACACAGCAAGCTCTTTGTCTAGAGCCCTGGAGTCGCTCATCTGGCAAAGTCACGACCACATGGTGTGCAGGCCTGAGTCATGCAAAGTCAAAGTCGTCTGTCTTTGATGGGGATTCCACAGGGGGTGTTGCATTGCCTCTGGTGCTCCTGAGGAATTGGGAGGCAAACTAGGCAGAACTACAGGGCACCCTGCTGGCCAGGTGCCGGGTGAGCGCTTAGCACACACCTGCAGGACTGACCTTTGTCCTCCAGAGGCCAGTAAGACTCTCTCTCTCTCTCTCTCTCTCTCTCTCTCTCTCTTTTTATCTGGGTGTAAAGAGGCGATTGTCTGGGTTATGGGATCGGAGGATGTTAACTCGTCTTCCATTCTCCTGAGCACTTCAAAAGTAGGAGCAGGGTGAAGTCACCCCTGTTGGGGCATTGCCGTTGTGAGAGAATGTAATTGGACATTTTAAATTGTCTTACAATCAAATCAAATAAATTTGGGCAGTGTTTCTGCAGTGGTGACTACGAGACTGGTCCCCCATGGAGCACTGAATATACACACAGAAAGGGGCCATATTTATTGACATCCTTGGTTTCAGCATTATTCTCCCCTGCAAATGGAGCTGGTTAATCTGAGTGAGCTGAATCTTGACAATGCAAGGAATTTACTGTCATCAATCAAATGATCTCCTGGGGGAATGTAAGGCTGAGAGAAATATTTTATTTTTGCTTCATAATTTCAAACTCAGGTGTTTCAGATGTTTTACACAATTGTTAGCATAATTGAATCCTTTAGATTTATTTTCATAAAGGTAATAAAACATTTTGCATTGGCAATATACCAGGGTGTCCATACTTTTGGACTGTGTACTACTAGAAAAACAATTGTTAGCTATTTGCACATAGCACAACACAATGAGGTTGTACTATTGCAGTAACGAAAACAAAACAACAACAAAAAGCTGCTGCTGTTCAAACACCACACACCCAGTCGGATCTTTTGTTGCCTTTTTTACAGGGAGCCTCAGCAGAGTCTATGCTCAAAGGACTGCTGAATGCAGGTGTGAGTTTAACACGTCCCAGTCACACTCCAGACGAGGCCTCTACCTCAAACCAGGGCCTCAATTAGTGAGAAATGTGTGTTTCATTGAGCCCCCCCTTTGATAAAGGAAGACAGAGACAATTTGTCACAGGCTCCAGTGGCATCTTCCAGGCCTGGGCTGGCAGTCTCTGTATTACAGAAAGACACTTTCTCTGCAGCTTCCATCTGTGGCCATCCCAGACACTCCTCAGGGGACAGATTGATTAGAAATGTACCGTGTCCTCGCTTCAGCTACAGCTGCTCTAACAAGGACGCAAGAGCTCTTTTTAATTCACTGCCACGTTCCACAAGGAGTTTGAACCAAGGTTAGCTGAAGACACACTATCACTACCCCTTTTCTTCTGTTGAACACGTTTTAGTTATTTGTGTTTTAGATGTTATTTTGATACCGCTTCATATGTCTTATCACTGCAAAACTCACCACTGTACTATGTATGAGGAACTCGCCTGATTGAAGGGAATTCTTTTGGCACGATTGTAGTGCACACACGGTAATGTCCCCAGGCACTTGCAGTTCAATTGTTAACTCTAAACACTGTTTTTGCTTTTAGGGAACCATACATTTTAATGAAAAGTGAAAATGGAAAGCATGCTTCTTGGCATAATAAAGCAGAATGGTCTTGTTTTTTTTTTTTTTTTTACAATACAACCTGTAATTCCAGTCTTGTTTGAAGTCTATTTGAATATTATTTGTGAAGACTTCTACTTCACTGGGGTCATCTCATTGTACTCGAAGGTTGTTATCCTTTGATCTGCTGCTTATTTCTACAGTTCAACTGAAAACTGTGGAATTGTCTCAGCACTGGAAACACGGGACATTTGACCTGTTTTATTGTGTGTTCCTGGCACCATTGGGCCCGCAGACATACACAAGTTACACACTGTGCGCTCCATTGCTTTGTGAAAATTCTGCTTCAGAAGTGTGAACTCACATATAATCATGTGTGATGGGTTGAAGCGAAACGGACATTTTCAGATTGTACTGTTCATTTAGAGGTAGTAATAAATAAACGGAAGTAGATACGTTTGGTTGAAGCTTCAAAAAGAGCTACAAAATTTCTTCTGATGATCCAGAATGTCAGAGGCAAAAAATCAGTAAGGGCACTGAGGTTACTGCCTGTTTCTGGCACTAACTGTGGTGGAGTTTTTAGTGCCGAAAATATGTTTGCAGCATTGATTGTTAGTACGACATTATCTGAATTCTGCTGCTCTTCCAGGATTGAGCACAGTAAGAGCACATTTACACAAGTTTAATTTGTATTTTTGTTTTATCAGTGTCTTATATTAAAATGAATAATACATTTCATATCATTAACACATAATTGCCAAGTTGTATTATTATTATTATTATTATTATTATTATTATTATTATTATTATTATTATTATTATTATTATTATATTGTTTTATTTTGTAACTGTTTTGTCACAATGTGTAAGATAATAAAATAATAATGTTTATGTTTAACATCATGCTTAGAAGGTGAGTAGTGATTACATTAATTGTAGTTCTTGTGAGTACAATTAGAAATGAAAGCAGCAAGACAGATTTGTGAGATAGTTAATCCCGTAGTTTAAGTCTGTTTTTCAGATAGATTTATTTGTACTTTTTACGGGTGTTGTTATGACTGTAGTTTCTGTTTTGTCTCGATGGCAGTGTTCATTTGTAGAAATGGAACTGGTGATGCAGGTGTTTTCTAATGTGACATGGTAGGTGATGTGAAACATGGGAAGGAAAAAAAATGCAGCATTCTGACAGGCTGAAACACTTTACAGCATGTTAATGCCTTATCAGCATAAGATGGGATATAGTTCTACTTCAGTTTTGCATACTGTGTGAAAGAATTGTGGGGGCGCACCTGTCTGGCACAATTAACCCAGCATTGGAGGGTAGGAGACATATAGATTAGTAGGGTATGAGACACAGAGGTTAATAGGTTATGAGACACAGAGGTGGGCATGTTAAAATACTGAAACTCTACACTGAGTTCTAATCACATTCCACAATGAACTCTTGCAGTAAACTCCAGGCTTGCACCAAGAGCTTTGAAATGTGAATATCCAAGCTGTAGGACACAGGGTTCAAACTGTCAATTGAGAGGCAAAGTTTTGAGATCAGCTGCAAGGAACTGCAAGAGCAGAGGTGGGTCCAGCGTCCTCCTCTCTAAATTTTCTTGTGTACTTATGTAGACAAAATATTTGATGTAATGTATTGAACATATCAGGCATGATTAACAAATAACAACAGTTGATATATGTGTGATTTATCTGATATTACATCCAAATGAATAAACAGATTTGCAATTCCTCAGCAGTCTCTGATCTTGGAACTGAAACAAACAATAGCCTCTCTTGCCGTATATCCCTGCAGTGGATTTCTTTCCAAGGCTGTTTCTCATTTTTATGGTGCTGCTAATTAAGTCTTGTCTATTTTGTTTTCCTATCGTGTCTTTATAGACATGTTTCACATTTTATGGTCTTTTTAAGAAGTCTTTATTATGAAGTGTCTTTACCGCAGCTGAGCCGCAGCAGGTGCTGTGATGGGCGCTGAGGCAGCACCATTGTCAGGATTCCTCTTCATTTCATGGGTATTACTGGGTTACAAGCTGAGTCTGAATTGGAGTCGCTGTGGGAATGCTGATGGATGGGGTCATGAAAAGTCAAGAGGATATATTCTGCTAACGGCATTCTTTTCTGCTCTTTAATGAAACTGATCTATATAACAGTATGAACACAAGAAGAAATGACAATGAATAATTCAATGAAACTTGGGTTTGTGGTATTTAAGACCCAGGTGTCATTAGGTAAGTAAATGAGGTGTTAGTATTGTGGTAACGAACTGCTTCAGAGCATGTGGAATGACTTGTTTTGTTCTTAAGAATAGAAAACAAAGCAACAGATTGTCATCACATCCCAATCCCTTTTTTTATAAGACAGATAGTAAAACCTGTATGCCCATGTACGGGGAACATGACACGATATTCCACATATTGAGAATCAGTCTTTTTATTATTCCATGATACTACATTCATCGGATCACATCTCAGCCTTAAATACATCCCACCCAATCTGTATTAAACTATTCCCTGCCCTTTTATATCCCTGTTGATATAAGATGTCTATAGAGTCTACACCACCTTTCATAATTTTCACCTTTTGTTCCTTATAGCCTGGAATTAAAATGCATTACCCCTTTGCAGTCCATTTATTCAGCGCTTGTCAATCGCGTTGGATCCAATTTATTTTCACATGCGCTGTTTATTTTACACACGTTTAAATTTTTTTTTTTCAGCGTCAAACAGGTTTAAAAGGCATTGAAGCACAAAAATCACACTGTGGTATTTTCTGGTATACTACCCGCACCTTGCAAAGGACCATATGGACAGCTGGAAATAATAAATCAAAACGAATGGTTGAAGACGTGGTGCACACGGGAAGGCTTCACCTATCTTGATCATTGGACCACTTTCTACAACGAGGACTATCTGTATAGACGGGATGGACTGCATTTAAATAACAAGGGAACTAGTCTACTTGGAGAAAAGATCCTCGAGCAGGTTCGGAAGCATTTAAACTAGAAAGGAAGGGGGGAGAAATGAACAAAAAAACAGAAGGGAGACCGCATCAAAACAAGAACAACAACTCAGGTAAGACAACCATTAAATGTATTTATCTAAATGCTAGAAGTATCAGAAACAAAATTCTAGAACTTGAAGCTACTGCACTAACAGGTAACTATGATGTGATAGGTGTTACAGAAACTTGGTTGTCTGAGAGTGATGGGGACGAATATAATATTTGTGGGTATACACTGTATAGGAAAGACAGGCAGGACAGAAGAGGAGGAGGGGTAGCGCTATACATAAGAAACAGTCTTGAAGCCCAGGTGTTAAACCTGGACAAAGAAAATAAAGCCGAATCAATATGGGTCAGAATAACGGACAAAAATTCAAAGGGCATAATAATAGGAGCATGCTATAGACCGCCAGATTCAGACGGTGAGCACAATAATCTGTTATACAATGACATTAGAAATGTGTGTAGCAAAGG
This sequence comes from Polyodon spathula, assembly GCF_017654505.1. Taxonomy (NCBI): domain Eukaryota; kingdom Metazoa; phylum Chordata; class Actinopteri; order Acipenseriformes; family Polyodontidae; genus Polyodon; species Polyodon spathula. Next base: position 17,329,094 of record NC_054556.1, read on the forward strand.
AGAAGCCATACTAATGGGGGATTTCAACTTCCCCCAAATAAAATGGGAAAACCCGGTGGGTAGCGCGAAGGATGAAATAGAAATGGTGGAAATGACAAATGACTGCTTCCTAACACAATTTGTCAAGGCACCGACTAGAGGGGAGGCATGCCTTGATTTAGTCTTTTCAAATAACGAAGATAGAATAACTAAAACAGAGGTCAGAGAACCACTGGCAAACTCAGACCACAACATGGTCTCATTTGAAGTGTTTTTTAAAACCCCAAAAGTAAAGACTAAAGCTAAGGTTTACAATTTTAGAAAAGCAAACTATGAAGGTATGAAACAGAGACTAACAGAAGTAGATTGGAGTAAAATAGAGAAAACACCCACAGAAGAAGGATGGTTGTTCTTCAAAAACGTAGTACTAGAGGCGCAAAACAATTACATCCCTAAAGTAGACAAATCTAAATGTAAAACTAAATTGCCAAAATGGTTTAATAGATCAATTTAAAAAAAAATATTCAGCGAAAAAAGGCACTTTACAGAGCATTAAAAAAGGGACCAAAAAGAAAGTACACAGAAAGAGTACACAGAACTGCAAATGCAAGTCAAAAAGGAAGTTAGAAAGGCCAAGAGAGAAATAGAAATGAACATTGCTAAGGGAGCTAAAACCAATTCCAAAATGTTTTTCCAATATTACAACAGCAAGAGAACATTCAAAGAGGAGATTAAATGTTTAAGAGATACAAATGGCAAAATCATAGAGGAAGAAAAAAAAATAGCAAATATGTTAAATGATTACTTTTCACAAGTTTTTACAAAGGAAGATACTGACAACATGCCCCACATGTCATCCAGTTCCTATCCAGTTTTAAATAACTTTAGCATAACTGAGGCAGAAGTGTTAAAGGGACTAGGAGCTCTTAAAATAAACAAATCCCCTGGGCCGGATGAGATCCTCCCAGTAGTACTCAAAGAAATGAAAGAAGTAATTTACAAACCGCTAACCAAGATCATGCAGCAGTCTCTTGACACAGGGGTGGTACCGACAGACTGGAAAATTGCAAACGTAATACCGATCCACAAAAAGGGAAACAAAACTGAACCAGGTAACTACAGACCAGTAAGCCTGACTTCTATTATATGCAAACTTATGGAAACTATAATAAGATCCAAAATGGAAAATTACCTATATGGTAACAAAGTCCTACATGAGACAGTCAACATGGTTTTAGGAAAGGGAGATCATGCCTAACTAACTTGCTTGATTTTTTTGAGGATGCAACATCGATAATGGATAATTGCAAAGCATATGACATGGTTTATTTAGATTTCCAGAAAGCTTTTGACAAAGTCCCACATAAAAGATTAATTCTCAAACTGCAGTAGGGATTCAAGGAAACACATGTACATGGATTAGGGAGTGGTTAACATGTAGAAAAAGTACTGATTAGAGGAAAAACCTCAGAATGGAGTGTGGTAACCACCATGACGACACAAAAATAGGAGGAGTGGCAAACACTGTTGCAGCAGCAAAAGGTCATTCAAAATGATCTAGACAAGATTCAGAACTGGGCAGACACATGGCAAATGACATTTAATAGAGAAAAGTGTAAGGTACTGCACGCAGGAAATAAAAATGTACATTATAAATATCATATGGGAGATATTGAAATTGGAGAAGGAATCTATGAAAAAGACCTAGGAGTTTTTGTTGACTCAGAAATGTCTTCATCTAGACAATGTGGGGAAGCTATAAAAAAGGCTACAAGATGCTCGGATACATTGTGAAAAGTGTTGAATTTAAATCAAGGGAAGTAATGTTTAAAACTGTACAATGCACTAGTAAGACCTCATCTTGAATATTGTGTGCAGTTCTGGTCACCTCGCTATAAAAAAGATATTGCTGCTCTAGAAAGAGTGCAAAGAAGAGCGACCAGAATTATTCCGGGCTTAAAAGGCATGTCATATGCAGACAGGCTAAAAGAATTGAATCTGTTCAGTCTTGAACAAAGAAGACTACACTGGCGACCTGATTCAAGCATTCAAAATTCTAAAAGGTATTGACAGTGTCGACCCAAGGGACTTTTTCAGCCTGAAAAAAGAAACAAGGACCAGGGGTCACAAATGGAGTTTAGAAAAAGGGGCATTCAGAACAGAAAATAGGAGACACTTTTTTACACAGAGAATTGTGAGGGTCTGGAATCAACTCCCCAGTAATGTTGTTGAAGCTGACACCCTGGGATCCTTCAAGAAGCTGCTTGATGAGATTTTGGGATCAATAAGCTACTAACAACCAAACGAGCAAGATGGGCCGAATGGCCTCCTCTCGTTTGTAAACTTTCTTAGACACTCAGTACTGTATCTCCAGCCAAGCCCCACCCCTTTTTTGCTGGATTTTTCACATACCTCTTTATAGACATGCATACTGATAAAGCTTCTCCTGATCACTCGATCACCAAACTCCTCAATAATGCAATCTATTTTATTACTATTGCATCTCAAAAAGCTCTGCAAATGTCCATGATATTCTTTGAGAGCTGGATACAGAAGCAGCTCACGATTCTTCTTTGATGCCTTTGCAGAACTACTAACTCAGACAGCCTAGACCAGACTGTGCTTTACGTCGTTTTTATGACTAAAAAGGGAAAATTGTAATGTCGGATCGGTCTGACATAAGACCCAAAGGGCGAAATTGTTGTAGTGATTTGCGTTTCACTAAATTGTAGTGATTCACATGATTTCTGGATAAATTCAACAGTTCCTGTAGGCTCCCTCTGCTGGGTATTGCATTTCAAAGCAAAGACTCAACCATGAGCATGAAGGCGCTTTCAAAAGTACTACGGGACAAAGTTGCTGGTTCAGGAGAGGCACAGTTCAGGAGATGGGTATAAAAAATATCAAAATCCTTGAATATCCTTTGGAGCATGGTCAAGACGATTATTAAGAAGTGGAAGGAGTACGGCACCACCAAGACCCTGCCTAGATCAGACCGTCCCTCCAAACTGGATGACTGAACAAGAAGGAGACTGCTATCAGAGAGGCTACCAAGAGGCCAATGGCAACTTTACAAGAGCTACAGGATTTTATGGCCAAGACTGGTCAAACTGTACATGTGACAACAATATCCAAAGCACTCCACAAATCTGGCCTGTTTGGTAGGTTGGCAAGAAGGAAGCCATCACTCAAGAAAGCCCACCTTGAATCCCATTTGAAGTATGCAAAAAAACACTCTGGAGATTCTGTAGCCATGTGGCAAAAAGTTTTGTAGTCCTAAGAAACTAAAACGGAAATGCAAAATGTTCCCTTTCAATTCGAAGATGGCCACCAAACATCATTATGGGATACACTCCTGCCTATTGGTAGGTGTCACTGAGCTCTTATATCAAAGCTGCCAATAGGTCCCCTTCCCCCATTGACGTCCTGGGTCCCGCCTCCTGAGGGTACTTAATCATCTCGCAGGGGAAGAAACACCCTCTTTCGCTTCTCACATTGGTAAGGTAAGACCTCTGTGTTGCATTGAGCCCTGTCTTCTTATAAAATGTGCCGTGTAAGCTATTGCTAGTTCCCCTGCACTTTGTGCTGAAAGCTGGCATCGCCACTTCCCTGGAATCAGTAGTCTAAAAAATCGTAGCTTTTTTATCCTGTTTCTGACTTTCAGCACCTGTGTGTCAGGTTGCTTCTTTCTGTCTGTCCATCTTAGCACGGTAAGTATTATTGTTAAGAATTGTGTGTGTTTTTCACCCCTACTTACTTCGGAGAGCACTATTACTCCACACTACCGGGTTTGCCTTGTTCCCGTTGTCGAGTTTGCCCACCAGCCACCTGTGGGCTGCGATTGGGGCTTGTTTAGCTACATTGTAACACCCCCTGCAAGTGTTTTGTTAATTTTGTTAATAGAGGACTAGCTGCTCCCTTGCCTCTGCCAGAACACACTTAAACAAAAACAATAACAAAAAGCAAAGCTTTCTGTCACATATAAATACATAAATAAAGCATAACATGACTACTCCATCAAAACAATAACAAATACAATAAATAAATCATAATACATAAATACAAAATAACACAGGGGCGAAGGGGTAGACCCGTTCTAAAAATAAACAAACAATACATTTAAGTAGGGCTTTCCTACTGCCCTGCAACAGGGCAGATAATTATAATCCAGGTGCAAGTTTAATAGTTTGTAATCTGATTGCCTGATGGCGTAACAACAGTAAATAATAAACAATGTTAACCCTTCATGGTCCTATGTCGGACCTAGGTCCGACATTACAATTTTTCCTTTCCAGTCCGATGTCGGACCCTGTCCTACACCATGAAAACAACGTTGGAAAAAGCAGAGAAAACCTTTCAATGGCCGATTGAGACCAATAGGAGCCGAATGAAGCTGAGAAAAGGTGCAAGTAGTCCAGGGTACTCTGTTCCTGTTATTTAGCGCCCTCACAGGTCAGGAGGGAGACTTACCACCAAGAATCACTGTCTTTCTGTCACATATCCCAAGACTCAGAGTGGAGCCGAAGGAACACTTGGCTAAATCTACCTTTCCCATTACTCCCCCTCCCGGGAAAAATAATTCCCATTTTGGTGGTCTTTCGATATACCATGTAGTACATGAAGGGCTGCAATGCCAGATACCACAAGTATTCGAGCATTGCTATCTTTCATTGTGCTTAACCACTGAGTGGGGCGTGGTCTGTGACGAGATCAAAAGAATATCTCAGTAGGTAGTATCGTAAGGAGTGAGTAGCCCATTTAATTGTCAAACACTCCTTTTTGACCACAGAGTAGTTGCGCTCCCAAGGGAGCATCTTTTTACTGATGTACAGTATCAGGTGTTTTACTCCTTCAAACTTTTTGGAACAAGACTGCACCCAAACCCACATCCGATGCATCGGTGTGGAGGATGAATCCCTTGGTGAAATCAGGTGTGATGAGAGTGGGGGCCTGGCAGAGTCTTCGTTTAACAGTATCAAATGCCCCCTGAGACTCTACTGACCATTTCATCTTATTTGGTGCACTCTTTTTGGTGAGGTCAACTAAGGGTTAACCACTGTTACATAATCGGGAATAAAGTCTTGGTTTTGGAGATTGCCAAGTCTACCAAAGAATGGATTTTGGAGACAACAAGTCTCACCCTTCCATTTCCATTAAAAATCCCAAATATTGAGTCTCTGTTTTGGAAAATGCACATTTTCTCAAGTTAAATGTTAGCCTGCATAGTTCAGGGGGCATGCTGCAGGGGGCTTCCAATTTCCTGTCAATTAGTACCTATTTTCTATTTAAGCCCTGATCACTTGCACCTTCACTGTCTAGCGTTTCATTTTTGTAGCAAACGCTCAGACGCCATCTTTTCGTGCTTCACCGCTAATCTACACTTCATTGCCTTTGACTGGAGATCAATTCTCTGCGCAGCGCTCCCAAGATATTATCAAATATTTTCCTACCTGCTCCAGTGCTGCTTCTCATCATTCAGCTTCTCCATTCGGCTGCAGGAGCTCCAGCGTTAGTCTTTCCTGCTCTATCCAGCCTCCAGCCCAGCAACAGCATCGTCCAAACCGCAGCTTCATTTCTCAACTCGTCCGTGTCTTTATTAGACAGACTGGCCCTCCACTAAAACCTCTAAAGCTCCTTCAACAAGACAACGACATTCCCGTCGTCAGCGTTTGCCTTGGCATGATTCCTCTTTTTAATCCACCACAAAGATCTTCAGCTGAACATTCCTTTACAGTTCGTTTGTAATCAAGCGCCCCTCCTCCGCTCCCAGAGCCAGCATAAATTACCGTTCCTTCATAAGATCCTGCCCTGGATTCTATTAGCTATATTCAACATTTTAAAGACCTAGCCAGTCAATTTAATGCTCCATTTCAACATGTGGCAACTTGTGCTTTCGACTGGTCGCAACATGCTCCAACAACACTGCTGTTCTGCAACTTTTCCACCGGTGCCTCTCAGTCCGTGGTTACCACAGCAACGTCCTCATTGTGTGACTGTGGGGAGTGGTAAGTCACCATGGTGACTAGGCAGCTTCACCCGGCACTGCGAGCTCCGTGCCTCAGAACTACAATTTTCTGGCTTGCTGCTGTCGCACTTTCACAATCTGCGAGGGCTCATTCAACTCGCCAAATTGTGACATCTAAATACTGTGTTAACGTATTTATATACATGACTAACTGTTCTAAAACATGTAACGAAGATATTAAAATCTAAAAGAATACGCAATTGTTGTTCTACACCGACAAGGATTTTAATCACAATAACCAAATATATTCTACCCAACTTCACTCAAGCCAATGGTTAATTCTAATCATAACCGCTAGATGGCAGTACAACATCACAAATTTTATACAGTCTCTAAGCTGGTTTGCTATCACTGTGAAGCTCGAACGCTCCAGCGCTTGCATACATTCTATACATTCCTGCAGTTTGTTGTCATTCTCAGGAGTCCCTCTCCTCCTTTTGTAGCAACTGACATTCTCCAATTTCAACTCTTCCCTTCTTCAAGGACCTGGTCATGAAGCAACCTTACTCAGCTGTTTTTGAGATGCTCAGTATCTACCATCTTAGTAACGTCCTGCTTCCCTGCATCACGCATCCATTCCTGTGACTTATTCCTGTTCCCAGATTCATGTTTCCTCATCTGGTGCTGCTCCTCCAATCCAACCAGCTTCATCAAAGTCATCATTTCATCAACGCGAGCCGCTAGTCAGTCATGGAACCATGTCCTACGATTTATCAATGTTCCAGTCAATCTTCATCTCTGCCCAAAAGCAGCCCCATCTCTGGCTCCATCTAAATCTGCCTTAACACTGAAAGACCAATATCTACTGCATTCAGCAGATCCCTACTCTCTGTAGCAGACCACCGCACTCTACTGATGTAGTCCTCCGTTCTCTATTGCAGATCTTTGCTTCAGCAGATCTGCGGCTGCCACATCATTTCTCTTCCGGGTTGATGAGTTAATGTACCGAAGCTCCGCCCCTTTTTTAAATGACCAACTTCCTTTTAACCCTCAGAATTTATTCTTCCATTTATTTATTATTCCATTTATTCAGTGCTTGTCAAGTGCATCAGTATTTTACATCACTGTTTAAAATAAGTTTTTTAGAGTAAAACAGGTTTAAAAGGCACTGAATCGTAAAAGGACACTCAGTACTGCATCTCCAGCCGAGCCCCACCCCTTGTTCACTGTATTTATCAGTATGCACGTTATAGTGGTGCATACTGATAAATCCTCTCCTGATCACTCATTTTATCACCAAACTCTTCAATAATGCGATCCAAGTCATTATTTTATTACTATAACATCTCTGCAAGTGTCTGTGATATTCTTTGAGTGCTGGATGCGGAAGCAGATATCTCCTTTGTTTGTGTCCGTGTTATCTCTGTGGTGCATGGCTTTTTCTGGAGAAAAAATGACTAGAGACCTATGCTTTTCGTTTATTTGATGATGTCAAACAAGGTCCAACATTGGACTGGGAAGGGAAAATTGTAATGTCGGACCTGGCCCAACATAGGACTGCAGAGGGTTAAGCCTGATATCTGTTATTAGCTGTTGTCTAAATTGCTATTTCAGGTTTTTCACTTCATCTTATTTGTTTGATTCTGTATGACACACGCATCCACAGTGCTTATATTTCACATCCTAGCCTTATATTTAATGTAGTATGCCTGTATTTAATGTATTTGCATTGTTTCTACTGTTTGTATTTAATGTACTATGCCCTGTATCTCACTGTATTTCACTGTATTTAATGTATTATGCATTGTTCCTCATTATTTTGTAAAGCGCTTTGTGAAGATGGTCCACTATGAATGGCACTATATAAAATATATACTACAATTGATTGATTGATTGATTGATTGATTGACTGATTAACGTTTTACTGACATGCTTGTTTTAAATGCAGGGCCTATTCTCAGAAAAGGTCTTTTTGGAGACGGCTTCGTGTCTCCGAGACCCAAGCAATGCCATTGGTGTGCTGATGAGCCCTGTGACTGCAAGCTGATTGAGTGCTGCTCTCGTAAAGGTTACTTCATTCATTGCTGGCAGCTTTGTGTTTTAAAGGAGAATTCAACCCTTAAGTAGAACGTGAACTACATATTATAAGGTCTGTTTTTTCTGTTATGTTAATGGAATCGGATGTTTGGATTAATGTGCTGCCTTCAGTCACCACCAGGGACCTGACTTTGAAAAACTCAAGGGAGCAAGACAAAAAAGATTAAAAAAAACAAAAGAGCAGACAGGTGTTAGAATCACACTGAGTCTACCTGTGGGTGTAGAAGTCTTGTTAGAATTCACACTAAAGTCTACTTGTGGGTAATTCGCACTTTGTTTCATTCATGTTTCAGGGTTCATACAGATAGGAGGTTATTTCTATTGAATACTCTATATTATCAGTCGTTCTAAGTAGTGCTTCATTTGTTTGCTTTCACCTGAATTCAGGAGCTGCTCTTCAGTTCCAGTTGCCTACTACTGATACAAAGACAAGATCAGCCAATTATAGAAGAGCCAGTGCTATAGTGATACCAATCCAATTTCATTCACATAGCATCCTTCGTGTGCAAGCATCCCAGGATGCTTTGCAAAAATCAACAGCAAGCTAAAAGAGCTCCAAACTGCTCTCTAGTGAAAGGCCCTATCAAAGGGTTAGATTTAAAAATACTGACAGACGCAGCATTCCAGATCCAATGTGGAAGTGAGTTCCAAATGTGAAGGAGCTCAAACTAAAAGCCCATGAACCATAGTTTTGTTTTCAGTTGAGTTCTTTGAATAACCAAAAGGCCATCATTTGAAGATGTCACAGTACGATAATAAGTAACTGCAGCAGACAATCAGAGCAAAACCAAGAATAGCCCTGTAAGTGAGAAGCAGCGTTCTGAAATCAATGCTCTGCTTCATGGGAAACCAATGTAGCGTGTGGCAAAGTGGTTAACCATGTCCAGGTGAAGATAATGCAGCAGTGATCAAGAAGCAGACAGGCAATGATAACCCAGGTGCAACATTGTTTAATTTGTAATCTGATTGCCTGATGGTGTAACAGCAGTAAATAATGAACAATGTTAACAGGCAATACAGTTGCGTGCTTTGCTCTATTTAAATCCATGGTTGGTTCCAAATAATAAACAGTCCTGTTCTTATTCACCCACACGTAACACAAACACAAACACAGTCCACAGTGCGTGCTCGTGGGCTTGTAGTGAAGATACAGTTCAGGTGATATGAAGTGCAGTGGTGTTGATCCGGGTTTAGTGCTACCCTTTGTCGACAGCTCTGGATCATATTTCAGCCGTCTAAATAATAACAAACAGCATTTTTAGACAGGACAAGAAACTAGCAAGATCTCTAGCATTGCGAGAGTCATGCAACATTTCTTTGGATAAATAGCTGGAGCCGAGTTGTGGCTTGCTGCAGCAGATGGTGCCTGAAGGATAACAGCAATTCACCACTCTTACCTGACACTGTGTTTCGAGCAGAGGCAAGTGTTTTGGATACTTAGCTACTGCATTTGTGATTACTAACTGTGAATCACAAACCACCTGCACATTAATAGAATAGGTTTGTTTCCTATTCCTATACAGAAGCTCAGAATGAGCTTGAGGGGTTAGTGGCATATTGCTCCCAACACACTGGGGAAACCAGAAATGTCATAGAAATTCCTTTTCAAGGCTTATAAGTACACCCTACTTTTAGGGGAAAATAGATAATGTGTTTGCCTCAAAAATGCATTGAGCACAACTGGCAATGCACAAGAAAACGCAGACTGGTAAATGCCAACAACAGCTGCCGCAGCCCCCTGAAAGGACCCAGAGGTAAGATAATGCAGGGTGGACAATAGTTGACCACTGCAGGGATAGCATGGCTTATCTGGGTGACAGGCTCCAGGTCATTTTTTAAATCAGACAGCAGCTCCAGATTTATTTATTTATTTATTAACGCCTTTTATACAAAAGTATCGCAAAGCACTGTACAGTACATAGCAGAAAAAAAGAACAAACCACCATACATTTGTATAGCACGTCACAAGTCTGCAAGTCTGATCCATTCCCGAGATACACCTGTGGCTAATCAAGCCTGTAGAAACACACACAGTCAGGTACTCGGGAGAAAGAAACAACACACAGGCAGGTGCTCGGGAGAAAGAAACACACAGGTAGGTACTCGGGAGAAAGAAACACACAGGCAGGTACTCGGGAGAAAATTAAACACTGTTGCAGCAGCAAAGGTCGTTCAAAATGATCTAGACAAGATTCAGAACTGTGCAGACACATGGCAAATGACATTTAATAAAGAAAAGTGTAAGGTATTGCATGCAGGAAATAAAAATGTACATTATAAGTATCATATGGGATATTTAAATTGGAGAAGGAATCTATGAAAAAGACCTAGGAGTTTTTGTTGACTCAGAAATGTCTTCATCTAGACAATGTGGGGAAGCTATAAAAAAGGCTAACAAGATGCTCGGATACATTGTGAAAAGTGTTGAATTTAAATCAAGGGAAGTAATGTTAAAACTGTACAATGCACTAGTAAGACCTCATCTTGAATATTGTGTGCAGTTCTGGTCACATCGCTATAAAAAAGATATTACTGCTCTAGAAAGAGTGCAAAGAAGAGCGACCAGAATTATTCCGGGCTTAAAAGGCATGTCATATGCAGACAGGCTAAAAGAGTTGAATCTGTTCAGTCTTGAACAAAGAAGACTACGTGGCGACCTAATTCAAGCATTCAAAATTCTAAAAGGTATTGACAGTGTCAACCCAAGGGACTTTTTCAGCCTGAAAAAAGAAACAAGGACCAGGGGTCACAAATGGAGATTAGACAAAGGGGCATTCAGAACAGAAAATAGGAGGCACTTTTTTACACAGAGAATTGTGAGGGTCTGGAATCAACTCCCCAGTAATGTTGTTGAAGCTGACACCCTGGGATCCTTCAAGAATCTGCTTGATGAGATTTTGGGATCAATAAGCTACTAACAACCAAACGAGCAAGATGGGCCGAATGGCCTCCTCTCGTTTGTAAACTTTCCTATGTTCTTAAATATTTTAAAAAAGAGGTCACAAACACGACACATACAGTAGGCCAAGCTGGGCAGTAGCCTTCACTGATCCTACCATGCAGTTGGTTTTACTTTCTTTTTTTTGTTGTTTTCATTTTTGCTTTTGCTTTTCTCCGTTCACTCTCGTTCCCTCCTCTGAGCCCCACCTTGAACACAGAAAAGCTGCAAGCTTATATACTTGTGACCATCTCTGAATTAACACTCAATGAATCAATTCCAGAGACGGTCACATTCTACACAGGGTTTTAGTTTGACTGTTGACCATGCATTCACACAAGCTGCTAGTACCAATTCTGCCAGACCACATTTAAACTAAACGATAACAAACAAACGGTTTTTTAACTTAAACATAAAATACATTTCTCCTTTTAAATCATAATACAGTACATAGCTTGCTTAAACAAAAAGCAATACATTTAACTGATACTAATCCAATAAACCATTACTTTTAAATCATAATACATCATGTTTTTAACTATACACAAAAATAAATTGAAATCATTATATATTCACCCATTCCCAAACAATACATATATTTACAAGACATTTGCAAGCAGGCTTTGTCCTGCCTCCTCTCATTATGTGTAGGGCTTTTCCTCTGCCCTGCCACACAGTGTACACTTCATACAAAACCAGTTAAAGTTACATTAAAACTAGGAAAGCCATTTTTATAAAATTGCATTTTTAGTCTTGACTTAACAATTGTGACAGTCCCAGCTTCCCTGACAAATGAAGGCAGAGCATTCCATAATTTAGTTCTACATGAAAAAGCCCTCCCTTCCGTGTTGCTTTTGTTGACCCTAGGAATAACCAGCAGCCCCGCATCCTGTGATCTCAGAGTGTGGTTTGGAAGATACAGTAGCAAATAACTAGGTTCTAATTGATTTAGTGCCTTGTTAGTTAACAGCTAAATCAATTCTATACTGCACAGAGAGCCAGTGTAAAGAGGCCAAAACAGGGGTAATATGTTCACTTTTCCTGGTTTTAGTCTGAATTCTAGCGGCGGTATTCTGAACAAGCTACAAGCAGGATACCATACGTTTTGGGACACCAGATACAATAATCAACTCTAGATGAAACAAAGGCATGCATTAATCTCTCGGCATCAGATACGGAAATAATTGGTCTAAGTTTGGCTTTATTTCTCAAACGGTAAAAAGATATTTTAGTACCTTCCCTAACATGAGTGTCAAATGACAGATCAGGATCAAAGATGACCCCCAAACTCTTAATTTCTAGTTAAAGTTTTGATGATAGACTGCAAGGGTGGAGCTCATGTATCCCACATTTCCTTTTTTGGTTGGTTCTGTGAGCCCACTAGCATAACCTCAGTTTTATCTAAATTCAACATTAATTGAAGACGAAATACGAAATACCCTTTGTATTCTCATCCTACAAATAAGGCTATTACTCACTGCACGGAGAGAGGCTGGCTTCGAGCAACACCTGCCTTGATTTGGTACAGCCCTGCTTGGTGTGCCTGAATTATGCTCCCTCCCCGCCCCATCCTCTTGTTACAGTTAATATAGTCCAGCACTGGTCTTGTCCTGAGTGAAGCAGCAATGGTTCAGTCAAATTTACAGAACACACCAGTCCATAAGTCCCTTATTTAACATATATATCTCTGAAAGCATTGATAGAATGCCGCTATAGAAGATAGCACTGATCATGTGCAATTCCATTACTGCTTTAATTCCTTGGTTGTCATCTCAGCAGTGTCTGCTGGGTCATGTTACTGGCTGAAAGCATTTCAGTCAACAGAGAAAGCAGCTGATTGGTTATTGACAGGAAGAAGCCAGTGAAGGGGTGGGGATAATTTTACCATCCAAGTGAGCCAGGTAGCGAGCCAGGTAGCAAGCCAGTCTCAAAGTTTTAAAATGAAAGTACATGTTTGCTAAAACATGTGCCTATTTTCAAACTGCACACTGCAACCTATATAATGAATGGGTGTACAGATTGAAGAGAATTGCTGGAAGTTTTTTGTAGCTACACTTAATTAAATTTAAAATGTTTTTTTTCTATGCTGGTGCAAGACTGAACATTGCGTCATTTACTCCAAACTATCGTTACTGCATTCTGAACCCCCCCCCCCCCCCACCCACACCCACACCCACACCCACACCCACACACACTCTCACACACACACACACACACACACACACACACACACACACACACACACACACACAGACACACACACACACACCCACACACACACACACACACACACACACACACACACACACACACACACACACACACACACACACACACACACACACACACACACACACACACACACACACACACACACACACACACACACACACACACACACACACACACACACACACACACACACACACACACACACACACACACACACACACACACACACACACACACACACACACACACACACACACACACACACACACACACACACACACACACACACACAGACACACACACACACACACACACACACACACACACACACACACACACACACACACACACACACACACACACACACACACACACACACACACACACACACACACACACACACACACACACACACACACACACACACACACACACACACACACACACACACACACACACACACACACACACACACACACACACACACACACACACACACACACACACACACACACACACACACACACACACACACACACACACACACACACACACACACACAAACACACACATTACACACACAACACACACACACACACACACACACACACATACACACACACACACACACACACACACACACACACACACACACACACACACACACACACACACACACACACACACACACACACACACACACACACACACACACACACACACACACACACACTCACACACACACACACACACACACACTCACAGACATAGACACACACAGACACACACTCACACACACACACTCACACACACGCACACACGCAAAGATATAGACACGCACAGACACACACTCACACATACACATACACACACACACACACACACACGCACACACGCACAGACACACACACGCACATGCACACACACGCACACACACACACACATGCACACAAACGCGCACACGCACACACGCACACACACACACGTGACACACTTACACGCACACACACAGCCCTACCACAGGACCCGAAAGAATAAGAAACAGCTTATCAGTTTTACAAGTGCTTGCATGTCTGAGCTGTTTATTTCTGGTTTGCTCACTTTATGGCTGTATTTTCACTATCTGAAAATGCTTATGACAAACTGGAGTATTGCAGAATCTAGGGTTTCATTCCTGGAAACAAAGCTAGAGACCACAATGTGAGCTAACGAGAATCCCAGTGCATGAGGTCTATCTGTCTGCTTTGTGTTGTGGGGCAGCCCAGGACTAGTCTGGAACGAGAATCCCGGTGCACGAGGTCTATCTGCCTGCTTTGTGTTGTGGGGCAGCCCAGGACTAGTCTGGAACGAGAATCCCGGTGCACGAGGTCTATCTGCCTGCTTTGTGTTGTGGGGCAGCCCAGGACTAGTCTGGAACGAGAATCCCGGTGCACGAGGTCTATCTGCCTGCTTTGTGTTGTGGGGCAGCCCAGGACTAGTCTGAAAAAGAAGAAACAGAACACCTGCCAGCCCCCTCTCTACAATAATAAACTGAAATGTGTGTTCTCAATATATATGCAAATTAAGTCAGGTCCCAAGGTGATGATGCAACACAGATCTGCAATAGAGGCTTATGCACAAAAACCCAGAGAAATTGAAAATCTGTAATAAGTATTAAAAAAGTAATCATTTTCAGAAGGCATCCTAATCCCAAGGAAATTAATGGGAATTTACTGCATCTCAGAAATAAAGACAGCCACCCCCAATTATTTCCCTGCTATCTGAACTGCCTCATTTAAAGCTGTGCTATTGAACTTTTGCAAATATGAATTGATTGTTTTCCCAAATACAGTTACCCTGTCGAGAAACTATGATGAATTGCAAGCCTCACCAAACATTATTTTTAATTGTATATATTTTTCATTGAGTTTCTTTGACCTGGACTACACATAGTACATTCCACTGTGCCACTGTTCGCTGTTTTTTAAAGCATTTTATAAGCACAGAGCATGACAATATTAATTTAATATCTAAAGAAACATGCTGATGCAATGATTGTTGTATTTCACATGCAGTGATTGATGTATTTCACATGCAGTGATTGATGTATTTCATATGCAGTGATTGATGTATTTCATATGCAGTGATTGATGTATTTCACATGCAGTGATTGATGTATTTCACATGCAGTGATTGATGTATTTCACATGCAGTGATTGATGTATTTCATATGCAGTGATTGATGTATTTCATATGCAGTGATTGATGTATTTCATATGCAGTGATGATTGATGTATTTCACATGCAGTGATTGATGTATTTCACATGCAGTGATTGATGTATTTCATATGCAGTGATTGATGTATTTCATATGCAGTGATTGATGTATTTCACATGCAGTGATGGATGTATTTCACATGCAGTGATTGATGTATTTCACATGCAGTGATTGATGTATTTCATATGCAGTGATTGATGTATTTCATATGCAGTGATTGATGTATTTCACATGCAGTGATTGATGTATTTCACATGCAGTGATTGATGTATTTCACATGCAGTGATTGATGTATTTCACATGTGGTTCAGCTGGCAGGCTTTAGTTTAAGAAACTTCTTCGGACTCTTCCAGGGTCAGAATTGAGCCAAGTATTCTAGGTGTGGCCTCGTCATTGTGTGATACATAACCCCCTTTGATTTGTACTCTACACAGCTCACTATGCCTGTGTCTTTGAGCACAGCAGGCACACAGCCAGCTCACTATGCCTGTCTCTGGAGTATAATGAGGATGTACAATGCAATGTGTCCAGTTCTGGGAACCAGACTCATCCCAGGGCTTGACTGAAAGTTCATACAGTTAACCCTAAAAAATACTTTAAGCACAGAACAGAAATCAGAACCAGAGAACACAGCTGGAAATAAAGTTGGATAGACTTGAGCAGAAGGAAGGCGGCACATCTTCACACAGTGGTGAGAGTGAAGAGAGCATTGAATAAGCTACCTAATCATGTTTTTGATTTAGAATCCCTTGGATCCTCTAAGACTCAACTTGGTAAAGTTCTGAGATCAATCATCAACGAGGAACCGGACAAGCACTGCTGGGTCGAATGGATTCCTCTTGTTTGTAACATTTTCTTCTGTTCTTATGTTCTAAGTAAAAACTACTCAAAGCCATACAAATGTTTTAAATATTTTCCATCTTCTTGTGCACAGAGATCTGTGGATATGTTGTGGAGGTTTGCAAAAAAATTTAGTTTTGTGTGAAAAAGAATAACAACACAACACAGTATGTGATGTACAAAATGAACATTTGCCTCAAACCTGGCTGGTTTGAGGATCCATCTCCTGGCCTGCTGGATAGGCAGCAGACCCCCAAGATGGACAATACCAAGGGGAGGAGACACAGGGTTGGAGCTGAGGGAGGTGGAGGAATGCCAATGAATCAAATGCAATAGAGGGGTAAGAGGAGTCTATTTATATCGCTGTGATTTATTGATTTATCGATTCAGATTGGATGCCATAATGTGTGCAAGGAGCTGTCCTTTCTCCCAATCCTGAGTTTTAAATTTAGCTAACCCTTCTCTGCCTTCCAAGGATTACACCTGCATTGGCAATCACACGTCCAGTTAATTGAATGGATGTATTCAGATTGGACTTTGTCTTTGAAGCGAAGTGGGTTTTGATCCTCAATCACAGCATTATAAACCTCATAAAATGTGTTAAGGATGTTTTAATGCAATGAAGGAATGTATGATCTGGAGACTCCTTGCTGAAGCTCTAGCTCAAGTGCAATCTTCATTTCCACTTTACAAGACACTGACACAAGGCTCTTGGGAAGAATAGCATAGTTGTTCCTTGTAAAACAGGCAGCAATTCCACAGAATGTATATCCTCCCTAAAGGAATGACACTCGGTACTACCTGCACTTAAGGAGGTCTGTGACCAGTGTTTCAGGAGCTGCTTTGACTTTGTGAATCTATTGGGGATGCTGCACAGATTTCTTTGCATGTCATCCTCCTGTTGTTTTGTTGCCTGGACCCTGGTATTTGCTTCTGCCACTTGTAAGTTTCTCAAGTATTTTCCCTCTAGCAATTATACTGCTTTGAAATACTTTTCCTGTGTACATTATAATGGAGAAATGAATGACTATCTATATTTGAGTGTTCAGGATTTGTACTCTGGTCTTGGTAGAGCATTGAGGGGTAGATGTACTAAGCTGGGCCAATCGCAGTGCAAATATACCGCAATTTGCATTTTCGTTGCTACCATTCACAAAAAATACATTTTGTTGTATGTACTAAGAGAAAATACATTAATGAAAAGAGCCACAATATACTAATTAAAATATTTGTTGTGTCTTCTTAGCGAGATCTCTATTGCAAGAGTCATGCGACATTGTTCAAATAAATAGCGTGAGTCGAGTTGTGGTTTGCTGCAGCAGAGGGTGCCCGAAGGATAACATCTATATACATGCAAGAGTGAAAGAATCAAAATGACATAGTTTTGTTAAACGTAAAAACCATCTATACAATGCATTCTGTTCCGTCTTCATTTCACCTATTTTAATACTGCTTTAATACTCTCTCTCTCTCTCTCTCTCTCTCTCTCTCTCTCTCTCTCTCTCTCTCTCTCTCTCTCTCTCTCTCTCTCTCTCACCCCCAAAAAGCTTTTCATAATCATACAGTAGCCCCTTCCTAACCAGATATAATCACACACACATACATTTATAGTGCTCAATGCATTGCGCTGAAATAACACAAATGTGTTTTGGTTAGGCTACACATTACATCATGAAAAATATAAATCTCTACAGTAGGCCTATACAGTATACAGTGCAGTAGAAAAATCAAATGAATACCTGGCACACTTTCTTTTTACTTTAGCCTGTAGGCTACCGGTAACACAAAATAAATCATGCTGCTGCATTATACTCATTGGTGTACAATAAGAATAAAAGATTATTTAAAATTTAACCTAAAAGATTTGAGTGCTTTTTTTAAATGAATTAAATCTATAATTGCAGTTCGGGAGACGGGTCATGTACCAATCTCCACATCACCAATTTACCCCTTGTATGCGATTCATTCGTTCTTGCACAGTCATGGAGAACTACCTACTTTACTAAATTTCATTGGACGATGAATTGTTTGCTCTTTACCCAGAGCAGAAATCCCTTCCTACTCCTACTGTGCCTGATCTGTGTACTCAAAGGCAACTGTGATCACTTTTTCCAACTCTAGCCTTCTCAGCCCAGAGAGCCTTGTTCGCCTCTCCATCTCATTCACTGGATCCCTCGCCTGCTCTCCGCTGCAGCTGCAGATCAGCACAACATTCCAGTCAATCTCCTGTTCTCTGTAGATCTCACCTGTCTACTAGATCGGCTCCAGCTTCAGACATCAAAGACTGGACAATCCCAAAGCTTCAACAGTTTCTCCACAATCAAAACATTCCATTCAAATCAACAGTGTGTAAGGAACAACTGTTTAACATGTATCTATTTACTCTTCAGGTTACACTTTGTCGCAGACGTTGTGACAAAACCTCAGATCATTGCTTTCCAGTCCCCTCTGCTCCCTCTGCATCAGACTCTCAAAGCCTTCTTTTCTGCTGCCTTTTCACCTTTGGGTGTCCAGCAGGCCCCCACTGCCACTTCCTATTCTTTTCCTCTCACGGGTGTCCAGCCGGCACCTGCCTTTCTGTCCAATCTTTCCTCTATCCCAGCATGATCATCATTGGTTTACACAGGCATCCAGCCAGCCCCTGATCCTTCCTCCTTCACAGGCTTGCAACAGGCCCCTGCTTTTCTTCTTTCTGTGCTAGGTTCCAAGCAAGCCCACATAGCAGGCTCTTCACTCCCATCTCAGCTGAGCCCAGCTTTCTTTTCCTCTTCTTTCCCCACAGCTATGGACGTCCAGCAGGCCCCCATAACTGCACCCTCCTCTTACCCACCTTCAGCAGTTGGAGTTGTCCAGTTTCCCCCAGTTGTCCAGTTTCTCAATAACCATCCTTTATTACTTCCGTTTTTTCCTTAAACAATGCTGTTGCCATGCCTACTCCTGAAAACTCTCTGATCTTCAACCCCTAAGCCTGTCTCCCTTTCACTATGCCACCAGATTCTAGCAGGTTCAGATATTAATTTGATTTCCATCCTTACAAACATCCTAGATTCAGCCAGTGCCAGGGTGTTTCAGTGCGCAGATCTCTCAGTTACCCTCAAAACCTCTGACCCCCGCTTATTCAAAACCCTCACTATTTCTGAATTTATCCTAGCTTTAAGTCATTTTAGAGATATCATCTAAAAACTCTATCCTGACCGGTGTAGTGAACTGGATATTACATGATTTACTTGATTTACTGGGGAGCCTTGGATCAAAATTTATATTCTAGTTTTTTCACTGGTCTCCAGCTGTTGGCAGGCTGCATATGCAACTCTGCATCTCACCCCACCATTTCCTGCTCCCCTTCTGCCCTTCCGCCCCCCTCCTGTCCCTTACTCACAATTCTTATCTTTCTTTCAGTCCTTCCAGGTCTAAGGATGGACGTGGCCATGCCAGTGGTGTACCACAGGGATCAGTATTAGGTCCTCTGCTATTCCTAATCTACATTAATGATTTAGATTCTGGTATAGTA
Organism: Polyodon spathula; assembly: GCF_017654505.1. Lineage (NCBI taxonomy): Eukaryota > Metazoa > Chordata > Actinopteri > Acipenseriformes > Polyodontidae > Polyodon > Polyodon spathula. The sequence continues at coordinate 17,348,913 of NC_054556.1, forward strand.
AGCAAACTTGTTAAATTTGCAGACGACACAAAAGTAGGAGGAGTGGCAAACACTGTTGCAGCAGCAAAGGTCATTCAAAATGATCTAGACAAGATTCAGAACTGGGCAGACACATGGCAAATGACATTTAATAGAGAAAAGTGTAAGGTACTGCACGCAGGAAATAAAAATGTACATTATAAATATCATATGGGAGATATTGAAATTGGAGAAGGAATCTATGAAAAAGACCTAGGAGTTTTTGTTGACTCAGAAATGTCTTCATCTAGACAATGTGGGGAAGCTATAAAAAAGGCTAACAAGATGCTCGGATACATTGTGAAAAGTGTTGAATTTAAATCAAGGGAAGTAATGTTAAAACTGTACAATGCGCTAGTAAGACCTCATCTTGAATATTGTGTTCAGTTCTGGTCACCTCGCTATAAAAAAGATATTGCTGCTCTAGAAAGAGTGCAAAGAAGAGCGACCAGAATTATTCCGGGCTTAAAAGGCATGTCATATGCAGACAGGCTAAAAGAATTGAATCTGTTCAGTCTTGAACAAAGAAGACTACGTGGTGACCTAATTCAAGCATTCAAAATTCTAAAAGGTATTGACAGTGTCGAAGGGACTTTTTCAGCCTGAAAAAAGAAACAAGGACCAGGGGTCACAAATGGAGTTTAGAAAAAGGGGCATTCAGAACAGAAAATAGGAGACACTTTTTTACACAGAGAATTGTGAGGGTCTGGAATCAACTCCCCAGTAATGTTATTGAAGCTGACACCCTGGGATCCTTCAAGAAGCTGCTTGATGAGATTTTGGGATCAATAAGCTACTAACAACCAAACGAGCAAGATGGGCCGAATGGCCTCCTCTCGTTTGTAAACTTTCTTATGTTCTTATGTTCTTATTACTTTCTCTAGCGGCTGTCAGATTTGTAATAACTTCAATGAAGAAACCTGCACCTTTTCTTCCCGCACCTTCCTCCACATCTACAGTCACTGTGGGGAAGCCCACTCACGATCTATCTGTCTGTCGCAAACCCAAACACTCAGCCCCCTATAAAAACCAAACCTTCCATTGCCAATGTTCCAAAATGACTGATAAAATTTCTTTCTACAGCTGTCAACACTCAAGCCTTGGCCACAAAGTTAATCAAGCACCTTGATCCCTCTTTTGTTTCTTATCTTATTAACGGTCTCATTGAAGGGTTTTCTATTGGTCTATTTTTCTTTCCCACCTCCTCCATCTATTGCAATAATTTCCAGTCTGCCATTTCTGACCCTGATACTGTTGACATTTTGCTAAAGAAAGAGTTAGAAAATTAATTCCTGATAGGCCCCTTTGAATCTTCTCCTTTTCCTGTATTTCGCATTCACCCTATTGGCATTTAAATAAGAAAATATTCTGGCAAAAAGAGACTGATATTTGACCTTTCTGCTCCCGATAACTCCTCTACTCCCAGCATCAATAGTTTAATTCCCAATGAAGAGTTTTCCCTACAATGTGCAACAATTGACTATGCAATTTCATTAATCAAAGTCGCCGGGAGAAATGCATGGTTGTCCAAGGCTGACATTTCAAATGCATTTAAGATCATGCCCATAGATCTTGCTCTGTGGCACCTTTGTGGAGTACAGTGGTGTTCCAAATTCTTTTTTTTTCGGTTTGTCTGCCTTTCGGCTGTAGGAGCAGCCCCAAGATCCTCATTGATTTTCCTCATGGTCCTCCTGCCCAGAACATCACCATTCTCAGATCTGTGTTTTCAAATGTAGGTGTCCACTTAGCATCAGAGAAATCTTTGGGTCCACTCACTTCCATTGAGTTTCTAGGCATCACAAACATTTTAAATGCCACCTCCCCTTTTTTTAGCAAACATTTTTTTTGTTCAATTAGCAAGTGAACATTTAGTTGACATGTTACCTGGGTTTCTAACAAATAAATCAGTGAATTTAAGTATTTTGTTTACACTTGGCAAGTCAACATTTAGCTAAGATTTCTAACAAATAAATCAATAAAAAAATACATGTAACTTAAATCTTTTTTTTTTGTTTAAACTTTTACCTTGTCAAGGAAATTAATGGTTAAATTCATTTTAATATTAACATTTCCCAGATATTTAATTCACTGGTGATTGGGTTGTTAACACCGATTTCAGAACATTCTTAACCAGATCTACTTCAAAGCTTGTTGATTAGACCAAGGCACAGGCCAAACATAGTGGTAACTCTTTGAAGCTTACTTTCCAAAATGCTATCTGATTGGCTGGCCTCCTAAGGTGTCATAAAACTTATCAAGCCAAGCTATAGTGACTATGCAGTTGTACCATTATTATGTTAAAAGTTAGTTAAAATGCTTTAAAATCATTTTTAATTACATAACTTGTAGACACAAGTTTAATAGTTATTTTAAGTAAGTTTCCCAATAAACCTGGTTTACTATGTTTTAAATGAATATTATAAACTAATAACTATTTTTGAATATTATCGTTTGATTGTTTTATGATGTGTTTTTTATGCTTGTAATCATAATTTTGTATAGAGAATTAAATTGAAATTTATATGCTTTTCTAATGAATGTAACTAAAGTTATATTGAATAGGAGGTTTTCTGTTCTGTAAATGATAAATGTAAAATCCTTTGATAACGAAATAGGTGGATGCATTCCATTTCTAGCACACCCTTTTTGTGTGACATGCAACTGTCTATCAAATACTGTGAACCAATGGAAAGACCAACAAGAACTTGTTTACAGTACAAGGGAACGTCTGTATATTGTGTTATTTAAACTCAAAACAAGGATTTTCACTCTCTCTGGATTCGCTCGATGGATTTACTCCTTCTCCAAAACATCTCACGCACAACTCATAAAACTCCAAAGTTCTTCAACAAAGAGCGAAGATGTAATCTTCAAAGCTGTCCCAGAGAAACTGTTTCCTGCCTCTATTAGGTCATCTGAATCATGCCATGTAGATAATTCCTCAAGGAAGAGCTTTCATATCCTATCTTCTCCAATTTGTCCCAATTTGAAGAATGAAACGGAATCACATTTTTCTACAATGACTGAATCCTGCTCCCCAAAGACATTCAACTCTTTACAGGTGCAGCTCCTTCTCTCAACTTCAGAGTATACTGTAAGGGGAAATGGATTTAATCTACATGGCCCGAAGAAATCAGTACCATTCCCTTGTCTTGTCTTGGGCCCAAAAGTCTATCCTCATACACTCAGATAATTTAGCCACAGTCCAAATCATAAATAAAGGCTGCTCATCTTCTTCCAATTTAATGAAAACATTCAGAAGAATTACCTGGTTATCTGTTTGCCACCAGTTCATTCTCAGAGCCCAACTTTTTCCTGGCCACCTAAACCTAATTGCTGACTTTCTCATTTACAATTTCAGAAATTCAGATTACTTGCTCCTGAAGCTGACCTAATGCCAACTCTGTTTCTTCCCTATTCAGACCTGATATTCATGTGAACCATCCTCTACACCCTCTGGTTCTGCAAGCTCAAGAGACAGCTCTTCTCAGTATTGCTCCCCGCGCCCTGCAGACATACTAGTCAGCTTGGAATTGTTTTAAAAATGTCTATTCTGTATTTAATATTCCTTTTCCTTCTTTATCAATTCAGGTAGTTTTATCATTCATTATTTACCTTCAAAACAGAGCTATACGAGTCCCTTCTATCAAAGTATCAATTGCTGGTATCGTTTTTTTCAGAAACTCATATTCAGTTCCACTAGATTGACACTTGGCAATTCTTAGATTTCACCAGTTCTAAAAGGACTTCAATGGTCAGAATCGCCCCCCCCCCCCCCCCCAAAACCCACCTACCTATCACTTTTAACATTCTTTCCCAGTGCATCTCCTTTATTTGTTCCAGTTGCTTATCACAATTTTTAAACAAAAGTCTTGAAGCTCTATTCCTCCTAGCCTTTTTTGGGTTCTGAGGTGTTCAGAGTTTACAGCACACTTATAAATGTAACCCTCAGATCCACCCATGCTACCGACCCTTTGTTCGTTAATGAAAACGGAGCTGTCGTCACCCAGCATTGCTTTATTTTCCACCTCCACCAGGTCCTCTGCCAGTCAGATTCTCAGCCAAGCAGTTCTCTGGTCATTCCTTCAGGATCGAAGTAGCTTCTTCAGCTTTTCGTCACGGAGTTCCAAACTGCATTATTAAGCAGCTAGGTCATTGGTCTTATTGGGTTTATGAAGGCTACACCAGGACAAACATCATAGATCTTAAAAATATTTTTTCGCAGATATGATCTTAGTATCAGCAATCATTAGGGCTAGTCCCTTAGTGAGCTAATACTTCTACTTGCGGCATTGAAACCTGCTTGTTCTTTTGGGGTCTCTGCCTCGTCCTCACGTGAGTCTCAAACCAAGTTAGGTTTGATGCCAATTTAATGTATCTATGGAAGTCATGTATTGTTATATCTTCCACAGCTATCACATACCTGGCATTTCTTCAATAAACAGTTTAATCAAATTATATTGAAATTGGTGTTTTATCCCGAACTACTGAATTATCATTTTTAACTTAGCCTTACTTTATAGCTTAGACAATTAACACAAAATATATCGTAGTCTTATACAGATGCTCAGAATGAGTTGGATGGGTTAGTGGCACATGTGTGGAGTCTATTGCTCCCAGCACATTGGGGAAACCAGAAATGTCATAGAAATTAAATTTCAAGGCTTGTAACTACACCCTGACTATAAAAAATAGGTACTTGGATGTTTACCTCAAAAATGCATTGAGCACAACCGGCAACGCTTGAGAAATAGTAAACCGGGAAATGCCAGCAACAATTGCAACTGTTTAAAACATGCTTTCAAAAGTTCTTAACAAATTGATGCAATTGTAAGTGTCGCAATTATCGGCAGCTTTAATACATCCTATTATAATATTTGAGAACCCTCATTTGCACCTCCATCTCCACCCCCTTTTAGTGAATCAATGCAGGAACGCCAGTAACTACATATTTATCTAAGGATGAACCACAAAGAAAGCTGTTGCCTATTCCCTTAAAAAGTCACTAACAGCATTGTGCTTGTTTAGTACATTTCACACTAGAGTAGCTGTTAAAACTTCATGCTGATTTGAACTCGGCTCTCGCCAAGATAAGCACCAACTAAGACGTAGCTTTACAGTAAACTAATGTGATCCATAAGTGTCTCCATCCATTTGCATTTCCTTCCATATAATGATGTAGATATCCTTCTGTCTGGTGTTAATGGCTGAAGTGTAATGCTGGCTCCAGGGATCAGCTTATTTGCCTCCCTGGCGCATCAGCACACACAACGGCTGTGATGCTGGCTCCGGGGATCAACCACAGTGCGGCCATGACAACCGTCTGGATTGAGCTAAGTAGGGTACATCTCTGGGGTCTTCAAGTGGGCACCTTCCATCCTCAGTGTTTCGTTGACCAGTCCACTACACCTCAAGAGGGCTCGACGGTGATTCTGGCGTCCCAGCATCACCCCCCTCCGCCCCCCACTCAACTCAGCCCAGCTTACTTACCTGTACATCAGCGTTTCTTTCTTTCTATTGTGCTTGAGATCCCCAGCCAGAATCTTTCCGTCTCAAACACAGCCAGCTGCTGCTCCTCTCTGCTGCTTCAGATAAGTTCTTCACTGTGCGACGCAACTCTTGGCCACTGAATCCAACGTCTCTGAGAAACCGGGCTGTAGAGTGTGCCACAAATCCTCGACAACCCACTTCCACTGGGTAAACCCGGACTCTCCATCCTCGCTGTTCCGCTTCAGTGGCTAGTTGAGCATACCGCAGTTTCTTCCTCTCGTACGCCTCATCTACAGCATCCTCCCATGGCACTGTTAACTCTACCAGGTGAACAAGGCGTGCTGATCCAGACCACAAGACAATATCTGGTCGAAGGTTAGTAGTCACTTTAAGTTTGTTCTGAAATACAATGAAAAGATACATTTACTTCTAAACATTGTATCCAAATCTTGCCCTGTGGCCAGGCAGGAGCCCTGTACATGAAGAGGGTTTGTTGTGTAAATGTATTGTAAATAGTGTGTCTTTATTGTAATTATTGCAGTAACTGATACTCCTGGGAGAGCCTGCCTGCTGTGTGTGATTGCCAGCAGGATAATCAGCAGGTAGGTGTGTTCCAGCGGGGCGTCAGGTATAAAAAGGTCCCGTTTATTCACCTCATTGCTGCTGCAAAACCCAGATAAAGATGATGACAACCAGACCTGCTAGTAGTCAGAGTCAGGGTTTGTTTATGATTGAACAGAGCAGATTAGTTCAGGGACTGTGGTGAGCGAGGTGTATAAAGCGGGACCTCCATGTCTTAAGGAGTAGTGCACACTCTTTTGCTGCACCTTTATTTTGATAGTTTTTTGTACGGAGGCAGTTTGTGCCCCATGAGCTATCTTTGCTGGTACGTATATGTAAATAAACCTGTTCACCTGCAGGGCGGATCAGTTTCAACCTCTGTCGTCTCCTGCCTGTCACTCAACAGCGGATGCATGCACCCACTTACCAGCAGCTTGTCACATGCTCCCTCCTGCAACAATGCTGGTGATTGAAATGAGTGGCGTGTCGTTGGAACGGAACACCACCATTGCTGCAGGAGGAGAGTGATCTGGAGATGCTGTAACCCTTAGAAGGCACTTTTTTTCTCTTGTCAAACTGTGTTGAGAAATGTATTGCCAATATATCACTGTGATACGGAAATGTATAAAATATATCACTGCGATACAGAAATGTCTAAAATATATCACTGCGATACGGAAATGTATAAAATATACCACTGCAATATGGAAATGTATAAAATATATCACTGCGATACGGAAATGTATAAAATATATCACTGCGATACGGAAATGTATAAAATATATCACTGTGATATGGAAATGTATAAAATATATCACTGTGATACAGAAAGATATTGCAACTGATTTATAACCAATGATCAGTTTGTGGATGTGTGGCAGAGAACGAATGTGTCCTAGGCAAGAATCTCCCTCCCGACCTGTGAGGGCGCTATGTAACAGGAACAGTTTTCCCCGGACTGGATGGTTTGACAGTTCATTCCAGGGTCAGTCAGAAGTCGGCCATCCGAAAAGGGGACGAAGTCACAATACTAGAAATCAGCACCTAGGCGGTAGGTGATGTGTCAGTTATGGATTGGAGGAGACGTGTTTGCACTCGCTACCAATGATGGTAGAGCGATGGAGGTATATCAGGAGATCTGGCCAAGCAATCTGTTCCTTTGTTATGGTTGTGAAAGACCTGTAAAGGATGGTAAAAGCTGAAAGTAACCATGAGTTTTTGTCATGTTGTATCTGTCTGTCTATTAATTGTCACCTTTATCATTCATAGAAAACTAAATCTGGGAGCTGTCGCTATTTAGTCAGCATCAGCCGTGGACTATACTGCACTGCTGTTTCACTGTTACTGTATAATTCACCACTTACACAAGGAGCACACACTGTTGGAATTCGTGACCGTGTCTGTGTATAGTGTATGTTATTATTATTTCAGGACTGAACCCTGTGGTTTTACTGACTTTACACATCGCTGTGTATAGTCAGTCTTACTATTTAAAGCAACAAATAAAGCTTTGTTTTCACCACTGGAACTCTTGTTGGAATGCTGTTATTAAGCACTGCATCACCTCTACACTACAAACCACTTTGCCACAGGAGTCTATCATTTTTAATATTAGGTGTCCCTAGTTCAGTTTCCCAGAACATGTCTTATACTTTCTTCCTCATCCAAAGTACTTGGTTAGCAAGAAAATACACAGGCATGCTAATCAAAAAGTTATCTTTTTTTGCCTAACGTGTGATGTTTTTATTACCATTGGCTGAGGAGCCAAAAACAGTACTAACTCTATCCTTTGGTGGTAAAGCGATAAGAAATAAAAGTCAAGTAAACAAAGGTTTCAGCTAGTGGTGTTTTCTAAGTATTGAAAAAGACTTCTAATCTAAACATTTGTCATAGATTGTATTGTGTTTCTTTAGGATTTCTTTATTCAGTTATAAAGTTCTAACAGAAATTTGAGGGGAGTTTGGAAAGAGGAAAGCGACCTAGCATACGTCATTTACCCAATTGTCCTGATGAGTATAAAAACTGCCTTCCTCCTTTTGTGTTTTTTGGCATCTCTGCACCTCCCCCTCTCTCGCCGGGGGGGGGTTCAGGTTGCCGTGTCCACATGGCCAAGCAATCGTTCCTCAGCCATGCATGTTCTAGGCACAATGTCTGTATAACAACAGGGTCAGAATGTTATCAGTAAAATTATTCTAAATCTCCTGAAGTTCTGGAGAAGACAACCACGGCGAGGGCATTAGCTGAAACATTTGTCTACTTGACTTAGTATCTCATAGTTTTACCTCTTGATTGAAACATCACTTGATTTCTTTTGTGTTCAACCAAGCTCTCTGTGTACGCTGGTATCCGACAAGAGCTATCGACAATGCAGAACCAGACATTAGAGGGGGAAAGGGAGAGAGGGAACCAGATGCATTCATTTCCATACAGCTGCCCCATGAAGCATGCCTGATCAGAGGTATAAAGGACTCTTTATTGTTTTGAGAAAGAAGAATCTGCAATCATTATTAGCCTGACTGAACAAGTGTGATTGGAGTTATTAGCATAAATTATCTCACCCCTTGCTCCTGAAAAGAACACATTAGCTTCTTTTTGCTTTCACAGTTAATTACCCCACTCACTCTGCAGTTGCCTGTAGAAAAAAAAAAAAAAAATATATATATATATATATATATATATACAGGACAACAGACAGACAAGAGCCAAATAGGGTGTGAATAACATATGATACGCTAACTTGTGCTCAAGATGGTAAAGGTATGGCTGAGACTGAACTGTCCCTTTATAATGCAGAAAACAATCTTTTGTCTTTAAAAATGACATTTCTCTCTGACAAACACTTCCTCAGACAAAACTAAGATTATTAGATTTTAACCCTTCTTTTTAAATAAATCAAATCTAATTTATAAAATTTGCATCCAAAATCGATACAATTTTGTTTATAACAAAAATACATTGTTTGTCTGTTGCCATAATACAGCAGTCTTCAAATGTTTTATTTACAAAATGATTTCTTTTTTTTGTAACCTTTATTTTTTTAATTCCTGAAATATAAACAGTGATGATACATTCCATATATATATCTATATATATATATATATATATATATATATATATATATATATATATATATATATATATATATACACACACAGAAATTAACGCAAATAAAAGGATGTAAAAAAGCAGCATCTTTGATTAAAGGGGTTTCTTCCACCCAACTGTATTAGGAAGACTGTGCAGCTATTTGTATTGTTAAATAAACACACGGGCAGCCAGACACAGAGCTGCTTTCTCAAGCACTTTGCTCTGGGGCACGGCTTTGACTGTTTCTTTTCAAAGGAACAGAACCTCAGTTGTCTGCAGTGCACGGCTAGTAAGAACAAACCCTTCGGTACACTGACTACACAGCTTTCAATTAACAATATGAGGCCATTATTTCTGATGTTACCTTTTTGTTTTATTTGGAGTGAAAAAAAAAATTGGAAATTGGGTATTAAAAGCAGGATATTAAACTATTACAGGAACCCCAACAGTGCAAATAACATCTTTCTCATCAGTGTGAAACAGTAGCACCAATCTGATATGGATACCTCCTGTTACTACCCCCGATAACAAAGGAGAATTTAAAAACACTGTAATCTGATACTGTTACAGGTCTTGTGAGGAAGGGTCTGCATGATTTAAAGGCAGACTCATTTGTACTGTTTTATGATGAAAATGGCCAGTAATATTTTACTTTAAAATTGGATGAATTATAAGAAGTATAATGAATCAAATGAAGAAAAACTGCACTTTCAAAAGTTGCTTTTTTAAATTAATGTCTTTTTCTTCTTTTTTTAAGTTATATGGAATGATTTTTTCTTAGCTCAGGTTAGGCAAAAGAATATAATAATGACTTTTTTGTTAATTAAAAAACATTTTTCTTTTTTGTTTTCAATTTATAAGTTAACCCATTTTATATCACCACACTACAGGAGGTTGAAACCAATTGGCTTCGCCTGGTGTCTTGCAGCGCACCCAAGTTGTGGTAATACAGTGCCTATAGGAAGTATTCACTCCCCTTGGACATTTTCACAGTTGGTTGTGTTACAACCTAAAATCTTGATGCATTTAAATGGTATTTTTCTTTCCTTTGATTTACACAACATACTCAACAATTTCAATGTGTGCAAAAATGGAGGGGTGAAAAAACAAATAAATTAAAAATAAAACCCTAAAAAGTCACCCCCTTTGCTATGACACTCCTTCAGAATTCAGACAAAAAGTGAAATGGAGTCCATCTGTGTGCAATAAAAGTGGTTCACGCGATTTCAGATTAAATACATCTGCCTTTGTAAGGTCCCACAGTTGTGTAGTGCATTCAAAACAAATATACTACCATGAAGACCAAGGAGCTATCAAAACATGATAATGTTGTGGAAAGGCACAGATCAGGGGAGAGTTATAAAAAGATTTCAGAGTGTGATAGATAGAGAGAGAGTTGATGTTGTAAATCTCCCTCCCAATGAGAAAGGGCGCATGTGTAATGATTGTGGTACTCTGCCTCCTAGATGGAGTGCCTTGATGGTAGGTGGAAACCCAGAAGATGACCATATTAGGAGGGGTGAGTAGTTGCAAGTATCCGGAACGACTCTATTGCAAGCAGCTGTGGGACAGCCCTCTATTGGAGAAACCATGCAACGGGTTATTTGCAGGGAGGAGTATAGGGTGCAAAGGGGAAGCAACTACGTCAGTAAGTTGCCTTGCGCTGAAAACGTAAACTGACAGCCGGAGCTGTATTTTGTTATTTTTGTTATGTGTTTGTTTTGTCTTTTGCAGAGGAGGAGTAAGAGCGAAGGGCTGCAGCCACGGAGCCAGTCCCACCGAGCACTTCCCTCACTGCACAACAGCACGCACCCAGACCCGACTTTTTGGAGAGCAAAGTTTTGTGTATTGGGGACTTATAATTGTTTGTTTTGTTTTGAGCTTGAAACGCTTGCCATGTACCCCCTGATACCATTGCTGGTAGAGGGACGGCTCTTTCTGTTTTATTTAATAAAACACAGATTTTTTTTTGAATAATCGCTGTTTGGGTTGCACTGTTTTCTGCACTACACCACTCACACCTGTCACCGTTGGTGACCAGAAGTGGGATCTGGAATGGACACAGCTACATTGGGAGCAATGTTGGAGGCACAGGAGCGAAGACATCAGAAGGGAATGGCAATTATGATGGAGCGAATGCACGCCATGTTCCTGGAAGCCAATCGGGGGAGGGAGCCGGTGACCAAACCAGCGGAACCCTTACCAAAAATAAGGGTAGTGAAGATGTCACTGGAGGATGATCACGAGGCCTATTTGGTAGCCTTTGAAAGGCAGGCAACAGCAGCACAGTTGCCTCGGGATTGGTGAGCCCCAATTTGATTGGGGAAGCCCAGGCCGCCTACCAAGCCTTGAGCAATGAAGAGGCACTCAATTATGAGTGAGTAAAGTGGGCCATTCTCCAGCAGCTGGATATCACTGAGGAGACACATCATTGCCAGTTCCGAGAATACCAGTGACCCCCAGGACTGCGACCCCGCGTGGTGGCACAACAACTGGTGGACCACGTGACCCATCCCACCATGCTGGATGCAGCAGTCAGATTGGCTGAAGGTTCGAGGATGCCCTGCCCACCCCTCCAGTGGTTGCCACACCTGCTCCTGCCCCCAGCAAACCAAGATTGGCAGGACCACCACAGCGCTTCACCCTCACTACCCACGGACCGGCACTGCAATGTCACCCCAAGGGCGGCCTCCCTCCAACACAATGGAGGACGAAGGCAACCCCCAGCGGGGTAAGAGCAGAGCACCCCTCCCCCCCTGCCGAACCATCAGCAGGACACGCAAGCTCTATGGGCTCCCTTTCGCTCAACCTGTTACAGGTGCCAGGTGGTCAGCCACCTCGCCAGGAACTGCCCGGCGGCAATGGAATGTGCTGTAACCTCTCATTATGTCCTAACAGCACCAGGTAAGTCCAGGGGTAATGATTGGGAAGGGCCTTGTATTGTTAATGTATGGGTTGGTGATGTGAGCACCCACGCATTAGTGGACTCAGGATGTGGGCAAACTTTAATTACAAAAGCTCTATTGGCAGGGGTACCTTGGTGGTCATGCAAGGTTGTTGTCATTTGTGGTCAGAGCTCGAGAGAGAAAACTGCTTTCTCTACTCCAGATGGCTTGTTCCAGACCATGCCCTTTGGGTTGCATGGAGCCCCCGCTACATTATGGTTAATGGTTAATCGATCGCCTCCAAAGTCCAGGTGCTGGTGGAGACAACGATCCCGAGAACTAAGTCACAGGTGAGATCACTATTGGGGTTAGCCGGCTATTATCATCATTTTATCCCCGAGTATGCCACCATAGTTAACCCCCTGGTAGATCTCACCCAAAAGGCAGCTCCAAAATTAATTAAATGGACAGGGCAATGTCAGAAAGCATTTGATATGATTAAGAAGCGACTCTGTTGTTTTCTGCACTACACCACTCGCACCTGTCACAAAAAGGCATTGAATATCCCTTGGAGCACAGTCAAGTCAATCATTGAGAAGTGGAAGGTATATGGCACCACCCAGAATCTGCTTAGAGCAGGCCATCCTCCCAAACTGAGCAGCTAGGTCAGAGAAACCACCAAGAGGTCAATGACAACTCTGAAAGACCTACAGCGTTCCTTGGTTCCTTGGCTGAGATGGGAGAAACTGTCCATGTGTCAACAATAGCTGAGGTACTCCACAAATCTGGCCTGTATGGAAGAGTGGCAAGAAGGAAACCATTTCTGAAAAAAGCCCATTTAAAATCCTGCTTGGAATTTGCAAAAAGGCATGTCGGAGACTCTGAAAGGATGTGGCAAAAGATTCTGTGGTCAGATGAAACAAAAATTGAACTATTTGGCCTAAATGCAAATCGTTATGACTGGCGCAAACCCAACACAGCACATCTCCCAGGTAACACCATCCCTACTGTGAAGCATGTTGATGGCAGCATCATGCTATGGGGATGCTTTTCATCGGCAGCGACTAGGAAGTTTGTTGGATGAATATTGTACGATCGAGATGTGCAAATCTGGTAGCTTTGTGACCAATTACCTGCAAAAAATCCCAAAGTAGTAAGTAGTTATGCTGATTTAGATGAAGAATAATTAAATGAACTAAAGATAGCATAAATAAATAAATAAATAAATAGCTTATCTTTATACCCCAACTTTGTGACTGAAAATAATGTGTATTTAGCTGTTTGTAAACACTACAGAAAAACACAAAAATACACATCTGCGTGTTATCCACATACCTGAAAAATGACCGAAATCTGAGACGTGGTCATGTTTATTTTTATTCCTCCCGTCTGTTCTGCTCAAACAGTGTGTCTGCACGGTCAGGTTTTTCACGACATGACAACGACTTGTTATTGCTTATATTCAAATCCATGATTTATTCTTACATGATATAATGGTGTTCTATATATTGTGACATCATTTTTACTTATCTTTAAATCTGTATTAACTCTAATTAACATTAAATTATATAAACTTATATTTATATTATAATGCAATGCTGGCTCTGAGCATCAGCCTTGATTTGGCCTCCCAAGCATATCAGCATGCACAACATTTGAATTAATTTTGTTTATGTATTTATTTGAATGTTATATATTTATTGGAGTTAATTAGTTCATTCTTTTCTTTTGAATCCTGCTGGCACAATCGTGTTCACTCTATTTATCCATTTGCTTTCTTTTATTGTTCTGTATGTCTAATTTTAGCTGTTCTAATACTACAAACTTTACATCATTTATGTCATGTCCTTACATTTATTTATGTCAAGTTTGCTCAAAAGAGCCAACATCTTGGCTTCAGTATCCCAGCAGTGAATTGTCTTGAAAGCACAGTAGGACTGCCTGGCCTTATCTTTTCCTGGTGCAAATCTTATCTTTCTAATGGGTTTCAGCTCGTCTCTATTGGGAGGTAAAATCGACATTATCGGAAGCTGTCTGTGGTGTTCCACAGGGCTCCATTCTAGGTTCCTTGCTGTTTTCATTATATATGCTACTGTTAGGTGACATTATCCACAGACATGGAGTGAACTTTCATTGCTATGCTGATGATACACAGCTATATTTGTCCCTTAAGCCTGGAATTTCTTCTGCCTAGGTGTTATTATTTACTTGCCTTACAGACATCAAGCATTGGATGTCACAGAATTGGAGGTTATTCTAGTGGGCTTAAAGAACCAACTAAAAGGAAATGTGGGATTACATGAGCTCGACCCTTGCAGTCTCTCATTAAAACTTAAACTAGAAATTAGGAGTCTGGGGGTCATCTTAGGTCCTGATCTATCATTTGAGACTCATACTAGAGAAGTTACTAAAATATATTTTTACCATTTGAGAAATATAGCCAAACCTCGACCAATTTATTATGCAGAGAGACTAATGCATATCTTTGTTTCATCTAGAATTGATTATTGTAATGAACTTTTTTCTGGTATCCCAAAACAGTGGTATCCCGCTTGCAGCTTGTTCAGAATACTGCTGCTAGAATTCTGACTAAAACCAGGAAAAGTGAACATATTACCCCTGTTTTAGATTCTTTACACTGGCTCCCTGTGCAGTATAGATTTGATTTTAAGATTTTGCCACTAACTTACAAAACCCTGAATGAATTAGTACCTAGTTATTTGCAGGAGCGTGTATTTTCCAAACCGCACTTTGAGATCACAGGATGTGGGGCTGCTGGTTATTCCTATGGTCAACAAAAGCAACATGGTAGGGATGGCTTTTTCTTGTAGAGCTCCTAAATTATGGAATGCTCTGCCTTCATCTGTCAGGGAAGCTGGGACCATTACAGTTTTCAAGTCAAGACTAAAAATGCACTTTTATAAAACGTCTTTATAATATTAGTGGGTTTTAATGTAACTATAAAATGGCTGCTTTTGTATTATTATTATTATTATTATTATTATTATTATTATTATTATTATTATTATTAATAATACTGTCATTTAAATCTGTTATTTAAATGGTCTAAGTGTGGCAGTTGTATGTGTGACATGCTATACAAATGTATTGTGGCTTATTCTTTTTTTTTTTTCATTTGTATAAAAAGCACTGTATAAATGCAATACATAAAATATTTGCAAAATAAATAAAATACAAAGTTTTAGTAATTAAAAATATCTAATTTCTGCAGTATGTGTTAATCTTGATTGTGCTGTTTGTTCAGTAACTTGTTCACAGTGTGTGTTCATAAAATCAAAGCCTCTTAGAAAAGATGTGCAACATGCTTGTGTTGTTACTGTGACATGCTTAAATAAAGTTGTTGAAAGTAACTGGACTGTCTCCAGTTGTTTGATTTCAACTTGTCATTCAAACCAGAGACCGTTTGTTATTGTGGTTACTTTATTAAGCTGCTGACAGCAAACGCTAGCCTTTTTTATTTTATTCGCTATGCTAAATTTAAATAGATAGGTCAGCGAAGAAGTCAGATTCTATGTACTTCTTATTTATATATATATATATATATATATATATATATATATATATATATATATATATATATATATATATATATATATCTACACACACACATACATATATATATATATACACACACACACACACACACACATATATATATATTATATATATATATATATATATATATATATATATATATATATATATGCTCTGAGCACACTCTTAAACTCAGGGGAGACTTTCAAGTGGACATAGAAATATTTCAGACTCCTGTAAGTGGATCGTTCATACACTGGGCTTGCAATGTTTCCAAATGACTTTTAAATAATCAAAAAATCACACAGACTCATTCAATTTGAAGTTTTAGCGAATCAGAGTAGTTTACAGACCACTACCAGCTATCAGGCAAACTGGGCATTCTAGTGCCTTCACAGGTATAACACCATTAACACGTCAATACATTTATGGTTATAAAATGTTTTGCCCTTAGGCCATGCATGCAAAAAGCTAAAACATCCAATATATCACTATTAAAGCTAAAATATAAATCATATACATTACAGCAATGTGTCAATATAAATGAGTGTGACCAAGTGGGAGCAGGTGCAGGAGTGACACTGTGCATGAAAGAAGCAGTCAGAGATAATTACAATCCGGTGTGGGAATGTTTTTGTTTGGAGATTCCAGGTCTGGCAACCAAACAATAATTCCCCAGCAATACAGCCCAATGTTTACAGCATAGGGTATATAACACAAGAACAGACAATCCCAAATAATAAACAATATCCGGTCATATATAACATATATGGTCATCTGTCCTGGATGCATGAGGTAGTGCTCGTGGTGGGTGATACAAGTTTATATTTGACAAAGGTGCAGTGTTGTCCGGTTTAGTGCTGGCCCTTGGCAACAGCTCCGGAAACCGTGTTAGCTGTCTAGTAACGTTCAAGACAATACAATTATAAACAAACAAAACACAACACTCACGATTTTAGTTTCTGTTTTACTTTCATTGTTCTCGGGTCTACTCACAATAAACCAAAGCAAAGGAACAGATTACGATTCTCCGTCCCCTTTTATACTGTCACACATGACCCTTTGGTAAACGACTTCAACCGCCTCTCCAATCTACGGCTGCCACATCATTTCCCTTCCGGGTCAATGCATTATTCATTCTTCCCTTGCAGTATATATCAGGAAGTGTAGAATATAACATAAAGACCGGAGCAATTTTCAAAGGCAAACAATTCTGAATATGACCTGAACAGCAATTAGCTTGATCAGAGATCTTCAGAGGATGGACCACACAACTTGCAGCTAGCAAGTCAAATGATACTTGACTTGTCTTTTAATAAATTTTCTCTCCACTTCATACGTCAGAAGCCTTAATTAAATGTAAACATCAATCAGCCTTACAGATCCTGTCCTTCAAGTGAATAGTACACTCAAAAAACACCTGGTAACTCCTGCAATAAGATTAATAGGCCATAATCCCATAGTCCACCTCCCCTAAATTTTCAAAATATGTGAGGTGAACTTTTGAACTGATGTTACTCTCTTTAGTACCAGGGCTTAATACAGAATACAAGTGAATAAGACAAAAGTGTGTGTGTGTGTGTGTATATATGTGTAAAATATATTTCCTTTTTAATATCAAAAACATTATTTCTAGTAGATTGGCTTTGTTTCATGTATAGATGTGGTTTAACAAAACAATACTGCATACAGACTGCTAGAAGCTTCATGGCAAACTTTTAAGTCTGCATTGTAGACGCAATTATTTTCACTTAAATCCATGCTATCAAAAACAGTCAAATGTAACAGTCTCATGTTAGCTATTCAATGCTTAAACCTCTCTCATTGTTTCTATAAAAATCATGTTCAGGCATGTTTCAGACCACCTGCTTTCCTGCCAAGGTTAGTTGTTATTAATATGAAGCTCTGCTGCATTTTTCCAAATGTATAACATTCCTATTAGATCGAAGAAACTCGCCCACATTATTGCTTCCCCTCACTTATTTTGCCAAGTTCTCATTCATTTCTATAACATAATGAAGCAATGGACAGTTCAGTATTGACTCCCTTGCCTTTACCAAAAGGTACTTCTTATTCATTAAAGATCAATCATTATAGAAACCTTGGATTTCAAACTGCTGACCAGTGAGCCTCGCTTCAGTTTCCAGGATTTATTTCCTCCATTTCCCCATGCATGGTACTGCTTTGCTTCACAAGCGAAGACAAGGTTACCAAATTAATGATATTCTCTTTGGCAGATCTACTGTATTCTTGACACAGACTTGTAGTGTTATGCTTTGACTGAAGTTATTACTTTTAGTCACTTTCTGCTCTGCACTGTATTGTATTCTCTTAGGTTCAAACTCTTACAGTTTCTCTGCCATTATACTTCTGTTGTTCTTTTTACAGTAAAATCACAAACTACTTTTAGCTCAGTTGATCTATTTCAATTGCACCCAAACATATTGCCTCTTTTCATATTCTTTTGCTGTTCTTTGCCTCACTAGATCAGGATGCTAAGGAGGCTCCTTACTCAGTTCAAAGAGATCCTTCCACCTGATAAGAAAGGCTTGGAAGTGTAAGCATGGTAGCATGATTTCTGAGTAATGAACTGTGGCAGAGCAAAGCTCTGCTCTTTAGAAATTGGCAGGGATGGGGTTAACTTCCCCTACGTGCCTGGGTTTATTATGTTCAGGTGGCTGGGGTTGATTAGTTGATTAGGTTGATTAACGATCAATCAGCGCCCAGCCACCTGATATAAAAGGAGGCCTCTGCTTCTCATTTGGAGAGAGGGAGCTGAGGAAGCAGGTTGGTGTTTGTTTTGTGGTTTTTTAATTTTCTAAATCCAGTGAAGGCATTGCCCAGCCTGGAAACTTTATTTTTGTGAGTTTTGTTTTTGCTTTATTTGTGTTTGAGTATCTGTTATTTTGCCCTTGTGCACTTTATTTTTGTTTATTTATAATAAAATAGTTATTTTTTTGAACTGCAGTCTGTCTCTGGGCCTCTATCCACTCGCCAGCCTGCCACATGAACCTTCTACACAGATTCCATACAATTATACTAATAATATTTTATACTGGTTATATAGGTTACTGTAAACTAACAAGTAAGCAATAGGACACTCCAGGGTGTTGGTTGTGCTAGAATAACTGCATGCCCAGGGGGTAGTAGCCTTTGGCTCCAGGAAGTGTAGTTATTCTAGCACAACCAACACCTTAGAGTGCGCTTATAAAATGGGTTACTAGTTTTTATAAATAAAGATATAAACACATTTTTTATTTAAAAATGAATATAGGTTTATTTTTCCTAAACATATTACTATGCTAGGAAAAATAGTTCTAATAAATGTAATAGTTCCAATGAATTTAATAGATAAACAAAATATTTTTAATAATAAATTAAATAATTTAAATGAATGATCAGAATATTTTCAGTATTTGTCTCATGGAGTTGACTGTACCAGGGAATGTCATTTTCTAAATGAAATGGCCGGTTACTCAGTTGGGCAGACTGTGCAGTAGGTGGCGCTATTTGGTGAGTAGGGGAGTTTTTTTCTGTCTTTTTGTTTACGAGTTGACGACAGTACTCCAGAGAGGATGTAACTCCAGGACTTCCTGTCTTTCTCAGCTGGTGCCCAATAGCTTCTTAAACTACGTTATAAAATGGGTTGGGACATATCTGCATTCTGAATACCATTGATTTAAGTTTGTTTAAGTCTGCCTAGGACATAGAAGGGTAATGTTGTGACTTGTCTTTTTGTTGTCACGTGTACGTTTTTAGGACAGAAAAAAGACTATGTTTAACGATTTTAAAGTGGGTATCTGAAATTATGCTTTAGATCATCCAACTGTGGGAGAATTAAACAAAAAAAAAACATTCAGGCCAGCTTGCAGCTTGCTTGTGTAGCTGCTAACTGAATACTTTTAACCAGCAATGACACTTCTTAAAACTATGTTTATTAGATGCAGTTTTCCAGTGCATATTATTTTTTGTTTGTGCTGACCAATCATTAAAAACTGACACAACCCAAACTTTTTTTAGTATTCTGCTCTTCTTTATTGGCGTCAGTTGTATTAATTTCAGCAGTACTGACAGAGAGGTGTCTTGTAGCACTCACGGCTTCATTTTTTCCTGACCCTTTTAAAAAAATTATTGCTGTCTATTCTGTTACTGAACTGTTTTGTTCTAAACCCTCCAGGAATGTGTGGACTTTGGAGTCACCAAACAAGTTAACATTTACATGGAGTCAGTCTCACATTGTATTATTATTTAGTTTTTATTGGGGGAAAAAATGGCAGCCAATTCAAAATTATTTTTATAAATATTCTTAAACACTCTGAGCAATAATGTCTTTTTGTAAAAAGTCTTAGCTACTGGGACTTGTTTTCTCCATTGGTTATACTATAAATTCAATAGCTTGGAATGTATTTCAACAATTAATTTAAATTCTACAATTTATGTCCAACAAGTCAGTCCAATTCCAACAGGATTCAAATTCCCTTTCTGGTTCAGATCACATCACAGGTATGGATGACAACAGCCTTCACTTGATACCCACAAGATATCTAGACAAGTCTGGCAGGGATACCTTCTTTACACTCTGGTTTAACCAAATGAACAGACTTTACCGTGTGATGAGTCTCATGTGCCGACTTTACTGTGTGATGAGTCTCATGAGCCGACTTCACTGTGTGATGGCTCCCATGAGCCAACTTCACTGTGTGATGACTCCCATGAGCCGACTTCACTGTGTGATGAGTCGCATGAGCCGGCTTCACTGTGTGATCAGCCTCATGAGCCGATTTCACTGTGTGATGAGTCTCATGAGCAGACTTCACTGTGTGATGAGTCTCATGTGCCGACTTTACTGTATGATCAGTCTCATGAGCCGATTTCACTGTGTGATGAGTCTCATGGCCGACTTCACTGTATGATAAGTCTCATGTGCCGACTTACTGTGTGATGAGTCTCATGGCCGACTTCACTGTGTGATGACTCCCATGAGCCAACTTCACTGTGTGATCAGTCTCTGTACATTTGACACTTCTCCCATTATCTAGATCAGCATTGAAATGCGAGAATGACATCCCTTCAGAGCCATTACATTGACACAGCATTCAGCAGTGTTTGATCATATGACTACAGGCCAGGTCATGGTTTTGCCCCTGTCATTGACAACCCACTCCTCCATTTGTCACATCCACAGTTTATCAGAGACTTGTATTTAGCCCCTCTGTTCAGATTTCACCAGAAACAATAGTTCTGGAATGATAGTTATTTCCTTGATGCATTTCAATGCGATCACAAAGGGCAATTTTAAGAGAGATTATTCTTCCGTATTGTACATTATCTCATTTTGTTTATTCTAAAACTACACATTTCGGGTCATTCATGTTATGGTTATTTTTTGTAAACTGTCGAACTATTGGTTCATTTACTTTTTTTATTTGTTATGTTTGACAGTTGATTCTGCATTATTGTATATAGTGCTGTACCTGTCTCTCCTACATATTTTATTCTATTACATTTTTCACATACCATAAACAAGGTTGCATGACTGGTCTGTTGCTACATCGATGATTTCACAGTGGCCAACTAGTGCCTCCTCTGAAATAGATGCTCTTATCCAAATAATCTCACAGGAAAAGAGAAGATTGAGAAAATAAACAACCAGGCACTACTTCCATCAGATATGTACTTTTTTCATGTGGCTAAAGGAGGAATTGTAGTATGAAACGTTTTGAGTAGGAGTTTCATTGAATATGATTATGATTATATATATATATATATATATATATATATATATATATATATATATAATATGTGAATTGATATATATATATAATATATTCTATATTATTATGCTATGATATTTTTGAGCAAATAATAATTAGACCTTCTCAGTATCCATCAAAATATTATGTTTGTTTCATAAGCTAAACTTGTTTTGTATTGTATTATTCTTTGGGAAAACATCCCTTACACAGTAAGGATTATGAGTAGTATTTCATTATGAGTGAAGTGTGATTATGAAAAGAGTTTTCATTATGAATAGAGTGTGATTATGAAGTAGGAGTTTCATTTGATGAGTAATACTCCTCATGTCACAATGGACTAACGCCCTCCAGACATCACTCTAGTTAGGGATTAGGAGTGTGATTAGGAGTAGTTGTTTCATTATGAGTAGGAGTGTGATTATGAGTAGGCGTTTCATTATGAGTAGGAGTTTCATTATGAGTAGGAGTTTCATTTTGAGTAGGAGTTTCATTATGAGTAGGAGTTTGATTATGAGTAGGAGTTTCATTATGAGTAGGAGTTTCATTATGAGTAGGAGTGTGATTATAGGAGTTTCATTATGAGTAGGAGTTTCATTATGAGTAGGAGTTTCATTTTGAGTAGGAGTTTCATTTTGAGTAGGAGTTTCATTATGAGTAGGAGTGTCATTTTGAGTAGGAGTTTCATTATGAGTAGGAGTGTGATTATGAGTAGGAGTTTCATTATGAGTAGGAGTGTGATTATGAGTAGGAGTGTCATTTTGAGTAGGAGTTTCATTTTGAATGGGAGTTTCATTATGATTAGGAGTGTGATTATGAGTAGGAGTGTGATTATGAGTAGGAGTGTGATTATGAGTAGGAGTGTGATTATGAGTAGGAGTTTCATTATGAGTAGGAGATGAGTAGGAGTTTCATTATGAGTAGGAGTTTCATTATGAGTAGGAGTTTCATTATGAGTAGGAGTTTCATTTTGAGTAGGAGTTTCATTTTGAGTAGGAGTTTCATTATGAGTAGGAGTGTGATTATGAGTGAGATCCATTATGCACTAATACGATACACTCCTCATCAACGTATAGGTGATCACAGTCACTATGATAAATCTATGTCTCATGAGTAATACTCATCTCAGTTTTCTGAGGAGTAGGAGTTTCATTATTGAGTAGGAGTGAGTAGGAGTTTCATTTTGAGTAGGAGTTTCATTATGAGTAGGAGTGTGATTTTGAGTAGGAGTTTCATTATGAGTAGGAGTGTGATTATGAGTAGGAGTGTCATTATGAGTAGGAGTTTCATTATGAGTAGGAGTTTCATTATGAGTAGGAGTGTGATTATGAGTAGGAGTTTCATTATGAGTAGGAGTTTCATTATGAGTAGGAGTGTGATTATGAGTAGGAGTTTCATTATGAGTAGGAGTTTCATTATGAGTAGGAGTGTGATTATGAGTAGGAGTTTCATTATGAGTAGGAGTTTCATTATGAGTAGGAGTTTCATTATGAGTAGGAGTTTCATTATGAGTAGGAGTGTGATTATGAGTAGGGGTGTGATTATGAGTAGGTGTTTCATTATGAGTAGGAGTTTCATTATGAGTAGGAGTTTCATTATGAGTAGGAGTTTCATTATGAGTAGGAGTGTGATTATGAGTAGGAGTTTCATTATGAGTAGGAGTTTCATTATGAGTAGGAGTTTCATTATGAGTAGGAGTGTGATTATGAGTAGGAGTTTTCATTATGAGTAGGAGTTTCATTATGAGTAGGAGTTTCATTTTGAGTAGGAGTTTCATTATGAGTAGGAGTTTGATTATGAGTAGGAGTTTCATTATGAGTAGGAGTGTGATTATGAGTAGGAGTTTCATTATGAGTAGGAGTGTGATTATGAGTAGGAGTTTCATTTTGAGTAGGAGTTTCATTATGAGTAGGAGTGTGATTATGAGTAGGAGTTTCTTTGAGTAGGAGATTATGAGTAGGAGTTTCATTAGTTTCATTATGATTAGGAGTGTGATTATGAGTAGGAGTTTCATTATGAGTAGGAGTGTCATTATGAGTAGGAGTGTGATTATGAGTAGGCGTTTCATTATGAGTAGGAGTGTGATTATGAGTAAGAGTTTCATTATGAGTAGGAGTGTGATTATGAGTAGGAGTTTCATTATGAGTAGGAGTGTGATTAAAGTAGGAGTGTGATTATCATGTCAGAAGTGGGATGTAACGCCTCCAGAGATGCAGGCCAGAGTGTGATTATGAGTAGGAGTTCCTTTATGAGTACGAGTTTCATTATGAGTAGGAGTGTGATTATGAGTAGAAGTTTCATTATGAGTGGAAGTGTGATTATGAGTAGGAGTTTCATTATGAGTAGGAGTTTCATTTTGAATAAGAGTTTCATTTTGAGTAGGAGTTTCATTTTGAGTAGGAGTTTCATTATGAGTAGGAGTGTGATTATGAGTAGGAGTTTCATTTTGAGTAGGAGTTTCATTATGATTAGGAGTGTGATTATGAGTAGGAGTTTCATTTTGAGTAGGAGTTTCATTATGAGTAGGAGTGTCATTATGATTAGGAGTGTGATTATGAGTAGGAGTCTGATTATGAGTAGGTGTTTCATTATGATTAGGAGTGTGATTATGAGTAGGAGTTTCATTATGAGTAGGAGTTTCATTATGAGTAGGAGTTTCATTATGTGTAGGAGTGTGATTATGAGTAGGAGTTTCATTATGAGTAGGAGTGAGTAGGAGTTTCATTATGAGTAGGAGTGTGATTAGTTTCATTATGTAGGAGTGTGATTATGAGTAGGAGTTTCATTTTTAGGAGTGTGATTATGAGTAGGAGTTTCATTTTGAGTAGGAGTTTCATTTTGATGGGAGTTTCATTATGATTAGGAGTGTGATTATGAGTAGGAATGTCATTTTGAGTAGGAGTTTCATTTTGAATGGGAGTTTCATTATGATTAGGAGTGTGATTATAAGTAGGAGTTTCATTATGAGTAGGAGTGTGATTATGAGTAGGAGTTTCATTATGAGTAGGAGTGTGATTTGAGTAGGAGTAGGAGTGATTATGAGTAGGTGTTTCATTATGATTAGGAGTGTGATTATGAGGAGTAGTTTCATTTTGAGTAGGTGATTCATTATGAGTAGGAGTTTCATTTTGAATAGGAGTTTCATTATGATTAGGAGTGTGATTATGAGTAGGAGTTTCATTATGAGTAGGAGTTTGATTATGAGTAGGAGTTTCATTTTGAGTAGGAGTTTCATTATGAGTAGGAGTGTGATTATGAGTAGGAGTTTCATTATGAGTAGGAGTGTGATTATGAGTAGGAGTTTCATTATGAGTAGGAGTGATTATGAGTAGGAGTTTCATTATGAGTAGGAGTTTCATTATGAGTAGGAGTTTCATTATGAGTAGGAGTTTCATTATGAGTAGGAGTGGGATTATGAGTCCAGGAGTGCATTAGAGAGTGTGATTATGAGTAGGAGTTTCATTTATGAGTAGGAGTTTCATTATGAGTAGGAGTTTCATTATGAGTACGAGTTTCATTATGAGTAGGAGTGTGATTATGAGTAGGAGTGTGATTATGAGTAGGAGTTTCATTATGAGTAGGAGTTTGATTATGAGTAGGAGTTTCATTTTGAGTAGGAGTTTCATTATGAGTAGGAGTGTGATTATGAGTAGGAGTTTCATTATGAGTAGGAGTGTGATTATGAGTAGGAGTGTGATTAAGAGTAGGTGTTCCATTATGATTAGGAGTGTGATTATGAATAGGAGTTTCATTATGAGTAGGAGTTTCATTTTGAGTAGGAGTTTCATTATGAGTAGGAGTTTCATTTTGAATAGGAGTTTCATTATGATTAGGAGTGTGATTATGAGTAGGAGTGTCATTTTGAGTAGGAGTTTCATTATGAGTAGGAGTGTGATTATGAGTAGGAGTGTGATTATGAGTAGGTGTTTCATTATGATTAGGAGTGTGATTATGAGTAGGAGTTTCATTTTGAGTAGGAGTTTCATTATGAGTAGGAGTTTCATTTTGAATGGGAGTTTCATTATGATTAGGAGTGTGATTATGAGTAGGAGTTTCATTTTGAGTAGGAGTTTCATTATGAGTAGGAGTTTCATTATGAGTAGGAGTTTCATTATGAGTAGGAGTTTCATTATGAGTAGGAGTTTCATTATGAGTAGGAGTGTGATTATGAGTAGGAGTTTCATTATGAGTAGGAGTGTGATTATGAGTAGGAGTTTCATTATTAGGAGTGTGATTATGAGTAGGAGTTTCATTATGAGTAGGAGTGTGATTAAAGTAGGAGTGTGATTATCATGTCAGAAGTGGGATGTAACGGCTCCAGAGATGCAGGCCAGAGTGTGATTATGAGTAGGAGTTCCTTTATGAGTACGAGTTTCATTATGAGTAGGAGTGTGATTATGAGTAGGAGTTTCATTATGAGTAGGAGTGTGATTATGAGTAGGAGTTTCATTATGAGTAGGAGTGTCATTATGAGTAGGAGTTTCATTTTGAATAGGAGTTTCATTTTGAGTAGGAGTTTCATTATGATTAGGAGTGTGATTATGAGTAGGAGTTTCATTTTGAGTAGGAGTTTCATTATGAGTAGGAGTTTCATTATGAGTAGGAGTTTCATTATGAGTAGGAGTTTCATTATGAGTAGGAGTTTCATTTTGAGTAGGAGTTTCATTATGAGTAGGAGTGTGATTATGAGTAGGAGTGTGATTATGAGTAGGAGTTTCATTTTGAATAGGAGTTTCATTATGATTAGGAGTGTGATTATGAGTAGGAGTTTCATTATGAGTAGGAGTTTCATTATGAGTAGGAGTTTCATTATGAGTAGGAGTTTCATTATGAGTAGGAGTGTGATTATGAGTAGGAGTTTCATTATGAGTAGGAGTTTCATTATGAGTAGGAGTTTCATTTTGAGTAGGAGTTTCATTATGAGTAGGAGTTTCATTTTGAATGGGAGTTTCATTATGATTAGGAGTGTGATTATGAGTAGGAGTTTCATTTTGAGTAGGAGTTTCATTATGAGTAGGAGTTTCATTTTGAATGGGAGTTTCATTATGATTAGGAGTGTGATTATAAGTAGGAGTTTCATTATGAGTAGGAGATTGTGATTATGAGTAGGAGTTTCATTATGAGTAGGAGTGTGATTATGAGTAGGAGTTTGATTATGATTAGGAGTGTGATTATGAGTGAGGAGTGTGATTATGAGTAGGAGTTTCATTATGAGTAGGAGTAACGCCTCCAGATGATAGCAGTGCCAGAGTAGGTGATTATGAGTAGGAGTTTCATTTTGTAGGAGTTTCATTATGAGTAGGAGTTTCATTATGAGTAGGAGTGTGATTATGAGTAGGAGTTTCATTATGAGTAGGAGTTTGATTATGAGTAGGAGATTATGAGTAGGATCATTATGAGTAGGAGTTTCATTATGAGTAGGAGTTTCATTATGAGTAGGAGTTTCATTATGATAGGAGTGTGATTATGAGTAGGAGTTTCATTTGAGTAGGAGTTTCATTATGAGTAGGAGTGTGATTATGAGTAGGAGTTTCATTATGATTCATTATGAGTAGGAGTTTCATTATGAGTAGGAGTTTCATTATGAGTAGGAGTTTCATTATGAATAGGAGTTTCATTATGAGTAGGAGTTTCATTTTGAGTAGGAGTTTCATTATGAGTAGGAGTGTGATTATGAGTAGGAGTGTCATTTTGAGTAGGAGTTTCATTATGAGTAGGAGTTTCATTATGATTAGGAGTGTGATTATGAGTAGGAGTTTCATTATGAGTAGGAGTTTCATTATGAGTAGGAGTTTCATTTTGAGTAGGAGTTTCATTATGAGTAGGAGTTTCATTATGAGTAGGAGTTTCATTATGAGTAGGAGTGTGATTATGAGTAGGAGTTTCATTATGAGTAGGAGTTTCATTTTGAGTAGGAGTTTCATTATGAGTAGGAGTTTCATTATGAGTAGGAGTTTCATTATGAGTAGGAGTTTCATTATGAGTAGGAGTTTCATTATGAGTAGGAGTTTCATTATGAGTAGGAGTGTGATTATGAGTAGGAGTTTCATTATGAGTAGGAGTGTGATTATGAGTAGGAGTTTCATTATGAGTAGGAGTGTGATTTTGAGTAGGAGTGAATGGGAGTTTGATTATGAGTAGGAGTTTCATTATGAGTAGGAGTTTCATTATGAGTAGGAGTTTCATTATGAGTAGGAGTTTCATTATGAGTAGGAGTGTCATTATGAGTAGGAGTTTCATTATGAGTAGGAGTTTCATTATGAGTAGGAGTGTGATTATGAGTAGGAGTTTCATTATGAGTAGGAGTGTGATTATGAGTAGGAGTTTCATTATGAGTAGGAGTGTGATTATGAGTAGGAGTTTGATTGAGTAGGAGTGTGATTATAGGAGTTTCATTTTGAGTAGGTGTTTCATTATGAGTAGGAGTTTCATTATGAGTAGGAGTTTCATTATGAGTAGGAGTTTCATTTTGAGTAGGAGTTTCATTATGAGTAGGAGTTTCATTTTGAATAGGAGTTTCATTATGAGTAGGAGTTTCATTATGAGTAGGAGTTTCATTATGAGTAGGAGTTTCATTATGAGTAGGAGTTTCATTATGAGTAGGAGTTTGATTATGAGTAGGAGTTTCATTTTGAGTAGGTGTTTCATTATGAGTAGGAGTTTCATTTTGAGTAGGAGTTTCATTATGAGTAGGAGTTTCATTATGAGTAGGAGTTTCATTATGAGTAGGAGTTTCATTATGAGTAGGAGATTATGAGTAGGAGTTTCATTATGAGTAGGAGTTTCATTTTGAATGGGAGTTTCATTATGATTAGGAGTGTGATTATGAGTAGGAGTTTCATTTTGAGTAGGAGTTTCATTATGAGTAGGAGTGTGATTATGAGTAGGAGTTTCATTATGAGTAGGAGTGTGATTATGAGTAGGAGTTTGATTATGAGTAGGAGTTTCATTATGATTAGGAGTTTGATTATGAGTAGGAGTTTCATTATGAGTAGGAGTTTCATTATGAGTAGGAGTTTCATTTTGAGTAGGAGTTTCATTTTGAGTAGGAGTGTGATTATGATAGGAGTTTGATTATGAGTAGGAGTTTCATTTGAGTAGGAGTTTCATTTTGAGTAGGAGTTTCATTATGAGTAGGAGTGTGATTATGAGTAGGAGTTTCATTATGAGTAGGAGTTTCATTATGAGTAGGAGTTTCATTTTGAGTAGGAGTTTCATTATGAGTAGGAGTGTGATTATGAGTAGGAGTTTCATTATGAGTAGGAGTGTGATTATGAGTAGGAGTTTCATTATGAGTAGGAGTGTGATTATGAGTAGGAGTTTCATTATGAGTAGGAGTGTGATTATGAGTAGGAGTTTCATTATGAGTAGGAGTGTGATTATAAGTAGGAGTGTGATTATCATGTCAGAAGTGGGATGTAACGGCTCCAGAGATGCAGGCCAGAGTGTGATTATGAGTAGGAGTTCCTTTATGAGTACGAGTTTCATTTATGAGTAGGTCGTTTCATTATGAGTAGGAGTTTCATTATGAATAAGAGTTTCATTTTGAGTAGGAGTTTCATTATGAGTAGGAGTGTCATTATGAGTAGGAGTTATGAGTAGGAGTTTCATTATGAGTAGGAGTTTCATTTTGAGTAGGAGTTTCATTTTGAGTAGGAGTTTCATTATGAGTAGGAGTGTGATTATGAGTAGGAGTTTCATTTTGAGTAGGAGTTTCATTATGAGTAGGAGTGTGATTATGAGTAGGAGTTTATTATGAGTAGGAGTTTCATTTTGAGTAGGAGTTTCATTATGAGTAGGAGTGTGATTATGAGTAGGAGTTTGATTATGAGTAGGAGTTTCATTATGAGTAGGAGTGTGATTATGAGTAGGAGTTTCATTTTGAGTAGGTGTTTCATTATGAGTAGGAGTGTGATTATGAGTAGGAGTTTCATTTTGAGTAGGAGTTTCATTATGAGTAGGAGTTTGATTATGAGTAGGAGTTTCATTATGAGTAGGAGTTTCATTATGAGTAGGAGTTTCATTATGAGTAGGAGTTTCATTATGAGTAGGAGTGTGATTATGATTAGGAGTTTCATTATGAGTAGGAGTGTGATTATAATCTTAGAAGTGGGATATAACGACTCCAGAGATGCAGGCCAGAAACAGTGCTGCAATGCATTAGGAGTGTGATTATGAGAAGGAGTTTCATTTTGAATAGGAGTTTCATTATGATTAGGAGTGTGATTATGAGTAGGAGTTTCATTTTGAATAGGAGTTTCATTATGATTAGGAGTGTGATTATGAGTAGGTGTTTCATTTTGAGTAGGTGTTTCATTATGAGTAGGAGTTTCATTATGAGTAGGAGTTTCATTATGAGTAGGAGTTTCATTATGAGTAGGAGTTTCATTATGAGTAGGAGTTTCATTATGAGTAGGAGTTTCATTATGAGTAGTAGTTTGATTATGAGTAGGAGTTTCATTATGAGTAGGAGTTTCATTATGAGTAGGAGTGTGATTAGAGTAGGAGTTTCATTATGATTAGGAGTGTGATTATGAGTAGGAGTTTCATTTTGAGTAGGAGTTTCATTATGAGTAGGAGTGTGATTATGAGTAGGAGTTTCATTATGAGTAGGAGTTTGAGTAGGAGTTTGATTATGAGTAGGAGTTTCATTATGAGTAGGAGTTTGATTATGAGTAGGAGTTTCATTATGATAGGAGTTTCATTATGAGGAGTGTGATTATGAGTAGGAGTTTCATTTTGAGTAGGAGTTTCATTATGAGTAGGAGTTTCATGAATAGGAGTTTCATTATGAGTAGGAGTGTGATTATGAGTAGGAGTTTCATTATGATTAGGAGTGAGTAGGATTTTGAGTAGGAGTTTCATTATGAGTAGGAGTTTCATTTTGAGTAGGAGTTTCATTATGATTAGGAGTGTGATTATGAGTAGGAGTTTCATTATGAGTAGGAGTTTCATTATGAGTAGGAGTGTGATTATGAGTAGGAGTTTCATTATGATTAGGAGTTTCATTATGAGTAGGAGTTTCATTATGAGTAGGAGTTTCATTATGAGTAGGAGTTTCATTATGAGTAGGAGTTTGATTATGAGTAGGAGTCATTATGAGTAGGAGTTTCATTATGAGTAGGAGTGTGATTATGAGTAGGAGTTTCATTATGATTAGGATGATTATGAGTAGGAGTTTCATTATGAGTAGGAGTTTCATTATGAGTAGGAGTTTCATTATGAGTAGGAGTTTCATTATGAGTAGGAGTTTCATTATGAGTAGGAGTTTCATTTTGAGTAGGAGTTTCATTATGAGTAGGAGTGTGATTATGAGTAGGAGTTTCATTATGAGTAGGTAGGATTATGAGTAGGAGTTTCATTTTGAGTAGGAGTTTCATTATGAGTAGGAGTGTGATTATGAGTAGGAGTTTCATTATGAGTAGGAGTGTGATTATGAGTAGGAGTTTCATTATGAGTAGGAGTGTGATTATGAGTAGGAGTTTCATTATGAGTAGGAGTGTGATTTTCATTATGATTAGGAGTTTCATTTTGAGTAGGAGATTCATTATGAGTAGGAGTTTCATTTTGAGTAGGAGTTTCATTATGAGTAGGAGTGTGATTATGAGTAGGAGTTTCATTATGAGTAGGAGTTTCATTATGTGATTATGAGTAGGAGTTTCATTATGAGTAGGAGTTTGATTATGAGTAGGAGTTTCATTTTGAGTAGGAGTTTCATTATGAGTAGGAGTTTCATTTGAATGAGTAGGAGTTTCATTATGAGTGAGTTTCATTTGAGTAGGAGTGTGATTATGAGTAGGAGTGTGATTATGAGTAGGAGTTTCATTATGAGTAGGAGTTTCATTATGAGTAGGAGTTTCATTATGAGTAGGAGTGTGATTATGAGTAGGAGTGTGATTATGAGTAGGAGTTTCATTATGATTAGGAGTGTGATTATGAGTAGGAGTTTCATTTTGAGTAGGAGTTTCATTATGAGTAGGAGTGTGATTATGAGTAGGAGTTTCATTTATGAGTAGGAGTTTCATTATGAGTAGGAGTGTGATTATGAGTAGGAGTGTGATTATAATTTTGAGTAGTTGATTAGGAGTGTGATGAGTAGGAGTTTCATTATTAGGAGTGAGTAGGAGTTTCTTTTTGAGTAGGAGTTTCATTATGAGTAGGAGTTTCATTATGAGTAGGAGTGTGATTATGAGTAGGAGTTTCATTATGAGTAGGAGTTTCATTATGAGTAGGAGTTTCATTATGAGTAGGAGTTTCATTATGAGTAGGAGTTTCATTATGAGTAGGAGTTTCATTATGAGTAGGAGTTTCATTATGAGTAGGAGTGTGATTATGAGTAGGAGTGTGATTATGAGTAGGAGTTTCATTATGAGTAGGAGTGTGATTATAATCTTAGAAGTGGTATATAACGACTCCAGAGATGCAGGCCAGAAACAGTGCTGCAATTCATTAGGAGTGTGATTATGAGTAGGAGTTTCATTTTAAATAGGAGTTTCATTATGATTAGGAGTGTGATTATGAGTAGGAGTTTCATTTTGAATAGGAATTTCACTATGATTAGGAGTGTGATTATGAGTAGGAGTTTCATTATGAGTAGTGATTTTAAGTAGGAGTGTGGTTATTATGTCAGAAGTTTCCATTATGAGGTAGGAGTGTGATTATGAGTAGGAGTTGAGTAGGAGTTTCATTATGAGTAGGAGTTTCATTATGAGTAGGAGTTTCATTATGAGTAGGAGTGTGATTATGAGTAGGAGTGTGATTATGAGTAGGAGTTTCATTATGAGTAGGAGTGTGATTATGAGTAGGAGTTTCATTATGAGTAGGAGTGTGATTATGAGTAGGAGTTTCATTTTGAGTAGGAGTTTCATTATGATTAGGAGTGCGATTATGAGTAGGAGTTTCATTTTGAGTAGGAATTTCATTATGAGTAGGAGTTTCATTTTGAATAGGAGTTTCATTATGATTAGGAGTGTGATTATGAGTAGGAGTTTCATTTTGAGTAGGAGTTTCATTATGAGTAGGAGTTTCATTATGAGTAGGAGTGTGATTATGAGTAGCAGTTTCATTATGAGTAGGAGTCTGATTATGAGTAGGAGTTTCATTATGAGTAGGAGAGTGATTTTAAGTAGGAGTGTGATTATTATGTCAGAAGTGGGATGTAACGCCTCCATTGAGTAGGAGATTATGAGTAGGAGTTCCATTATGAGTAGGAGTTTCATTACGAGTATGAGTAGGAGTTTCATTATGAGTAGGAGTTTCATGAGTAGGAGTGTCATTAGGAGTGTGATTATGAGTAGGAGTTTGATTATGAGTAGGTTTTAGGAGTTATGAGTAGGAGTGTGATTATGAGTAGGAGTTTCATTTTGAGTAGGAGTTTCATTATGAGTAGGAGTGTGATTATGATTAGGAGTGTGATTATGAGTAGGAGTTTCATTTTGAGTAGGAGTTTCATTATGAGTAGGAGTTTCATTTTGAATAGGAGTTTCATTATGAGTAGGAGTGTGATTATGAGTAGGAGTTTCATTTTGAGTAGGAGTTTCATTATGAGTAGGAGTTTCATTATGAGTAGGAGTTTCATTATGAGTAGGAGTGTGATTATGAGTAGGAGTTTCATTATGAGTAGGAGTGTGATTATGAGTAGGAGTTTCATTATGAGTAGGAGAGTGATTATAAGTAGAAGTGTGATTATAAGTAGGAGTTTCATATGAGTAGGAGTGGGATGTAACGCCTCCAGAGATGTAGGCCAGAGTGTGATTATGAGTAGGAGTTCCTTTATGAGTAGGAGTTTCATTATGAGTAGGCGTTTCATTATGAGTAGGAGTGTGATTATGAGTAGGAGTGTGATTATGAGTAGGAGTTTCATTATGAGTAGGAGTGTGATTATGAGTAGGAGTTTCATTTTGAGGAGGAGTTTCATTATGAGTAGGAGTGTGATTTTAATGTCAGAAGTGGGATGTAACGCCTCCAGAGATGCAGGCCAGAGTGTGATTATGAGTAGTAGTTCATTTATGAGTAGGAGTTTCATTATGAGTAGGCGTTTCATTATGTGTAGGAGTGTGATTATGAGTAGGAGTTTCATTATGAGTAGGAGTGTGATTATGAGTAGGAGTTTCATTACGAGTAGGAGTGTCATTATGAGTAGGAGTTTCATTTTGAGTAGGAGTTTCATTATGAGTAGGAGTGTGAGTATGCGTAGGAGTGTGATTATGAGTAGGAGTTTCATTTTGAGTAGGAGTTTCATTATGAGTAGGAGTGTGAGTATGCGTAGGAGTGTGATTATGAATAGGAGTTTCATTATGAGTAGGAGTGTGATTATGAGTAGGCGTTTCATTATGAGTAGGCGTTTCATTATGAGTAGGAGTTTCATTATGAGTAGGAGTGTGATTATGAGTAGGAGTTTCATTTTGAGTAGGAGTTTCATTATGAGTAGGAGTGTGATTATGAGTAGGCGTTTCATTATGAGTAGGAGTGTGATTATGAGTAGGATTTTCATTTTGGGCAGGAGTTTCATTATGAGTAGGAGTTTCATTTTGAATAGGAATGTAATTATGAGTAGGAATTTCATTTTGAATAGGAGTGTGACTATGAGTAGGAATGGGATTATAATCTTAGAAGTGGGATGTAACGACTCCAGAGATGCAGGTCAGAAACAGTGCTGCAGTGTATTCTTCATTGCAGTTTATTTTTTATTTTCTTTTTATAATGGATATGGTGGATGAGTATATGGAGAGGTGGCATGTTGAATGAAGGAGGGGTTACATGGCACTTCCCCGAAATGTGCCCATATGAAGACCCCCTTTTTCTGCAGGGAGGATTGAATCCACCTGAAGGCTGTACCACTGCTGCAGGCAGAACAGGACTTCTGCCTTGCCTGCCTCAAAGGGTAGGAGTGGTGCTTTGCCATTGGCAAGGTAGGGCACATGTCAACTGACCAACCCCCTCCCTAGCAGGAGGTGGAACTGCCGACCCTAAAGAGGAAGAAGGGGGGGAGTGAAGGAGGAGCACAAGTTTGCAACGCAAGAGGGAGAAGCTCTGCTGTCTCCATTGCAAGAGAGAGAAGCACCGCTGTCCACTTTGTGAGAGGAAGTAGCACTGCAGCTTGCTCCAGTGCAGGAGAGAGAAGATCTTGCACAAGGATAGCTGCACCAGTCCCCAATGATGGAGGGAGACTATCTGCCATTCCCACCTCCACCGCCATGGGATGACTACCTGTCACTTCCACCTCCACCACAGAGGGAGACTGCAGGCTGCTCCTGTCTCTATCACCAGGGGGAGAAGTGGAGCTCTTGCTGCTGCCTTCTTGACCGGGGGCTCCCCTCCCGGCATCACCTCCTAAGGGTCCAGAGCTATCGCTGAGTCCAGAGCTGTTGCTGTCGGAGAGTCCAGAGCTGTTGTTGTTGGAGGGTTCAGAGCTGTCGAAGGTCCGGAGCTGTCGCTGTCAGATAGTCCAGAGCTGTTGTTGTTGGAGGGTTCGGAGCTGTTGTTATCGGAGGATCCAGAGCTGTAATGGTCGGACGGCCCGGAGCTGTCGTTGTCGGAGGGTTCAGAGCTGTCGCTGTCGGATGGCCCAAAGCTGCCTCTGTTGGAGAGTCTGCTCCAGCTGTTGCATCCAGAGAAATTGTTTCTGCCCTATCCTGCACCTTCCGGGGGTTGCCTGTCCGGCACCTCCGGGGTTGCCTGTCCCACATTACCTGGGGGTGCCTGTCCCTCACTGCCCAGGGTTGCCTGTTTCGCACCGCCCAGGGTTGCCTGTTCCACACCTCTCGGGGTTGCCTGTCCCACATTGTCTGGGGTTGCCTGTCCCCCACTGCCCAGGGTTGCCTGTCCTGAATCGTCCGGGGTTGCCTATCCCGCACCGCCCGGGGTTGCCGAGTCTGCAACGCCTGCGCTTTCACAATAATGGTGAGCAAGGTTTACAAGAGAACACGTCTCACTGCAGAGAATCTTTCACAATAGTTCAGTACAGTAAAGAGATATGCTGTGCTTCAACACAGCACATCCATGATGTCTTAATTCCATTGTAATGCAGCTTCATCTGGAGCTGTTCTACAACAGCAGCTGTCACTGTTTGTTCAGGAGTGCAGCAGCATGATATATTTACATGGTTGGGATGGATTGCATTTTGCGTTGTAACACAAATGTATGAAAAGCTGCTAATAATTCATAAAAAATGAAATGTTTCTTTTCTTTATTAAAAATGAATGAAAAGGATGTGTCAGTGAAGTGCAGATGGTGCACTTTTCTCTGTTAATAAGCAGATATATAATGATGTAGTCTTTGCAGGCTGATTACAGACAAATTGCTCTCCTGGCTGCAGCTCTAAAACTGGACAACAAGCAACAAGCAGGGGCTCCCTGGAGCTGCTGGGTTTGCACGACTGCCTCATTTAGAAACTTTCCAAAAATGCCTCTCTGCAATCTGCATGCCATTCTGAAGTGTAAATGAGCTGAACAAAATTTCTAGACCTTGCTGCTCTAATTATTTGAAAAGTTTTTGGAGCATTTTAAAGAGAGCAAACACTCTCTGTGGAATCCCCAGTAACTCAATCTGCACACAACGTGGCCGTGCCTTTACCAGGTGAGCCCCTCGGGGATCCAAACAGATTATTTTGAATGTTTGTATTTCAGACCACCTCACCCCTCTCCCTGTCATCTGCAATTTGTTTCAACATTAACTTTTAGCTGTGAAAAAGCACTTTAGAAGATACATTGTGGTGACCAAGCAATGTCTTTTAACAACCCATCACTATTTTAAAGTGATTGTAGCTAATATAATATAATCGATCTAAAAAGCCTACCTCTTATGTGCATTCATTAGCTACATAGATTTCATATGTGCCTCTCACCCTGAGTGGTCGTGGTGATGGGTCTGATGATGCCTCTTCATTTAAAAAATCTGCTGCTACTTTAGGTTAAAGAAAATTCTCAGTTCCATACCTTACTCTCCAGAAATCTGTTACACTTGTACTTCCTGGGTCATGTTACTGGCTGAAAGCATGTCAATCAATAGGGGAAGCAGCTGGTTGGTTAATAACTGGAAAAAGCTAAAGAATGGGTGATCAAACAAGTGCAACACTATCTGAAAGCATAAAGACATTTGCTTTGTCAAGTGTACAATAGTACCGTATATCATGATCATTATTCTGCTGTTAGCGGCTGTATTGTAGAACATTAGAAGAGTTTGAGAACGATATATATATATATTATATAAATTTAAGAACAAAATCCCCACACAAGAACCCTTCAAATGAATGAGTACAAGGGTCAGTACAGTTTGAAACAGAATTTATTTATAAAATGGGAACAACCCTAAATTGAATACAAGTTAAAAACAATTACAAAGCACTCTATTCAAATAGGGAGTATTTAATGGTAGCCAAAGCAATAATGTTTAGTATAAAGGTTCAAATAGATAGTATTTAATGGTAGCGAATTCAATAGTATTTAATACAAAGGTTCATTGTGAAAAGTGTTGAATTTAAATCAAGGGAAGTAATGTTAAAACTGTACAATGCACTAGTAAGACCTCATCTTGAATATTGTGTGCAGTTCTGGTCACTTCGTTATAAAAAAGATATTGCTGCTCTAGAAAGAGTGCAAAGAAGAGAGTCCAGAATTATTCCGGGCTTAAAAGGTATGTCATATGCAGACAGGCTAAAATAATTTAATCTGTTCAGTCTTGAACAAAGAAGACTATGTGGCGACCTAATTCAAGCATTCAAAATTCTAAAAGGTATTGACAGTGTCGACCCAAGGGACTTTTTCAGCCTGAAAAAAGAAACAAGGACCAGGGGTCACAAATGGAGATTAGACAAAGGGGCATTCAGAACAGAAAATAGGAGGCATTTCTTCACACAGAGAATTGTGAGGGTCTGGAATCAATTCCCCAGTAATGTTGTTGAAGCTGACACCCTGGGATCCTTAAAGAAGCTGCTTGATGAGATTCTGGGATCAATAAGCTACTAACAACCAAATGAGCAAGATGGGCCGAATGGCTTCCTCTCGTTTGTAAACTTTCTTATGTTCTAAATAGGAAGTACTTAATGGTATTTAATGGTAGTGAATTCTGTAATATTTAATTGTAGAGATTGTTAAAGGCAGCCAACCACAAAAAGCCAGGAGAACAATAAAGCCACCTTGTGAACAATCACACACACACACAAAAAAGAAACACTCATTGTCAAAGAATAAAGAAAACTAAAATCAATTTAGACTACAAAATTATCAAATATGCATAAAGCAACCAAAAATAACACAATATAACATGCTTATCGCAGTGCTCCACCCAATACCAAAATCCAAAACAAAACACCCAGTGACTATCACTGTCCAGGCAATCAGGAGTGCACCGCCCTCACAAAAACTCCACACAAGGTATGGTTTCAATGTATGGACAAATAGTACATAAAGCTATTCACATGATTCTCATGCAGCCATTAAGAGTGACACATGTTTGTAAAGTTACTATAGGAAACTGCATAAGAACTATCTAAGAAAAACAGTGGAAGGCGCTCTTTGTCCTATGAAAAGAAAACAAAGGTTAGCAGCGTCTCCACATACAAATGTAATCACAATACCTCGGGTGAGCTGCAATCTCTAGAATACATAAACCCACCCTACACATACCCCTAAACAAATAGAATTACCTCAGGCGAGCCCCCGTTCAAATCATCTCATGGCCCGCACTACAGATACCTGAATCAAAATAAAACCGCAATTAAAAATAATTCTCCAAGTAAAAGAATCTCACTGAGCAGAGGGGAAATGTAACCAAACTACCATAGTTCACCAAACGCTGGACAGACAACGGGGAAGACAGCTACTGGGGGAAATGTGTACTATCGCATAATGAAGCTAATGATGCTTGTTAAGTATAGTAAAATTAGTAGCACATGCTACATATATATTCCCAGTATTTTAGATCCTACTACTTCATCTCGTCGGCTATTCAGTTCATTTATAAGTCTCCTTCTGTTCTAAACTCTACTCAGCTTCTATTTGAGTTCTCTTGTTCTTCTCCTTGATGGGGAAGGGGTCCACTGCTGACCTGACCTCATCACACCTCCCTCACCTCCACTTTCCAGGCACTCCCCTTCATGGGGGAGGGGTCCACCCTGCTGACCTGACTACATAAGATCGGTTCCACTTTCAGAGGCTGGGGTTTTCATTCTCCCCTTCAGATGGGAGACGAGCAGCCAAATCCAGAAGAACTGCCTCCACCCCAAAGAAGCACCCGTGATCTAGCCCTTTAATATCATGATATTGCACCCGTGATCCAGCCCTTTAATATAATGATATTGCACCCGTGATCCAGCCCTTTAATATCATGATATTGCACCCATGATCTAGCTCTTTAATATTATGATATTGCACCCATGATCCAGCCCTTTAATATCATGATATTGCACCCGTGATCCAGCCCTTTAATATCACGATATTGCACATCATGCTATATTTAAGGGTCATAAGAATATAAGAAAGTTTACAAACGAGAGGAGGCCATTCGGCCCATCTTGCTCGTTTGGTTGTTAGTAGCTTATTGATCCCAAAATCTCATCAAGCAGCTTCTTGAAGGATCCCAGGGTGTCAGCTTCAACAACATTACTGGGGAGTTGATTCCAGACCCTCACAATTCTCTGTGTAAAAAAGTGCCTCCTATTTTTTGTTCTGAATGCCCCTTTGTCTAATCTCCATTTGTGAACCCTGGTCCTTGTTTCTTTTTTCAGGTCGAAAAAGTCCCTTGGGTCGACATTGTCAATACCTTTTAGAATTTTGAATGCTTGAATTAGGTCGCCACGTAGTCTTCTTTGTTCAAGACTGAACAGATTCAATTCTTTTAGCCTGTCTGCATATGACATGCCTTTTAAGCCCGGAATAATTCTGGACTCTCTTCTTTGCACTCTTTCTAGAGCAGCAATATCTTTTTTATAGCGAGGTGACCAGAACTGCACACAATATTCAAGATGAGGTCTTACTAGTGCATTGTACAGTTTTAACATTACTTCCCTTGATTTAAATTCAACACTTTTAACAATGTATCCGAAGATCTTGTTAGCTTTTTTATAGCTTCCCCACATTGTCTAGATGAAGACATTTCTCAGTCAACAAAAACTCCTAGGTCTTTTTCATAGATTCCTTCTCCAATTTCAGTATCTCCCATATGATATTTATAATGTACATTTTTATTTCCTGCGTGCAGTACCTTACACTTTTCTTTATTAAATGTCATTTGCCATGTGTCTGCCCAGTTCTGAATCTTGTCTAGATCATTTTGAATGACCTTTGCTGCTGCAACAGTGTTTGCCACTCCTCCTACTTTTGTGTCGTCTGCAAATTTAACAAGTTTGCTTACTATACCAGAATCTAAATCATTAATGTAGATTAGGAATAGCAGAGGACCTAATACTGATCGCTGTGGTACACCACTGGTTACCACACTCCATTCTGAGGTTTTTCCTCTAATCAGTACTTTCTGTATTCTACATGTTAACCACTCCCTAATCCATGTACATGTGTTTCCTTGAATCCCTACTGCGTTCAGTTTGAGAATTAATCTTTTGTGCGGGACTTTGTCAAAAGCTTTCTGGAAATCTAAATAAACCATGTCATATGCTTTGCAATTATCCATTATCGATGTTGCATCCTCAAAAAAATCAAGCAAGTTAGTTAGACACGATCTCCCTTTCCTAAAACCATGTTGACTGTCTCCCAGGACCCTGTTACCATATAGGTAATTTTCCATTTTGGATCTTATTATAGCTTCCATAAGTTTGCATACAATAGAAGTCAGGCTTACTGGTCTGTAGTTACCTGGTTCAGTTTTGTTTCCCTTTTTGTGGCTCGGTATTACGTTTGCAATTTTCCAGTCTGTCGGTACCACCCCTCTGTCAAGAGACTGCTGCATGATCTTGGTTAGTGGTTTGTAAATTACTTCCTTCATTTCTTTGAGTACTACTGGGAGGATCTCATCCTTTTTGACTTGCGTTTGCAGTTCCGTGTACTCTTTCTGCGTACTTTCTTTCTGGTCCTTTTTTTAATGCTCTGTAAAGTGCCTTTTTTCGCTGAATTTTTTTTTTTTTAATTGATCTATTAAACCATTTTGGCAATTTAGTTTTACATTTAGATTTGTCTACTTTCGGGATGTAATTGTTTTGCGCCTCTAGTACTACATTTTTGAAGAACAACCATTCTTCTTCTGTGGGTGTTTTCTCTATTTTACTCCAATCTACTTCTGTTAGTCTCTGTTTCATACCTTCATAGTTTGCTTTTCTAAAATTGTAAACCTTAGTTTTAGTCATTTCTTTTGGGGATTTAAAAAACACTTCAAATGAGACCATGTTGTGGTCTGAGTTTGCCAGTGGTTCTCTGACCTCTGTTTTAGTTATTCTGTCTTCGTTATTTGAAAAGACTAAATCAAGGCATGCCTCCCCTCTAGTCGGTGCCTTGACAAATTGTGTTAGGAAGCAGTCATTTGTCATTTCCACCATTTCAATTTCATCCTTTGTGCTACCCACCGGGTTTTCCCATTTTATTTGGGGGAAGTTGAAATCCCCCATTAGTATGGCTTCTCCTTTGCTACACGCATTTCTAATGATTTCAGATTATTTTGCTCACCGTCTGAATCTGGCAGTCTATAGCATGCTCCTATTATTATGCCCTTTGAATTTTTGTCTGTTATTCTGACCCATATTGATTCGGTTTTATTTTCTTTGTCCAGGTTTAACACCTGGGCTTCAAGACTGTTTCTTATGTATAGCGCTACCCCTCCTCCTCTTCTGTCCTGCCTGTCTTTCCTATACAGTGTATACCCACAAATATTATATTCGTCCCCATCACTCTCAGACAACCAAGTTTCTGTAACACCTATCACATCATAGTTACTTGTTAGTGCAGTAGCTTCAAGTTCTAGAATTTTGTTTCTGATACTTCTAGCATTTAGATAAATACATTTAATGGTTGTCTTACCTGAGTTGTTGTTCTTGTTTTGATGCGGTCTCCCTTCTGTTTTTTTGTTGATTTCTCCCCCCTTCCTTTCTAGTTTAAATGCTTCTGAACCTGCTCGAGGATCTTTTCTCCGAGTAGACTGGTTCCCTTGTTATTTAAGTGCAGTCCGTCCCGTCTATACAGATAGTCCTCGTTGTAGAATGTGGTCCAATGATCAAGATAGGTGAAGCCTTCCCGTGTGCACCACGTCTTCAGCCATGCGTTTAGATTAATTATTTCCAGCTGTCCATATGGTCCTTTGCAAGGTGCCGGTAGTATACCAGAAAATACCACAGTTTTGGTTTTCTCTTTTAATTTCCTTCCTAGCTCTCTGAATTTGTTTTGCAGGGATTTTGGTCTATCTCTTCCAATGTTGTTTGTACCGATGTGGACGACTACTACCGGGTCGTCTCCTGTTCGTTCTAGGAGCCTGTCCACGTTCTCAGTGATGTGCTTGACCGAGGCTCCCGGAAGGCAGCACACTGTTGTAGTAAGGGGGGTCAAACTGCGAATTGAACTTGCTGTGTTTCTCAATATGGAGTCCCCAACAATCATGACCTCCCTTCTTTTTGCTGTCTGGTCACCACTGTCAATGGGGTCCTGGATGTTGTTCCTTTCATTCTCTTGTTGTTGGTTCTGCTCATCAAAATTCTGAAGTGACTCAAATCTGTTGGTTGTTTTGATTTCTGGTGGTTGTGTTTGTCGAATTTTCTTTTTTTCCCTGCTTCTGCCTATCTGAACCCAGCTGTTCTGACCTTCTATCTCCCTGGTGGCTTTCAGTCTGTTAGGGGTGATGCAGATTTCCATGAATTGTGGGTGTACCAGTTCCTCAAGATCCTGTTGCTGTCTCACTTCTTCCAGCTCCATTTCTAGCATACTTACTAGTTTATGCAAGTCCTGGATCAGGCGGCACTTTACGCACACTTGGTTTAGCTCCGCTGGGTTTTCTCGGATTTCCCACATCAAGCAGGTGTCACAGATTACTGGCTTGAAGACCATGTTGAGGGTTTTTTTGAAGTTTAGTTTCTTCTGCAGCTGTTAACCTACTTTCCAACTGCTTCTAAACTGCTCTCTACTTTTCCACGCCTGTACTTCTCCCACTCGCTGTCGCTTCCACTCGCTGTTGCTGGGAAGACTGCCTCGTTTAACTGCGTTGTTCTGCTGTGCTGTTGGCTCCTCCCCTTGCCCGTGTCTCAGAACGGCGTTAAATTTGAATCAGCTGCTCCGAGTTTCAGCTTGTTTGTTATCAGAAAAACACCCGCGGCTGTTTGACTTTGAGCTGCTGCTTTCCCCAATGTCCTGTGTTTTCTGATTAAAGCAATTAAAGATGCAATTTCTCCTTACTGCTTCTAAACTGCTCTGTACTTTTCCACGCCTGTACTTCTCCTACTCGCTGTCGCTTCCCACTCATGGGCCTAGTTGGGATGAATTATAAGGCAATATAAGGCGGAATTTCGTGAGGTGAACCAACTCAGACTCGTGCAACTTGTTCGATGTGGAACAGGTACAGGTTTTAGTCTTTTTGTGAAATTGGTCTGTTCTATTTTTTCTGTTCTAGCATCATGGCAATTTGACAATGCAGCTTGTGGTTTGTGTTGATATTTTTTTCAGTCAGAAAGATCCAAGCTGTATTTATATCATATGTAATAAACTATACCATTAATAATATATTATGGGTCACATATATAAAAATAATCTCACTATATAGTACAGACCATTGTAAATTGAGGCTACGTTCTTTGTAGTTTGCCAGTATTGCAAGGACAGTTGTCATGTATCTAATATTAGAATACAGAGAATCACCAGTACAGAATGTGGCAAACGTTTTGCATCACCCAATAGAATTAACTATTTTTGCTTTATAAAGTCGAATAATATTAACATGTTGAAATACATACCGCTTTATTGTTTTCCATGTACTGACAACAATTAAAAAATATGACATTTCAAAATATAACATGAAATACTGCATGACTATTATGTTAACACTATATAATGTTGTAGTTTCTTTAATTACATAAAAGTAAATAAAATATCTAAATGATATTCGCATAGTTGTTTTATTTTGTATTATGTCTTTAATAAAACTGTGGGTGATGTAAAACTTTTGCACATAGCTGTACCTGCAGGGCACCATGTTTCACCATGTGCAGCTGCTCATCAAGCAGGCCGGGCTGTTCCACCAAACAAGTGGAACGCGTTCCACAGCAGGAAGAAAAACAATTTCACCAAATCAGATTGCCCAGTTGTGTTCGGTCTGTTCGGTTTTACGAAATTACACCTATAGTATATGGGACCCTGGTGGTGGTGTGAAGATTACAGTTACAGAGAGGATTACAGTTACAGTGAGGATTACAGTGACAGTGAGGATTACAGTGACAGAGATGATTACAGTTACAGAGAGGATTACAGTTACAGTGAGGATTACAGTTACAGAGAGGATTACAGTGACAGTGAGAATTACAGTTACAGAGATTTTAAGCAGGTAAAAAAGCAAATTTGACTTGTTAGGAGCCTGAAGGAACCTTCCTAAGAACTACACTCACATAATTTGATAAAGTATACGCATAAGCATAGCAGAGTCTTGGATTCAACTTGTTTAAATATAACTAATCAATTTACAATTTACTTAAAAATTACTAACCAGACAGTAACAAAAAATGTTTCATAGTTGTAAAACTTTTATAGTTGTAATTGATTATTCATTAAGTCAAATAAAATGAAGATAACAAAAACACTGAGTAACCCTGGAAATTAAAAGTGTTCAGCAGCATTCACAGGTGAAAGTGGAGGCAGGCTTCCAGAACAGAACTCAATTCAGTGAACACAACTTGAGGAAGGGAATGTGCAGCTGATGTGCTAAACCAACGGGCCACTTGTCTCTTTTCATAGTGTTACCACGCTGTATAGTCGTGTGTTTAAACTCACTTCACAGCCTAGCATGCTCACATTGTTCAAGAATACAACCTTGCATGGACAGAGTGACCTATCATTGGAGTGTAGCATGGCGGTAGGAAAGCCCTGCTGTTTGAATGTATTGTTTATTTGATTTTAGAGTGGTGCCCCCCCCCCCCCGTGTTATTTTGTGTTTGTCTGTTATGATTTATTTATTGTATTGTATTTGTTAAAATGATAGCATAGCCCCATTTTTATTTTGTTATTGTTTTGTTTTGATTTTAAAACGAGGGAGTAACTCGCCAGGAATGATTAGAAACCTCGTGCAGAAGGGGGCCTTCTCCCGAATTAATTAAGTGATTAATTTGTTACTAAATCGGGAGATGGTCACCTGCATAAAAGCCTGCAGCTCTCTCCCCTCAGGTGGGAGTTCAGAGGAGGAACAAAGAAGAACGAGTGGAGAGAGAAAAGACATTTAAAACTAAACGCATAGGTTCAGTGAAGGCGATTGCCCAGCCTGTCCTGGGTTTGGTTTATTTAAAACCTTTATGTTCGCTCTTTAAGCAGTGTTTTCTGTTTAAACATTTTATTTATTTTTGT
The DNA here is from genome assembly GCF_017654505.1 of Polyodon spathula. Taxonomy (NCBI): domain Eukaryota; kingdom Metazoa; phylum Chordata; class Actinopteri; order Acipenseriformes; family Polyodontidae; genus Polyodon; species Polyodon spathula. The sequence continues at coordinate 17,393,739 of NC_054556.1, forward strand.
TGCTAATAAACGGCGCGCGTCTTTGAAATGCAGTACTTGCCTGTGTGTTTTCAGTTCCTGCTTCTGGCCTGACGTCACCACTCGGCATCATCCGGTCACAGGGAGGCTATGGCCAAAAATACACCATTTCTAAACGACTTTACAAAATCTGGAATTATTTTCACAAAAGTTAAATACTGTTTTTTAAAACCTGGTAAGTAAATGCTGCCTTTGCATCTGTAAGAACACAGTGGCTTTAAATAGTGTGAGAGATGGTGTTGGATCCGCATACATCTATATTATTACTACACTGCTAAAATCAAGAGCAAAGCCCTTAAATGAGTACAGTAATGAATAACACATAACAAACTGGATCACAGCCAATGTGTACCAGGATGCAAAATATTAAAACAAATTCAATTACAGTTGTGGTAAATCAATATAAAATAAGACAGACACACTTGCTGCTGCTGGGATGAGACCTGTATATTGTTGTACTAATACTGCACATTCTTTTTCTAACAAAGCTGTTCGACAACTGCGAACTGGGACAGCTACTTATCTGGACTGGAGTTACAACATTATATCAGTAATTGCTGTAACTTCATATCTAGATGCATAAGTTACACTACAGTTCAAACGTGTGACTTTTCTCTAAGATATCAGAATGAAATGTACAATTTTATAAACAGCAGAATGAAACAGCGGACAGGAATATGGAGAATAACCAAACAGTAATAGCTGAGTTAAAGTTACAGCTACTGCCCCAGTTTCGGATCAAAACCAACAAAACGTTCTTTTCTCAGCCTCTTAGCTGCTGGCTGGATCTCCCATCATTTTCACATGTACTTATTGTTGTCACTTGAATGTTAACCCCCTTCCCTCCATTCCATCTGCTTTGAAAAACAGAATTTAGCATTTCATGTATACCTGTTACCTGTTACTGATACTATTTTTCATTAGTACAATCCTGCAGCACCTGCTTTTCCAATATTACAACAGCAAGAGAACATTCAAAGAGGAGGTTAAATGTTTAAGATATACAAATGGCAAAATCAACATGCCCCACATGTCATCCAGTTCCTATCCAGTTTTAAATAACTTTAGCATAACTGAGGCAGAAGTGTTAAAGGGACTAGGAGCTCTTAAAATAAACAAATCCCCTGGGCTGGATGAGATCCTCCCAATAGTACTCAAAGAAATGAAAGAATTAATTTACAAATCACTAACCAAGGTCATGCAGCAGTCTCTTGACACAGGGGTGGTACCGACAGACTGGAAAATTGCAAACGTAATACCGATCCACAAAAAAGGAAACAAAACTGAACCAGGTAACTACAGACCAGTAAGCCTGACTTCTATTATATGCAAACTTATGGAAACTATAATAAGATCCAAAATGGAAAATTACCTATATGATAAGAGGGTCCTGGGAGACAGTCAGCATGTTTTTAGGAAAGGGAGATTGTGTCTAACTAACTTGCTTGATTTTTTGGAGGATGCAACATCGATAATGGATAACTGCAAAGCATATGACATGGTTTATTTAGATTTTCAGAAAGCTTTTGACAAAGTCCCGCACAAAAGATTAATTCTCAAACTGAACGCAGTTGGGATTCAAGGAAATGCATGTACATGGATTAGAGAGTGGTTAACATGTAGAAAACAGAAAGTACTGATTAGAGGAAAAACCTCAGAATGGAGTGTGGTAACCAGCAATGTACCACAGGGATCAGTATTAGGTCCTCTGCTATTCCTAATCTACATTAATGATTTAGATTCTGGTATAGTAAGCAAACTTGTTAAATTTGCAGATGACACAAAAATAGGAGGAGTGGCAAACACTGTTGCAGCAGCAAAGGTCATTCAAAATGATCTAGACAAGATTCAGAACTGGGCAGACACATGGCAAACGACATTTAATAGAGAGGTGTAAGGTACTGCACACAGGAAATAAAAATGTGCATTATAAATATCATATGGGAGATACTGAAATTGGAGAAGGAATCTATGAAAAAGACCTAGGAGTTTTTGTTGACTGAGAAATGTCTTCATCTAGACAATGTGGGGAAGCTATAAAAAAAGGCTAACAAGATGCTCGGATACATTGTGAAAAGTGTTGAATTTAAATCAAGGGAAGTAATGTTAAAACTGTACAATGCACTAGTAAGACCTCATCTTGAATATTGTGTGCAGTTCTGGTCACCTCGCTATAAAAAAGATATTGCTGCTCTAGAAAGAGTGCAAAGAAGAGCGACCAGAATTATTCTGGGCTTAAAAGGCATGTCATATGCAGACAGGCTAAAAGAACTGAATCTGTTCAGTCTTGAACAAAAAAGACTACGCGGCGACCTAATTCAAGCATTCAAAATTCTAAAAGGTATTGACAATGTCGACCCAAGGGACTTTTTCGACCTGAAAAAAGAAACAAGGACCAGGGTTCACAAATGGAGATTAGACAAAGGGGCATTCAGAACAGAAAATAGGAGGCACTTTTTTACACAGAGAATTGTGAGGGTCTGGAATCAACTCCCCAGTAATGTTGTTGAAGCTGACACCCTGGGATCCTTCAAGAAGCTGCTTGATGAGATTCTGGGATCAATAAGCTACTAACAACCAAAGAGCAAGATGGGCCGAATGGCCTCCTCTCGTTTGTAAACTTTCTTAAGTTCTTATGTTCTTACTTCCCGCTCCTGGCTTATCGTGTGTCTCGCGAACCCGCTCCTTTGATCCGTGGTTCACTCAGGTTCACGGCTGAGTTGGGATTCGTGGCAGGAAGGTGGGAAAAAATGTGCCTTTCCTATTATTACTATTCACATTGGGGATTGCCTGCTTTCCCATTATTACTATTCACATTGGGGATTTTTTCATTGAGGAATTTCTAATTTAATTGATCCTGACATTTTAGATAAAATGCTATTTTCTTCTACCTGGTAATAAAAAATTAAAACCAAAATGGAACAACTTTCATCCCACAATTTCAGATTAATCTAATCGTTAACATTTGTATTTGGTTTTAAATAAGATCCAAGCATATCAAATGAAGATTAAACAGATGGTTTAAGGTCAAATACAATTGTCACTGTTATTACAAGATAAAATGATACAACGCTGGAAGAAAAAAGCATCTTCTGTGTTCCAGCCCTCGGATTATATATTTCCCTTAGCCTGATCCTCTTTTTGAACAGGTGTGTTTCTCCTTTCTCTTTTAAGCGCTTGCACAAAAAAAGCAACATATCTTATCAGTTGCTCCCAGAGACTCAAAGGCTGAGCAGGGATTGGAACCCCACAAACTCCAAGCTTCTAATCCTTATCTCTCACTATTAGGCCATAAGGCCTTCCTTCTGGAAAGCTGACAAGTAAATATTCAGTCAGCCTGCTTCCTGATCTGGAGCCTTTTGTCTCCTTGGAGATACGGGCTAAAGAAAAGCAGTGAGACCAGGTGTTTCAGATCTGTCCAAAAACAGCCAGTTAGAATAATACGGACCAGCCATATAAACATGCTATTTACACAATATCACGCAGTGTTCGTATATATAAATTGGTGATCCCTGTGAAGATGCAATGTAACAGCAACTGCAGCAATACCCTAGAGTTCCTGCACAGTTCAGGCCTGTCTCTCAGTAGTTTTCCTCCGTCCTGTACTCTAACTTGGCCAAAATGAGCATGTAAGTTGTTTTACTTTTAATGTAGTTACGACACCACAGGGGTTATTTGCGATATTAGTTTGTCTATTGACATATTGGAGGTTATTTCCAAAGGAAATCTGCTGGAGGATCTCAATTTTTCAATTGTTTTTTTCTGCACCTATTTTTCCACTGATTCAATATCTAGTATCAGACCGAGTCTCCCTGACATTCAGCGTGGATCCTATGTTAGAAGCAGCTGTGTTTGTGTGTGTGTGTGTGTGTGTGTTTGTGTATTACGATCCCAAGCTGAAATACAATCCCATTGAAATGCATATAATTCTCTTATCTCAAGCCAATCTGAAGAAGATCTGACCATCCCTTCATACCAAAGTGAGACTAATTTGAATTATTCTCCAGGGTAGCACCAAATGTGTCAAAATATAGGCGACGATCCCAGCTTCTTATTTACTAAGCACAAATATAACTAAAATTGAATAAATAGTAAACCATTCTGGAGGAAACTATAAGGTCAATACATATATTACAGAACTAAACTTATTTCGGGGTAGAGACTAGTGTTCAATAATGATACAGTGTATACATTGCTTTACACTTCAGATAGATGTTGTGCTTACCTTTGAAAACTTCAATAAGGAAAACATGCTTTCTGTATGGTGTGATAAATTGTCTTTTTCCTGTTCAGGTCTGTGTGTGCTATATTAAATGGGGAAAGCACAAAAGTTAAAAATGGGTTATTAGACAAGATAACAAAGGAAAGCAAATTCCATGTTAGACAGGGAAGAATACATATGGATCACACATGGTTTCCACTTCTAGATACCTGCTTTTAAATATTGTACGAAAACCGATGTCAATATTACTGTGTGTGTCATGTTTTCCCGCTGTACCTGTACCAAATTATTTTTTGGATAAATACTTATAGGTGATTGTGGCAAAGTGGTTTATTGTAGAGAGGTGCAGGGGTGATTCAGTGCGTGAAAGAAGGAGACAGAGATACTTGTAATCCAGTTTAGAAATGTTTTATTGTATTTCCAGGCCTGGTGACCAAACAATAGTTCCCCAGCAGCACACACCAATGTGTACAGCACGGGGTATAATACAAGAACAGACAGTCCCAAATAATAAACAATATCCGTCCCACAATAATACAAACATGGTCACCAGTCCTGGATGCGTGCAGTAGTGCTCGTGGTGGATGATACAGTTTATATTTGTGACAAAGGTGCAGTGTTGTCCTGTTTCGTGCTGGACCCTAGCGACAGCTCCAGAACTGCGTTAACTCTCTGGTAACGTACGAGACAAGACGAGATATGACAATTACAAACAAACAAAAACACAACAATGCTCAGGATTTCAGGTCTCAAACACACTATTGCTGTCCTTCCCTCACTACAAACCAAATGTGAAGGAACAGATTATGATTCTCTGTCCCCCTTATATGCTCTCACGCATGACCCCTTGGTAAACAAATGTAGCTGTCTTTACAATCTGCAGCTGCTACATTGTTTTCTTTCCTGGTCAATACCTTCTTGCAACGGAGTCTCCCCTTCTTCCAGACTGACCGATTTTCCCAACCCGGGGAAAGAAGCCCTTTCGTGACAGTCCGAATTGGGTAGGTTTAATGAGACAGAATGAATCGTCGGGTCAGTTGTCCAGCGCCTCGCCTCTGAAATGTTGGTCCAAATAATATATTTCTGTTACAGTGATGTACAGAGAATCCTCCTGTGTTTGTATTAACTTTGAAATGAGCAGCCCAAGGCAATTTATCCCCTGCAATACCCCAGGGCCCAATTACTACTTCAATTTTAGTTACATTTGTGCATATTAGAGAATAAGAAGCTGGTCAAATAAGAAGCCAACTTCAGCATTGTGTTAACACTAGAACCACCACGGCTATACTCCCTTATACCTCCTCCGGTATATCATGTACTATGCATTTCTCTATTTGAAGTATTGTAGATTTTCTTCTATTTATTGAATCTTGTAAAGCACTTTGTGATGGTGTTCCACTATGAAAGGAGCTATATAAAATAAAGATTGATAGATTGAGTTCTCTAATCTCCATTTGTGACCCCTGGTCCTTGTTTCCTTTTTCATGTCTGTGTTGACATTGTCAATACCTTTTAGAATGTTGAATGCTTGAATCAGATCACTGCATAGTCTTCTTTGTTCAAGACTGAATAGATTCAATTATTTTAACCTGTCTGCATATGGCATGCCTTTTAAACCAAGAATAATTCTGGTCGCTCTTCTTTGCACCCTTTCTAGAGCAGCAATATCCTTTTTGTAGCGAGGTGACCAGAACTCAACACAACATTCTAGATAAGGTCTTACTAATGCATTGAAAAGTTGTAACATTACTTCTCTTGATTTATATTCAACACTTTGGCCAAATAGAGAGAAGTAAAACAATTGTCAGTGGTGATATTTTGTCCTTTGCCCAAGTACGGCTCCTTCAGCCTCAGCACAACACTGTCTCCCAGTCTCTCACCAGTAGGGGAAACCATTTACAAGGTATTTGGAAGTTACGTCAGCTGCCAGACAGAATTTGATGCCAAACTTATTTGGTTTGGTGGCCATGTACTGTGTGCAGTGACAGTGTGCCTTTGTGGGAAATAGCTGCTCATCCACGATGATGTTAGTTCCAGGCTTATAGCAGGCAATGCTATTTGTGATGAAGCTGTCCAAAACCTCTGGTGCCATGGCAAATTTGTTTGTAATAAGTCGGGCTGCTCTTGTTGCTCTCAAATCAAAACATATGAATCTCAGGATTTCCCGAAAGCAATTCCATGAGATTGTTTCCTTGAAGAAGGGAAGACCCCACTCTTGTGACCAGTAGCTCTCCACAAAAATGCTTTTGCCCGCATATGTGCCATGCACATACAGGATTGCAATGAAAGCTTGTAATTCCTTCAAAGACAGTTCCCAGGGGTCATGTGGCAGGCTGGTGAGTGGATAGAGGCCCAGAGACAGTCTGCAGTTAAAAAAAAAATACTAATTTTATTATAAATAACACAAAATAAAAGTGCACAAGGGCAAAATAAAGGGATTTAAACACAAATAAAGTAATACAAAAAAGCAAAACTTACAAAAAAATAAAGATTTCCAGGCTGGGCAATGCCTTCACTGGATTCACAAATCACAAAAACCACAAACACCAACCTGCTTCCTCAGCTCCCTCTTCCTAAATGAGAAGCAGAGGCCTCATTTTATGTCAGGTGGCTGGGCGCTGATTGATGGTTAATTAAACTAATCATCTAATCAACCCCAGCCACCTGAACATAATAAATCCAGGCAGGTAGGAGAAATTAACCCCACCCCTGCCAATTTAAAAAGAGCAGAGCTTTGCTCTGCCACAGGTCAAAATTCAGTACCTGCTGTGCCTCTGCCACGGTACAGTGCTGAATGTGAAGCAGCAGTTTCACAGAGCTCAACAGCAGAAATGCACTGAGTGGGGTATCTATGTTTTGTTTTGCGTGCGGCGTTTGGCCTGAGGCTTCAGACAAAACACTTTCTGATGTGCATTTTCTCAAAGCCTGATCACTGGGATTTCTAATTTTCCAAACTGTCCCATCTTTGCCAGTCTCCTGAATTATGCTTGGAGATGCTGATGCTGCAGGTGTAGTTGTCCTTGTTGCCGGTGGTGCTGAAGTGGGAGGAATCGCAGGTACAGCAGCTGTTTCTCCAGTACTGGATCTGGAACTTGCATGGCCACGACCTCTCCCGCTCCCCCTGGTTGGCACTTATTGTGCTGGACCTGCAGATAAATCCGGCTCGGTGTCCTCACTTTCACTGTCGGATCTGCTGGTTTCGACAGCCCAGGATACGTTGCTGTCGTTATCACTCACCCCGCCAGCAGAATCTCCTCAGCCAAATCTTACAACAGTTCAAGCGTTTCTTCCATATTCTGTACCCGACTTTGAGCCTTCTTCTCAGTCAGTATACAGATAATAAGGAATTGAAGTGCCCACAGCAGAGTCTAATAAATGCTAACACCAGCCAGCCTGTCTCCTGGCCTACACCTAATACAAAAGAATTAGCATGCGTGATCAAGAGATGACTGATCAAGGCATTGATCACTAAACCTGGGTTTGCAACGTTCTCAGGATTGAATTACAAAGGACACATACAAACTTGCTAAGCTGATTCAGAGGACAGGCAGATGAGAAAAAAGTAGCATAGCTATATCACACTATATTGTGATTCAATGTGTATATTTTGTGACAACTGCAAATAAAATAATAATAATAATAATAATAATAATAATAATAATAATAATAATAATAATAATAATGTGTAGAATGACTTTTATTAGTGTTTCAGCACTCGACAGGAGTATATAATTGTGGCAGGCTGGCGAGTGGAAAGAGGCCCAGAGACAGACTGCAGTTCAAAAAAATAACTATTTTATTATAAATAAACACAAAAATAAAAGGGCACAAGGGCCAAAACAAAGCAATTTAAACACAAAGAAAGACAAAAAGCAAAACTTACAAAAATAACAATTTCCAGGCTGGGCAATGCCTTCACTGGATTCAAACTTTCCAAACAACCAAAAAAATCAACCTGCTCCCTCAGCTCCCTCTCCCAAATGAGAAGCAGAGGCCTCCTTTTATGTCAGGTGGCTGGGCGCTGATTGATCGTTAATTAACCTAATCAACTAATCAACCCCAGCCACCTGAACATAATAAACCCAGGCAGGTAGGGGAAGTTAACCCCATCCCTGCCAATTTAAAAAGGGCAGAGCTTTGCTCTGCCACAATAATATAATACGTTCTTTCACAATGACTTTGATTTTATTAAAGCCCAGACTCAATTGTCGGCTATATTGTATTGATTTCAATATGCCGCATAAACTGCGGGTCTGGCAGTTGAAGAAGTTACTGCTTATAACGTATTCATTTTTTACGATTCTGCAGCTGAAACACCGTATGGGTATTTAATTTAAATATTTAGTAACACTTAAGAATGGACATGCACAAGTGTGACAGAAATGTAATGAGTTCTGGTTGTAAATATCCCTCTCGTCCTGTGAGGGTGCTAAATAGCGAAAGGAAAAGGATCTGGACGGGCTGGCATGACAGTTTGTTTCCGAGGTTGGGAAGTCAGTCAGCCTGGATGGAAGCGAGACTCTGTTGCAGGAACGTGTTGACCCCGAAGGTAAACGAGGTAGCAGCTGCAAGCTATAGAGGCAGCTGGAATTGTTTACCAAGGGATCATGCGAGGTAGCATGAAAGGGACCAGAGAAATGCTGATCTTTTTCTTCACTTGGGTTGTGTATGTAAACCTGGAAGGACTGAGAGCTGCAGTAGAAACTGCCGAGGAATATTTGTGAGTGTTTGTTTGTTTTGAGTGTTATTAATTGTCTTGTTTATGGTATGACTAGACGGCTAAACACTTTCCAGAGCTGTCGCTTTTTGGGCCAACACAAGCCAGAACTGCACTGCAAGAACTGTCACCAAATAACCTGTTATCACCCACTTCAAGCTCTACTACACACATCCGGGCCTGGTGACCGTGTTTTAGTATTGTGGGGTGGGTAACGTTTATTGTTTGGGACTGTAAACCCGTTTGTTTGGCTCTGCGCATTACACATTATTGTGTATTGCCGGAGCGTTTTTCTTTTGGTGGTCACTAGACCCGGATTATAATTAAAACCCCCATTTACTACCAGATTACAATTGTTTGCAATTTCTTCTGCACTGCTTCACCTCTACACCTGTTCACAATCACCAGCCAAATTGCCATAATGAGATATTCACATACGCTGAGATATTTAAATTTGAATTGCAGAAGCCGTTCAAAAAGCAGCTATGGCGGTGCTAGTGTAAATGTTAAGCTGAAACGAATGGCACACACATTGAAAGGGGTGTTACAGAACCTTCAAGCTGTTGCAATACAGAAACTATGTGAGCTAATACAGCCAGTGTACTCTAAATAGACTCCTATGAGCTAATACAGCCAGTGTACTCCAGAGATAGACCCCTGTGAGCTAATACAGCCAGTTTATTCCAGTGATAGACCTCTGTGAGCTAATACAGCCAGTGTACTCTAGAGATAGACCCCTGTGAGCTAATACAGCCAGTTTATTCCAGTGATAGACCTCTGTGAGCTAATACAGCCAGTGTACTCTAAATAGACTCCTATGAGCTAATACAGCCAGTGTACTCTAGAGATAGACCCCTGTGAGCTAATACAGCCAGTTTATTCCAGAGATGTGTAGCTCACAGGAACAGCAGATGTTTCCAGGCAGGTGGTACAGTACCTCCTCACAGGCAACCCTTTCTCATGGAACATAGCTCTGACAGGGAAACAGCTGCTAAATATATTGTGGCTTTTATTCATTGATTGTCACAAACATTCCCTGATGAAATTAGCCGTCTTGACGAGATGACTTAATTGGAACAAGCAAAGGGAAATGGCTTTAGCTTTACTGCTTCTCTGTCTTCTACATTACTAAATTAGGGAACCAGTCCTTTAAGACTTTGCTACAATGTGAACAATGTGCTACAAAAGAAAACGTTATAAAACTGGACTACTAAGATTATTATTAACAGTATTGCTTTTGTTTCGGGAAACCTACTGGGCTAAAACAAGTAGCCTGTTAGTTAGTCAGACTGCTTTTCTTCAGAAACAGCATTTGAATGCTAAAATATTTATATAACACAAAACCTGGTTCCCTGCCTGGACAGATGAATGTAGGTGAATTCCAGTTTACATAGCGATGAACGATAAAGAGTTAATGATGTGAACGAAGCACAGATATGTGATTGTGAGCCTGCCTCTAACCCTAACCCTAACCCTGTCACTGCACAGCCAACCCTAGAGCCTTTACAACCACCCACAGTCACTTAACAGCACAGTAGTTCAGCTCAAAATTAGGAACACAAAATTGCAGTATTCATACAGTTTAGTTCAGTGCCAATAGAGAAAATATTATTTGAAAAAACAACAGGCATGGGTAGAAGCTGAACTAGAAATCTACTTGGCCTTCAATCATGGACTTTACTTTTGTTTTTAGATAACCGGACAAAGGATGCTACTTTTGACTTTTGTTTGGAACGACCAATAAAAAAAAATATATATATATATATATATATATATATATATATATATATATATATATATAATTATATATATATATATATACATCGTGTGTGTATGTATGTTCGAGTAGAGAGAGTAGTCAAAGTCAGTGTTACCCGTTCTATTATCCCGGGTATAAAAAATAGATACACGTCGAATATAACTTTACCCAATTCGTTCCCCATTTTCAATTTTATTAGACTTCGTAATTTATCACACATAACTATTATTGACATTTACTTTTCACGTTACAAATTCCACTGGTTTGTACTCGACGATTTACCCAAAATTTACACTTGAACACTTGTATGACTTTACCAATCAACACAACAGTTTGTGCTTTATGGAGGGAATGTTTTAATGGTAACGCATTTCCTTCTTTGGCAGGAAAGTGGGTGGCTTGTTGTTTGTACTCACGTTTGTGCAGCGAGTGGACAGTCGGAGTTCATGTTGAATATTGGTCTTCCTGGACCCTGATAAAGTCATCTCGTTTAATACAATATCTGGAATGCTCTCAATTGTTTAAACCCACACAAAGTCTATGAAACTTCCTAAATATTCAAAGTGTTTCCTCCATTCTTAATTAACTCCTATTTTTGGATCATGTCAACGTTACTAAATTAAAAACAAAACACAGGTTCTTAAGAGAATTTTGAATATATAACTTAGTTGTTTGGTTCTAGTTTTATAAAATGAATTGATGCTGTACCTCTTTAGAAAAATTTCAAAATAGGGCCCTAGGTCCATTCTGATAGTCTCTGATAGGGTAATTTGTTCTGATAGACTTTGAGTGAAACAGGGACTTGGTTTGTTCTGATAGAGTGAAACAGGGGCTTGGTTTGTTCTGATAGACTCTGAAACATGGGCTTTGTTTGTTCTGATAGACTCTAAAACAGGGGCTTGGTTTGTTCTGATAGAATGAAACAGGGGCTTGATTTGATCGGACAGACTCTGAAACAGGCTTGGTTTGTTCTGAAAGACTCTGAAACAGGGGCTTGGTTTGTTCTGACAGAATGAAACAGGGGCTTGATTTGATCTGACAGACTGAAACAGGCTTGGTTTGTTCTGAAAGACTCTGAAACAGGGGCTTGGTTTGTTCTTCTAGAGTGAAACAGGGGCTTGCTTTGTTCTGACATGGTGAAACAGGGGCTTGGTTTGTTCTTCTAGAGTGAAACAGGGGCTTGGTTTGTGTTTCTAGAGTGAAACAGGGGCTTGGTTTGTTCTGATAGAGAGAAGTGGGCTTGGTTTGTTCTGATAGAGTGACACAGGGGCTTGGTTTGTTCTGATAGAATGAAATAGGGGCTTGATTTGATCTGACAGACTATGAAACAGGCTTGGTTTGTTCTGAAAGACTCTGAAACAGGGGCTTGGTTTGTTCTTCTAGAGTGAAACAGGGGCTTGGTTTGTTCTTCTAGAGTGAAACAGGGGCTTGCTTTGTTCTGACAGAGTGAAACAGGGGCTTGCTTTGTTCTGACAGAGTGAAACAGGGGCTTGGTTTGTTCTTCTAGAGTGAAACAGGGGCTTGCTTTGTTCTGACAGAGTGAAACAGGGGTTTGGTTTGTTCTGATAGAGTGAAACAGGGGCTTGGTTTGTTCTGATAGAGAGAAACAGGGGCTTGGTTTGTTCGGATAGAGAGAAATGGGCTTGGTTTGTTCTGATAGAGTGACACAGGGGCTTGGTTTGTTCTGATAGAGTGAAACAGTGGCTTGGTTTGATCTGATAGACTGAAAAGGGGCTTGGTTTGTTCTGATAGACTCTGAAATAGGGGCTTGGTTTGTTCTGACTTTGTGAAACAGTGGCATGGTTTGATCTGACAGACTCTGAAATATGCTTGGTTTATTCTGATAGACTGTGAAACAGGGGTTTGGTTTGTTCTGATAGAATCTCAAACGGACTTGGTTTGTTCTGTTAGACTCTGCAACAGGGGCTTGGTTTGTTCTGATAGAGTGAAACGGGCTTGGTTTGTTCTGATAGAATGAAACAGGGGCTTGGTTTGTTCTGATAGACTCTGAAACAGGGGCTTGGTTTGTTCTTATAGAGTAAAAGAGGGGCTTGGTTTGTTATGATAGAGTGAAACAGGGTTGATTTGTTCTGATAGAGTGAAACGGGCTTGGTTTGTTCTGATCGACCCTGAAACATGAGCTTGGTTTGTTCTGATAGACTCTGAAACAGGGGCTTGGTTTGTTCTGATAGTGAAATGGGCTTAGTTTGTTCTGATAAAGTGAAAAAAGGGCTTTGTTTCTTCTGATAGAGTGAAACAGGAGCTTGGTTTGTTCTGATCGAGTGAAACAGGGGCTTGGTTTGTTCCGATAGACTCTGAAACAGGCTTGGTTTGTTCTGATAGACTCTGAAACGGGCTTGGTTTGTTCTGAGAGTTAAACAGGGGCTTGTTTTGTTCTGGTAGTCTTTGAACAATCTTTTGGTTGGTAGATACTCCTGTATTCAGTACACTCAGATTGTGTGTGTGTGTGTGTATATATATATATATATATATATATATATATATATATATATATATATATATATATATATATATATATATATAGTAAGTGATTGGTCAATTAAAAAAATGGAAAAGGCAATGTAAACTAACTGGTTAGTAAACAAAGTAATTAAGTGTTTCGGATTGTTAAATAAGAGCGATTAAAAGTAGTTAATTCTGGTTTAGAATACTTATTGTGCAAAGACCATATATCTTGGATGGGGGGTAGGTTGGGCATTAGGACCTGGTAGTGGTTACAATAGTCAGGAAGAACTCCAGGTTTATTTAATTGACTAATTAGCACATTAATTAATGTTTAAAAGGGTGTGAGTGTGTGTGTGTGTGTGTGTGTGTGTGTGTGTGTGTGTGTTTGGTGTGGAGAGTTGGAGAGCAAGCATATTACAGTGAGACTGGAAAAACGAACTATTCTAACAGGTCTTTGGGATTAGGATTTGGATTGTGAATTGGTTTTGACGCCGAGGGAACAGGCTTAGTCTGCCTCGTTATTAGATAGAGAAAGAACTGTTTAGCTAGGGCCTGAGCACAGGTTAGGTTTTGTTTTGTTTATTTTTCTTTTTAATATTGTAAACAATAAACACACGATATGGCCTTTCCTGGCATCCTGTGTTTAAAGCCTTTATTTGAAGAAGGAAAACGTGTGACTGGGAGGGCAATCCATCAATATATATATATATATATATATATATATATATATATATATATATATATATATATATATATATATATATATATATATGTGTGTGTGTGTGTGTGTGTGTGTGTGTGTGTTATACTAATAACCACTATAATAATATATAATATATATATAGATAGGATCATTTATGTCTATCTTTACTTTCTCTTTTCGATAATCTTTTCTTTTTAACCAAGAAAGAAAGAAAGAAAGAAAGAAAGAAAGAAAGAAAGAAAGAAAGAAAGAAAGAAAGAAACATTCTGAAATGGACCTCCAGGTTACAATTTAACATTGACATTGTGATTCCTTATCTACGCTTTCATTAAAAAAAAAAAAATTAAAAACCCACACAGACACAGCAATGAATTTGAAAATGCAGAAACACTCCTTATTCAGCCAGCTTTAGCCTCGTTAGACAATGCTTTCAGGGTCTTCATTTGCATATGAAAACAATGCAGCAACTCTCTTCCACTCAATATAAATGACTGAGGCAGGTGCTGAACTGCTTCAAATCTCAGAAAATGAAGACTGTGTTTGAAATAAAGGTGTTTCTGGCCATGCCAATACAACAACCTGCAAACTGCAGCCACCTCCATTGTGCATTCGGTGCGTCACTCCATCTTTGTTAACAGACACAAATATCCAGACTTTGGCAATGACTATGCATGAGCTTTCCAAAAATCGCTGCTGTTTTTTTCATACATCTGTTTGCATTAAATAATTGGTTTGGGCATTATATAGTAAATGTCCAGTTCATACTGAAATGTTTTCATCTGGTTATCACAACATGTGTTTCATTCACAATATGAAGTTCTTAATAAATACATGACATCAATGTGTTTACTGTATTTCCGACAGCACTGTTAAAGGACTATGATTTTCTGATTAAGAAATACTGTCAAAACTAGTGAAAGCTATGAGGGCAAGTCTAGGACCCAATACAAGGTGCTCTTACCACCGCAACCTTACTGCTGCTGTTTTTCGAAAGAAATTATAATAAGTATCGTAAGTTTAGAAAAAGGGGCATTCAGAACAGAAAATAGGAGACACTTTTTTACACAGAGAATTGTGAGGGTCTGGAATCAACTCCCCAGTAATGTTGTTGAAGCTGACACCCTGGGATCCTTCAAGAAGCTGCTTGATGAGATTTTGGGATCAATAAGCTACTAACAACCAAACGAGCAAGATGGGCCGAATGGCCTCCTCTCGTTTGTAAACTTTCTTATGTTCTTATGTTCTTATTGCCCAATAAATTTTGCAAGAGCTCAACAAATTGTAAAATAACTTTTTCAAGTTCGACTTCTTCCTGTCGTGCCAGGACAAGTGGCACTTGGACCCCCTTCCCCCTGGACAAGGAACGCTGCAAGAGGCAGGGGAGGAGGAGGACCAAACGAAGAAACGACAGGGGGTCATTGGCAGAGAGACCTACTTAACTGGTTAAGCTGGTAACATATAGGATTGATGGGTGGAGTCTCCTTTCAGAAAGTCAACTAGTTTCCAGTTTAGAAAGGAGACAATAACAAGTTATTGATTTGGCAAATCGATATGTCTGGTGGTACAGGAGCATGATGGTTGATGAGAGAAACAGGATCTTGGTTTGTTCTGATAGAGTGACACAGTGGCTTGGTTTGTTCTGATTGAGTGAAACAGGGGCTTGTTTTTTTCTGATAGACTCTGAAATGGGCTTGGTTTCGTTCTGATAGACTCTGAAATGGACTTGGTTTGTTCTGTTAGACTCTGCAACAGGGGCTTGGTTTGTTCTGATAGCGTGAAACTGGCTTGGTTTGTTCTGATAGACTCTGAAACAGGGGCTTGGTTTGTTCTGATAGAGTGACATAAGAACATAAGAACATAAGAAAGTTTACAAACGAGAGGAGGCCATTCGGCCCATCTTGCTCGTTTGGTTGTTAGTAGCTTATTGATCCCAAAATCTCATCAAGCAGCTTCTTGAAGGATCCCAGGGTGTCAGCTTCAACAACATTACTGGGGAGTTGATTCCAGACCCTCACAATTCTCTGTGTAAAAAAGTGTCTCCTATTTTCTGTTCTGAATGCCCCTTTTTCTAAACTCCATTTGTGACCCCTGGTCCTTGTTTCTTTTTTCAGGCTGAAAAAGTCCCTTGCGTCGACACTGTCAATACCTTTTAGAATTTTGAATGCTTGAATTAGGTCGCCACGTAGTCTTCTTTGTTCAAGACTGAACAGATTCAATTCTTTTAGCCTGTCTGCATATGACATGCCTTTTAAGCCTGGAATAATTCTGGTCGCTCTTCTTTGCACTCTTTCTAGAGCAGCAATATCTTTTTTATAGCGAGGTGACCAGAACTGCACACAATATTCAAGATGAGGTCTTACTAGTGCATTGTACAGTTTTAACATTACTTCCCTTGATTTAAATTCAACACTTTTCACAATGTATCCGAGCATCTTGTTAGCCTTTTTTATAGCTTCCCCACATTGTCTAGATGAAGACATTTCTGAGTCAACAAAAACTCCTAGGTCTTTTTCATAGATTCCTTCTCCAATTTCAATATCTCCCATATGATATTTATAATGTACATTTTTATTTCCTGCGTGCAGTACCTTACACTTTTCTCTATTAAATGTCATTTGCCATGTGTCTGCCCAGTTCTGAATCTTGTCTAGATCATTTTGAATGACCTTTGCTGCTGCAACAGTGTTTGCCACTCCTCCTACTTTTGTGTCGTCTGCAAATTTAACAAGTTTGCTTACTATACCAGAATCTAAATCATTAATGTAGATTAGGAATAGCAGAGGACCTAATACTGATCCCTGTGGTACACCGCTGGTTACCACACTCCATTCTGAGGTTTTTCCTCTAATCAGTACTTTCTGTTTTCTACAAGTTAACCACTCCCTAATCCATGTACATGTGTTTCCCTGAATCCCAACTGCGTTCAGTTTGAGAATTAATCTTTTGTGCGGGACTTTGTCAAAAGCTTTCTGGAAATCTAAATAAACCATGTCATATGCTTTGCAATTATCCATTATCGATGTTGCATCCTCAAAAAAATCAAGCAAGTTAGTTAGGCACGATCTCCCTTTCCTAAAACCATGTTGACTGTCTCCCAGTACCCTGTTACCATATAGGTAATTTTCCATTTTGGCTCTTATTATAGTTTCCATAAGTTTGCATATAATAGAAGTCAGGCTTACTGGTCTGTAGTTACCTGGTTCAGTTTTGTTTCCCTTTTTGTGGATCGGTATTACGTTTGCAATTTTCCAGTCTGTCGGTACCACCCCTGTGTCAAGAGACTGCTGCATGATCTTGGTTAGCGGTTTGTAAATTACTTCTTTCATTTATTTGAGTACTACTGGGAGGATCTCATCCGGCCCAGGGGATTTGTTTATTTTAAGAGCTCCTAGTCCCTTTAACACTTCTGCCTCAGTTATGCTAAAGTTATTTAAAACTGGATAGGAACTGGATGACATGTGGGGCATGTTGTCAGTATCTTCCTTTGTAAAAACTTGTGAAAAGTAATCATTTAACATATTTGCTATTTTTTTTTCTTCCTCTACGATTTTGCCATTTGTATCTCTTAAACATTTAATCTCCTCTTTGAATGTTCTCTTGCTGTTGTAATAT
Organism: Polyodon spathula; assembly: GCF_017654505.1. Classification (NCBI taxonomy): domain Eukaryota; kingdom Metazoa; phylum Chordata; class Actinopteri; order Acipenseriformes; family Polyodontidae; genus Polyodon; species Polyodon spathula. Next base: position 17,411,236 of record NC_054556.1, read on the forward strand.
TGGAAAAACATTTTGGAATTGGTTTTAGCTCCCTTAGCAATGTTCATTTCTATTTCTCTCTTGGCCTTTCTAACTTCCTTTTTGACTTGCATTTGCAGTTCTGTGTACTCTTTCTGTGTACTTTCTTTTTGGTCCCTTTTTAATGCTCTGTAAAGTGCCTTTTTTCGCTGAATATTTTTTTTAATTGATCTATTAAACCATTTTGGCAATTTAGTTTTACATTTAGATTTGTCTACTTTAGGGATATAATTGTTTTGCGCCTCTAGTACTACGTTTTTGAAGAACAACCATCCTTCTTCTGTGGGTGTTTTCTCTATTTTACTCCAATCTACTTCTGTTAGTCTCTGTTTCATGCCTTCATAGTTTGCTTTTCTAAAATTGTAAACCTTAGCTTTAGTCTTTACTTTTGAGGATTTAAAAAACACTTCAAATGAGACCATGTTGTGGTCTGAGTTTGCCAGTGGTTCTCTGACCTCTGTTTTAGTTATTCTATCTTCGTTATTTGAAAAGACTAAATCAAGGCATGATAGAGTGAAACAGGCTTAGTTTGTTCTGATAGACTCTGAAACAGGGACTTGGTTTGTTCTGATACAGTGAAACAGGCTTAGTTTGTTCTGATAGACTCTGAAACAGGGGGTTGGTTTGTTCTGATAGATTGACACAGTGGCTTGATTTGTGCTGATAGAGTGAAACGGGCTTGGTTTGTTCTGATAGACTGTGAAATGGGCTTGGTTTGTTCTGATAGACTCTGAAACAGGGGGTTGGTTTGTTCTGACAGACTCTGAAACAGGGGCTTGGTTTGTTCTGATCGAGTGAAACAGGGGCTTGGTTTGTTCTGATAGAATCCGAAACACGGGCTTGGTTTGTTCTGATAGACTCTGAAACAGGGGATTTGTTCTGATAGACTCTGAAACAAGGGCTTGGTTGGTAGATACTTCTGTATTCGTCTTACTATTGCAGGTGACTTTAAACTGCTGTCAATAGGAGCAAGTTGGTACTGGAACAAAGTGGCCTTCATTGTGTTAATATAATTCACTTTCATGCACTGGCTCTGAACATTATTAAGACACTTATATTCTTGTGAAAATTAAACGTTTGGTGCTGCTGTATTTTTTTTTTTTGTAATTCACCAATAGTTCACCTGCTCTGACATTTGTACTACTGAAACTATTCAATCCCCTGAAGAAATGATTCTTACTGATGGTTTCAAATTCACTGATAGACAAGCATTGCTTGTTAGGCATGCTCTGCCCATTTGCTTTCTTTTAGGATGGGAGAAGAGGAGTGATTATATGTCTGGATAACCCTTTAAAAACCCTTTCATTATATAACCCCAGTGCATTACCCTACAGACCCTTAGAATCATCAGCAGTACTGACAACTGGAGAATATTCTACTGTTTTCATGTTTGCAAAAATACAAATAGTCTCTAAATCGCTTGGACACAGTATTGTATTCTAAGTTTGGGCTGCAGTGATTCAGCTCATCACTGTATTGAATAGATTTTGTGAGTTTGGTCAGAGTTCCTGAATTCTGGGATATGTTATGGACATTCGAAATGCAGTTTCACTGAGTAAAAAATGTGGTTGGTAATTATTTTGTTGTTTAGAGTATATCACTGGCCAATGAGAAATGTGTGTGAGAACTGATTTTTATCTATTGTTTTTCCTGGGTCTCTTTTGTAAAGAAGCTAGCGGTGATGATGCAATGAGGCTTTCCTGATGGGTGCACATTTCAAAATAAATGTTACCATGACAGTAGTGCATACTGTTAACATAAGGACATGTATGAAGAGAGGAGGTCCATCTAAGCATGTCCTGTTCCTAGTAGCTGATTAATCTCAGAACTTTGACAAATTGGGTCTTAAAGGATCCAAGTGATTTAACATCAACAACATGACTAAGTCACCCATTCTATCCCCTTACCACTCTGTGTGAAGAAGTGCCTCTTCCCTCTGTCCTAGGTGTATCTCTACTGGTCCTGGTTTCTATGCTGTGCTTGTAGTATTGGTTGGAGTTAACTAGGTCAACTTCTTTTAAGATTTTCAACAATTCAGTCATGTTCCTCTAATTCTTCTTTGTTCCAAGGTAAATAACCTGGTTTTTAAGCCATAGCATAGACACTTAACCCAAGGGTCAGTCTGGTTACTTTTCAGAGCATTATACAACTTCATCATCACATTATTCGATTTGTACTCTACACTTTTGGCTATATAATCTACACCTTTGGCTATATACCTGAGGATATAGCCCTAAACCCTGGTATTTTAAAACTGTATGTGACAATCAATGGAAATAGATATGAGACACATTGACTTCTGTTATTCAGTCAGGGTTGCTTTGATAAGCCATGCGGTTTATTTGAGGCTATTCAAGACCAGGGGAATCCCCAGGATTACAGCAGCCACTGCTTTGTAGGGTGGACCCAGGAAAGCAGAATAGATGGTGCATTCAATCAATGGATCCCCAGTGTTTTATAATGCTCCACAAAAAGCATCCTGCTGTGACCGATCCAGGCAGGGTATATAGGCTGATCAAATCAAACTTATGATAGTTAAACAAGCTTATCAAACTAAGATTTACAAGTCAAAATATGATACTACTCTGGTGCTGTTTAACATGGCAGTGCTATGTCTGCTGTTTTCCTGGCTCACAGTTGGTATGAAGTGAACAAAGCTAACAGTATAATAAATCTTACCCAAATGAATAAATATAATATATCATTCTAATATGAAGCTTGCATGATTTCAATTCAAGTGATCTAAATAGTGATACTGAAATACCAAAGTTAGCATTTTACTTACTTTCAATGACAAACACAAAGCATGACAGTTAATATGGGAAGTAGTTGGTTGATTACGATGGAAAAGCATTGGGGGGGGGGTTACCCTCCAGGTTTACCCTCCATGTGAACAAGAAAGTGCAACACTTCCTGAAAGCATAGCTTGCAAACATATTTCTTTAACCAAGTGCAGTATCTAATATTCCAAGTAATATGTAGTGCCTGTTTATTTATACGTGTTTCTTTCAAAACTGCATGTTTCAGACCTATATAAGGAATGGAAGCTCACAGCAGGTAAGATGAAAGGAACCAAGCTAAGCCAGCGATACAGTCTCAGAATGAGCACTCCCGTTGAGAAAGAGGTAAACAGCACTGTTAGTACCCAAGCTAATCCTTATAAGCACCTTCTGAGATTAATTGACTCAGCAGGTGTAATTGACATGGGCTGAAACCGCTCCGGAATCCCTCTTAGTAGCACTTTGCGCTGCTTGTGAATAGGTAGCTGGACATTTTCAAAGGGAGCTGGCAGGGGCTGAGTTTTTACTAGTTGGAGGAGAGCTGTGGTGCTCTGCAATCTGTTGCTTAGGATAATGCCTTTCCCAACGTCTGTCCACAAGTAGACTTTCTAATCAGTTGAACACATCAGACCTGATGCTGCTAAGAAGCAAGCAGAGTTCTTGTCAAATGCTCTTTGATGGCAATTGGTCAGGGCAGTGTACAGCTACAGTGGGGTTAGGCTGCATTGGATGGTACCTCTGTATGGGTTAACCGTAACACAATGGCAAGAAGAAATGATGGTAATACATTGCACTGCCATGGTATTGTATCAGTCCCTGGCACACAGTGGGCATCATGACCACTGTCTGGGGAAAGCCATTGTGTGGCCATTGCTGGTAATGCAGTGGTGTGATGGGGGTTCTATTAGGTTTTTAGGGGAATTCTCTGAGGTTGTAAGAGCTTCTGTTTCCATTAAGAGAAAGTGTTAATATGTGTTAAAAATATAAAAAATCAGGTCTATACCAAAAACATATGTTTACAGATAGGCAGGAATTCAAGTGCATATTAATACTTTAGGTTAAAGAAGACAAGGCACAGTGATATTCAGTTCTTTCAGTGCACTTTAGGAATACTTTGTGTTAACATAGCTGTCGAGCTGAAAGTTATTTCTAAATACTAGTTGAAAGTCCTTTAGCTACATGCACCATACTCAGAATTGCATGTGTGCAACATAGCAACAAGTACAGATTAACATGCTTTATATACACTGTGGAGGTGAGAGAGAGAGAGAGAGAGAGAGAGAGAGAGAGAGAGAGAGAGAGAGAGAGAGAGAGGAGGGAGGGGAGAGAGAGAGAGAGAGAGAGAGAGAGAGAGAGGGAGGAGAGAGGAGAGAGAGAGAGAGAGAGAGAGAGAGAGAGAGAGAGAGAGAGAGAGAGAGAGAGAGAGAGAGAGAGAGAGAGAGAGAGAGAGAGAGGGGAGAGGAGAGAGAGAGAGAGGAGAGATCTACACTCCTGAACTCCTGGGGGGTCCTCTATGCTAGATCCTCTCTCATCTTAGATATGCCCTTTGACCCTCTCGTAGGGGGGGAGGGGGGGGGGGGGGGAGAGGGGGGGGGGGGGGGGGGGGGTATATATGCAACTGTACCCCAGAATCAGACACAGACAAATACATTTCAAAGGACAAAAACACCTGTCATTTTTAATATGAGTCTTCCACATGTTTCTTTGAGTAACCATTCGAGTAAATTCAATTCAACAGCAACTTTGACAATACCATATACAACCACGAAAAGGATTACTGATTGAATTCAAACATGTTCAAGACACATTCCAGCCACAGATATTTCATTGTGTTTCTCTTCTGCTACTTTGCATTACAAAATATACAGCAGACTCCTACATGTATAGAATTCACCCACAACGACCAAATCAGGCTGTTTCTAAACCCTTCACAGTGCCGTGTAGGAAGGGTGGAAAGGCTTGCAGCTGTTGGAATTGCAGCCTGTACAAGACAATATAAACTGTGCTACTTCATTGGGAAACAATAGAAGACAAGGTCCTGTGTGTGGTTTCATCCACATGCTTCCATTGTCTGCCTTTTGTATGAGCAGAGAGAAGATAGTGGGCTGGCATGGCCTGCATACTGAGAAACCTCCCCCTCTCTCTTTCTCTCCCTATCTCCCTCCTCTCTCTCTAGCTCTCTCTCTCCCCCTCTCTCTCTCTCTCTGTCTGTTCCTCTCCCTCTCCCCCTCTCTCTCTTTCCCTTCCCATCTCTCTCTCTTTTTTCTTTCTCTCCCTCTACCCCTCTCTCTTTCTCTTTATCTCCCCCCTCTCTCCCTCTCTCTTTCTCTCCCTCCCCCCTCTGTGTGTGTGTGTGTGTGGAGGCACAGACGGTCCAGTGGTAATTTGATGTGTGTCTCTTGGGACATTTGATGGATTAAAGCTAAGCAGCTCCATTTCGCAGCACCACCTGATCTCAAAGCCTGGGTCCCATATAAAAGAAGCTTGATTGCTGATCTCAGCTAGTCTGACAGTCTCTTCTCTCTTTCTCTCTCTCTTCTCTCTCTCTCTCTCTCTCTCTCTCTCTCTCTCTCTCTCTCTCTCTCTGTCTCTGTCACTTTCCCTGGCAGGAACTATCCAGTGCTGAACATTTTTTTTTTTACCAGGGAGCCATCGTTCTGGGCTTCTTTTCTTTTTTCTTTTTAAGTTGGAAAAGGATTATTTCTTTTGTTGCAGCTCCTGTTTTTTAGTTTTTTTTTTTGTTTTTTGGGGGGTTGTTCGACGTCTCTCAGCTACAATATGCCACGCTCTTTTTTGGTAAAGAAGATCAAGCTGGATGATTTTTCTTCCACTGCAGTGCCGGCTGCTAACCAGCACCACCACAGTCACCACCATTTAGAGGATTCGTATGCCTTTGCACGGTCTATTACAGATTCCGTTGGGAGCTTAGGGGTCCGGATTAGTGAAAATGGTAAGTTCCTTTGTATAGCCTTCTAGCAATCAAGATTGTACGGAACGTATTAAATCTATGCCTTGTATGCTGAGTATTACTCCCTGATACAAAGATAATGCTGGTCTGTTTGAAAAAAGGACTGCTGGAAAAAAAAAAAATCACAAAAAATAACTAAACCATCGACACTATGTGGCTGCAGGGACTACAACTTTAATTATTCAACTGATGCTCTAAAACAATACCATTTATCAATATACCTGCAATGTAGCTGTCTGCGCTAAATGAATACCCAGAGCTGGTCTAGTATTCCACATCGTATATGATCACATTAATGTGTGTCTTTGGGGGGGGGGGGGGGGGGGGGTTTGATGTTGCGCTTGTCCTTAGTTTCCATTGCCCTTGAGACCCCCCCACCCCCCCCCATCCATTATGTTGGCTCTTTCTGTTTTCTGTAACCCAAGTATGGTATTACTGTTACGCAAGCTGCCTGCAAATTGGGGCTCTGGGTAATATTTATGTACAGTACTGACTCAAAAAAAATGCTTACCACAGCAGCAAAAGCAATAGAGCTCACGCAGCACAGTGCGTTGTGCAGCAATGAGGACATGGTACATAGCTGCACACAGAGAGATGGCATTTCAGCAGCATTGCCATACTGTAGTGTAGTCAGCTCCCTGAACAGAATTAACAAAATTGATGTCATGCATTTCAAAATTGGTCTGAGCTTTTTTTTTTTTTTAGAGGACAGATCTTTTGTGTGTAAACGTCCTTCAGGCTGAAGCACTGCTGTGCCCTGCAGCCCATTTTGTCTGTTTTTTTTTTTTTTTTTATGCCAGATGTCTCTTTGCTGGTGCTACCCTCACAAATGTAACATTGCTAGGCTGCATGCTATACAGTTACATTTGAGTGACATCACACGGTTGTTTATCCATACATTCATAAAGACGCTTCCAGCAATGTACAGCAAGTCACTTGAAGTGCTTGTAATGTCATAGGAAGAAATTGTGATTTAAAAAATACATACTGCCTTTTACAAAATAATTGCAGTTCATTCAGGGACACGGAACTGCAGCTTATACTTAGTTAATTGTGAATGATCAAAACTCCTGAATCCTAACTCAAATTTACATACATATAGGCATGTGGTCCTTTATTATAAAATACACTAAATTTGTTTTTATACTATAAATTTTTTTTTATGCTGATCATCTTCACTCCTTTCTAAGTACATTTAGACATTTCTATAACTACAGCATGCATGTGCATTAAATGCATTGTGCCAGAAATGCGTACATGCAAAGAAAGCTTATTGCATGAAACAGAACTCCACCTAGTAAAGTGAGACATTTCTAATTGAATTGAAGAAGATCGATTGGTGGTTGAAGTCTGTGTTTTGTGTATAGAAGCTAAGCACAAAGCCACAGTGCAGCTGTCCTAAACCTTGCTAAGGTAAGTTCTTACTACATCCTCTTCTCTGCTGTTGGAATTATATTGAAATCCTCAAAAGGGTCAACAATTAAACCATTTAATGTAATCTTGAAATCAACGTGTCTGAGGGCTACAAAAGACTGGAGAATGAAGTCTTTGTCTGTCCTTGTGCGGTATTGATTGGCACTTGTTACACATTCGAGGACAGGTTTAATAAACACTTGAAATGTAATCCTGCTAAACAATTGGGCCTCCAGTTGTAAAGCCTGCTATTGAAGCGGTATAATTATGAAGGAGCGCTGGTGGTAATAATAAATACCCTTGTTTTCTAATTACATTTTTATAATGTAGCCTTCATATAATAACTACAATGCCATTAAACATCTTAGCACTATATCACACTGTACTGCAGGAGACAATAGGTTCATGGACTGTACTATGGTATTTTGTTAGGCATACAATCCAGAAAGTGTCTTTTTTTACTGTTTTCACTTCATGGTGTCAGTCTACAATGTGCAAGCAAAGTTAACCTTCCACAAACTGTCACTTTCTTCACATAAAATCCATGTCCTCATTTTAAAAAAGAGAAGGAGAACAATACGATGCGCAATATTGCATATTGCCTTGCTTTTGATTTCCCATACCTCTATGGGCTTTACAATGCTTTCATTGGGCTTAATTCCACACACGCTATGCACTTACTATGGTAAGGGATTGAACTGAAGTTGCAAGCATATGGGATTAGAAATGGTCATATTACTATAGGGGATTTTAGCAAACATTCATCACAAGGAACAAATCGTCATAGTGATTGTGAAGATTTCATTCTAATTTTGAACATTTATGACTCCTTAGAATTGTCAACATGTTTGGTTACATTCAATTGTACCTGGGTTATGGGTCAGACTAAACACATTGTGTAGCATTGTAACCGTAGTGCGCCATTAATAAGCATATTGTGAGGCATTGTAACCCCAGTGCACCTAGTCTCTCACTCTCTCTCTCCCTCTCTGTGTCTCTCCCTCTCTCTGTCTCTCTCTCTCCCTTCTCTGTCTGTCTCTCTGTCTTATCTTTCTGTCTCTCTCTCTCCCTCTCTCAGATTCAAATTAAAATTAAAAAGTGGCTTTATTAGTATGATAAAATTAAGTAAGTCTCTCTGCAGTGCTGTGTGCTGGTAGATGCGTGGCTTCAGTACCAGTTGGCTAACGGGATTCTGTTCTGGGCTCAGTGTGTCTCTCTGCAGTGCTGTGTGCTGGTAGATGCATGGCTTCAGTACCAGTTGGCTAAGGGGATTCTGTTCTGGGCTCAATGTGTCTCTCTGCAGTGTTGTGTGCTGGTAGACGCGTGGCTTCAGTACCATTTGGCTAAGAGGATTCTGTTCTGGGCACAGTGTGTAGCTCTGCAGTGCTGTGTGCTGGTAGATGCGTGGGTCGGCCTGGTTTAGCTGTACAATGGTTTTTGCAATTTCCAGGTATAATGATTCTGTTGGGCTTTTGTCCCATTTTTTGTAATCAGGGTTTATCATTGGTGTCCACACTTCACTGCCACAGAGAAGAACAATTTTAAGTAATTTTTTTACTGGTGGTTTAATTTTGTAAAGTTGATTCTTTATGGCATAGAAAGCCCTCTGTGCCTTGTCTTTGAATGCTTTTATAGCCAGATTGAAGCTCCCTGATGTGCTGATGGTCAGACCCAGGTATGTATGGCTGGTGCTGTGCTCCAGTGTGGTGTTGCCCAGAGTGAAGCGATACCTGTTTCCCTGAGATCTCTCCCCCTGTCTCTCTGTCTCTCCCGTCTAGCAGACAGAAAGGATGTTCCATAGCTGACGGTCTATTGATCAGAACAAAGCTTTGAATTCCATTAAAAATAAGTCAATATTTAATTTCCATGGCTTGTGTTTTGAAATTTGTTCTTTCCTATCTCTCTGTTTTACACAGAAATATACTGCAATAAATATCAAATTTAATCTATTTTTAATTTGTCAATAAAAATACAATGGTAGAACATAGAACAATAAGTTCCTTATCTAAAATAAGTACATTATAGCAGAGTTCTTTAAACTTTTATATCTACGCCTCATTTTTAGCAATTTTTAAGTATCTCATAATTAGATTTTTTGAAGACAAACTGCACTAATATACAGTACACTCTGCATTTAGCAAGCTTTAGAAAGGTAAACTTTAAGGTAGACTAAATAATAATTAAGGTTATGTAGCTTATGTATTGTGACCAGCTTGTGACCTGCATGTCTGTCTGTCTCATGTGCACATGTACGTATGTCATAATTACATCATTGCTGATATCTGCTGAAGTGTTTATCTAATTGTGATGCATTTTGGCTCCAGTTAACACAAGTTATTAAGTGGGGACACATGGAGGAACTTGTTCATCTGCATGCCAGATTTCTCCATGTTTGTAAAGTGGATGTAGACAATCATGACCAATCATGAAATTCGTGCTCATTTCTACAGTTGTGTGACTGGAGTGGTGTATATCACTAACATTACTATTTCTCACAACAGGCTACATCCAAGATTACATCACGCCATCGGCCTACGAGACCGAGAAGAAGATGGGCCTCAAGCTGGCGTCGGTGGTGTCGGAGCCGGTCTACACTCAGGTGAGCAGCGGTGGAGAGGAATACTCGGACCACGACATGGAGCAGCCGGACAGTCCGCAGTCGGGAATGACTGCCACTGGCTTCTTCAGCGGGGAGGCAGAGGCTCTGACGGAGGGCTACACCATGGATGCCTTCTTCATCTCAGACGGGCGATCGCGGAGGAAGAGCGAGAGCGAGCCCAGCGCAGTGGCCACCGGCCAACAGAGGCACAGCTGCAATGAATGTGGCAAGACCTACGCCACCTCCTCCAACCTGAGCCGGCACAAGCAGACCCACCGGAGCCTGGATAGCAAGATGGCACGCAAGTGCCCCTCCTGCAGCAAAGTGTATGTCTCCATGCCAGCCCTGGCTATGCACATCCTCACCCACGATCTCAAGCACAAGTGTGAGGTGTGCAGCAAGGCCTTCAGCCGGCCCTGGCTGCTCCAGGGGCACATGCGCTCGCACACCGGTGAGAAGCCTTTTGCCTGCGCTCACTGTGGGAAAGCCTTTGCCGACCGCTCCAACCTGAGGGCGCACATGCAAACCCACTCGGCCTTCAAGCACTACAAATGCAAGCGCTGCAATAAGACCTTCGCACTCAAGTCCTACCTGAACAAGCACTATGAGTCGGCCTGCTTTAAGGGTGCCCCGGAGGAGGACTCCTGCTCGGAGGACTGACACTCAAACTAAACAGAGCAATCCTTTAGAAAGCAATATTTTCACTGAGATTACAAAAAAAAGTATATGCTGGATTTTCTGAAAAACTGCGACACACACACACACACACACACACACACACACACACACACACACACACACACACACTATCTAAGGCCTAGCATGTGTTTTTTTCTATTTATTCTAATATAATAATAATAATAATAATAATAATAATAATAATAATAATAATAATAATAGTATTTTCTAGTAAGGCCATGGAAAAACAAACACGAAGGGGACTTGAAAAGACATTGGTGGCTTTTTTTTATACAAACAAATAACCTCTTGTATTTTTATGCTGCTTTTTTTTGCTAAGGATTGCATTCTTTTGCATCAGCTGACGAGACCTTTTTTTTGGAACAAAATGTGAACAGTATTTGCAAAAAAGAAAAAGAAAAGAAAAAACAGAAACAAAAAAAACATTACCATTTAAGTTCAAAATCTGAATCTGGATTTATTAATTTATGTCATTTATTTATTATGATCACAGGTATTTATAATTTAATGTGCCAGTCATTCCTGAGCTGTGTTTGTAACTGAGGAGAGCTTTTGTCTGAAAAGTTAGTGGTTGCGTTCTTTTGCAATAAGAAATATTTTTAAGTATTTGTAAGTGAGTTAGGGAGCTACTGAATTCTGCTTGCTATCCTGTCTTGTAGATTAACTTCGGATACTGTACCGAATACAGGGCTGTGCTTGCTATCCTATAGATTAACTCTGGATACTGTACTGAGCACAGGGTCATGCTGGTTATCCTATCCTGTAGATTAACTCTGGATACTGTACTGAGCACAGGGCCATTTCTATATCCAGTGGCTGCACAGTGACTAGACGCACAGACCTATATACATCCGCTATGCAAGAACACACCAAAGTGGGTTAAAAATAAAACAGTATTGTAGTTTTTATACAAACAGCAACCAGCAACCAGTTGCCAAAAGTCAACATCACAATTTATGAAAGTGTTGTATATGGAAAAAAGTCATATGGGGATTTCTACAGCAGTTAACTGGTCTATTGTGTTCAATAGTGTTTCCTGCACATGTAACCATTGTGAGTGGTTGACTTCTATTGAAAGAGGGACTGTGGATTCAAAAATGCCAAAAAGGTATGACTTGTATGTTGCACTATCATTGATCGTTGTAGAAAATCATGTTTACTTATAATTCACCATTCATCAAGTGACAGTGTTATGAGTAAAACAGCAGCATTTAAAATCAAGAATCTTTCATGAAACAGCAGTATTTAAATGCATGAATCTTTCATGAAACAGCAGTATTTAAATGCACGAATCTTTCATGAAACAGCAGTATTTAAATGCAAGAATCTTTCATGAAACAGCAGTATTTAAATGCAAGAATCTTTGCTTCCACTTTTGAAATCCACAAGTCGTCATGGAGCTGCAGGATGCTGCAGACTGGCTTTGACCCCCTCCCCTCTGCAGTTTTCTGCATAATCCTGTTCTTCTTTGCTCTTAGGCTCACAAAACCAGCTTCTACTCATCAAAGCTCATCTGGATATACTAGAGGTACCACGGAAAGTTAATGTTAGGGGACATGGAGAACACATTCTTAACAGAGATAATCTTTAATCATGCACTTTAACTATTAATAAATATAAAGAATTAATTTTCAATGAATTCATTCATTGTCCTTCAGAATGAGCTGAAAGATTTATTGTTATAGTTTGGCCTTACACTTTGTAATGGTATGGGCCTGTTTTTTTTTATTGCTGTAGTTTTGTACAGTGTCCTGACACAAAAATTGCTTTAAAGGACAATTTGTTGTAAAAACTATGAATTGAAAACTCAGAAGTCACAGTGAAATTTCCTGTTATTCATAAAAAAAATGACAGATTTTTTCTGTTTAAAAATGATCAAATTTTTTTTGGCTAGTATTCTTTCCCTGCCTATCCGAACAGGAACATTTTGTGGTAACTTTCTAGGCTCAGCTATGCGTCTTCACTCCTAGATGCTTCAGACTCCACAGCTCACCCTCAGTTACAAGGAAGACCCTTTTCTTCTCTTTAAGTTGCCAGAAGCGCTTGTCAATTGATACAGGTGGCATCTCTGTTTATTTATGTGTTTTTATTTTTACATATTGTTGGTATGTATGTATGTATGTATATGTGTATTCATTTATTTATGTATGTATTTAACAAGTTATTTATTTATTTATTTATTTATTTATTGACATGGAACAAAATGACCTTGTGAAATGCTGCTGACCTTGAAATAATTGTCTATATGCATGTAAAACTGTAGAAAGCCAATAGGGTCTGATTCTTAAAGAGGAACAATATATTTCAAATATTTAAAAAGAAGAGGGGAAAAGGGAATTGTGTGGGCAATAATAATCTTGCAATATGGAACACTGTCATCACCGTCTTTAATTCTGCAGACATTTTTACATTTGCAAAAAACAAAACAAAAAAAAAATACAAAAATATCCTCCATTTTCTAAGCACTTCATTTTCTAACCCTATTCCTTTAACACAGAGTGTTAATAGACTTCAGATCCAATGCAAGGTTGTAGCCTCAGCTGTATTCTTTGATACTTTTGCAGATGCTATTCCTTGGTTCCAAAGGTCTGTTTGTGCAGCAGATACCCTGCTGGGAGGAGCCACAGCTGGGTTACAGCACCAGGAATTCAGCTGCATTGCATCAAATACTCATCTAACCAGGTGGTCAAATCCAGAGGATTCCCCGATGCTGGAAAATGCTCTAACTCTAAGTGTGGTTTACAGGGTGATTCACTGAACAGGAGCATGAATTGTGCAGGGTCAGATAGGTTATCCTGTGCAATAGGCTGGGGTTGTGGCTGGGTCAGGTGGGTTATACTATGTTATAATCTGCAGTTGTGGCTGGGTCAGGTGTTATCATGTGTAATAGGCTGGGGTTGTGGCTGAGTCAGGTGGGTTAGCCTGTGTATTAGGCTAGGGTATTCTCTTCTAGTACATACCACCCTGTTAATACTAACTTATATATTTAATGATCTTCTACTACTTCCAGGGGTTCAGTCTAAGGTCTCCAATTCTGAATTGAGGCAATATTCAGGACAAATGCATGCTTTTTGATTGTTCTACAATTAAAATTTCAGGAAACCATGAACATTAAAAAGACTTTTTCTTAGCTGGTGTGTTTACAATAAATGAAATATTATTTTAAAGGTTTATTGAGAGATTGTCTGATACCTTGGAATCCTTAACTCAAAATTGGGAGCCTACTTGAACAGGACACACAATAGTATCACATAGACCACTGCACTTAAAATGCTGTAGACCCAGCTGACAAATGTGAAGAGCCATAGAGGGGATATAATGTTTTAGAACAGATGCCTTGGCAGGTTAGCAATTAGTGTTGACTGCAGCTTTAGAGAAGTAACAGCAGCCTTCTATATGGTTCCATTCAGTACTTTAAAACTGTATTTAAATCTGGCAAAAACTTCTTGGAAACAAAGCTTATGACATAACTCTACTCAGTTCTTGGCTCGGGGGGAAGGGGGGGTGTTCAGCTCTTGGGGGATGTTCAGCTCTTGGAGGGGTGTTCATCTCTTGGGGGGGTGTTCATCTCTTGGGGGGATGTTCTGCTCTTGGAGGGTTGTTGTTCTGTTTTTGGGGGGGTGTTCAGGTCTTGGGCCTGTGTTCAGTTCTTGGGGTGTTAGTCAGTTCTTGGGGGGTGTTCAGCTCTTGGGGGGGCTGTTGTTCAGCTCTTGGGGGGGTTTCAGCTGCTTGCTTGAACAGCTGTGAAAGGAAACTCTCATGGTTCCTACCTGCCTGCCTGCAGCCAGAATGCAGCCAGTTCTATCAACTTGCACTAAATTCACCAACTAAAAAATATTATAATAACTAAGTATCAGGGGAAGCAGCCAAATGGCATTTTGTGATTGCATTGTGAGCCAAAGGGTTCTGCAGAGTTCTTGTCTGAAGACAGCTAGTTATTGACTCACTGTGACCTCACAGATCATGTGTCAAGATGTAACTGTTCCATCAACGTTATTAGGATGAATGTTTGAATAGATGATGCAGCAGGACTAATACACTGTAAGCACAAATCTGTACTTCAAACCAAATGTTCTTACTATGCCACTATTAAAATGAATACACTTCTAGTTTGATTGATATTATAGGCAAAATATCAATTGAAAGTTGTTTTATTGCTTTACCTGCTAAAGTTTATGAATGGCTATCAATTTTGGGAAATAACATTAGGCGAACACAATTTAAATACAGCGCTAATTAATAATAATTGAAGATTTCACTTCCACTGTTGAAAACATTCTAATTTGCATGTTTCCTCTACAACTAAAAGGAATGTTACTGTAAATGTAATCAGATTACAGTAATGTGTTACTCCGCAACACATCAAATATACACCATGTTCCACAGCTTTATGAATATTGTTCCCAACCATTTTCACTCAAAATTCCTAGAAATTCTGGTCTTTACATTGCATAGTATAAAATGTAACTATTCCTAAGGAACTGGTTAATTTTTATTTCGATTTCTACAAAAGTCTGTCTTTAGACACCGTCCAGTGTGCGTAATGAATTTTAGTACAAACAGGATTGGGTTTAAATCAACGTGCCTGCAAGGATTTGTAAAATCTTTATTAAACACAAATACTTTTTTACACAGTATATATTTTTTTAAATGCAGGATTTCTCAACTTCTCGAATCTAGACAGCTGTGTCTGTCTGATCCTTAGTAACCACAGGGTCTTCAGTAGCAGTGTAGTTCTGTCTTTCCAGTGGGCAGGGGCACGAGAGCAATGATGAAGCTACCATTGCTACAATGCTAGCACACTGAGACAACAGCATTCTGCTTTCACAATGGGAGGAGCAATAATAAAAGAAATGTGACATTCTTTAACAAGCACAAACACACACAAGTCTTTTGCAGTCTGCTTCAAATCTTTTTACCCTTTTATGTATTTTTTTTTCCCGAAAGCTATTTAGTTAAAGTAATCAAAACTTCTTGAGTTTGTTTTGGGAGGTAATGCACTGAGAGGCGCAGTTAAAAATACATTACCAGCCCAAAAACCAATGAGAGGCATACGTGATAATATTTTTATAATAGGTTATTTTCTATAAGCTTCGTAAAGCAGACAGAAGTGAATAACATTTAAAAACAAACTGCCGCCTCTTGCTACAACAAGCACAGTACAACAGAGAAGAAATAATCAATTCAAAATGAAGACCTTGTTCAAAGTCTTCCCGTTTTCTTTTTTCCTCCACTCAACACAAGTACAACTTTGACAGGTTTATCTTAGCAAGGAGTTTTTTTTTTCTTGTATCGTCATCGTCTTGCTCTTTTGCTCAGTTCTTCTGTTATTGCTCTGTACCTCATTGTTCCAGAGTTCTTATCACGTCTGGTTGAATGTCCGTGTCTTTATTTTGAATGGATTATTCCTTCTCTGTTGTACTGTGCTTGTTGTAGAAAGAGAACACTGCAGTGGTTTGTTTTTAATGTTATTCACTAAAGTATGCTTTAAGAAAGAGAGAATATTAACATATGGGGCATATCATATTGCATGTCACTCGTTGTTTTGAACTGGTATAGATTATTGTGTGATAATGTATTGTGACCCATACCCATTGTCTTTAAGAACTCCCTGCTCATCGGCAAGGCTCTTTAACCAAAATAGTTGGGCAGCAGTGGTACCTCGTCTCCTACATACAGTATATACTATACAGTAAAATATACTATATGTTCTTCCATTGAGTGTATACAGTAACATATGACAGGTATGCTGCTGTATGAGGAACACAGTTCAATATCTGCAACAGATCCATTGTGTTGACATTGCTGGTAATGGGCAGGTGATATAATAAAGACATTCCAATAGTATTTCTGGATTCCACAGTTATTCTGTTGGAAGGCAGTCATAATATTGCGCTACCAAACACACTTAGAGGATTACTGCAGAAATGGAGGATATTCATTATTTAAATTACTAACAGCAAATCTGGTATGTAGTTTCAAATGAAATTGTTCCTCTTTAACTCTTGTAAATAACTATATCACAGCAATAACTTGAAAATGCATGTAAAAAAAGTTCTTTGCTTTTCAATACAGAAATACAGGTACCAGTTGCAGTTAATATGTATGAAGAAAATCAGGGACTAAACTGTAGGTATTAAAATCTTTTGGTTTTCACTAACAATTTCATGACCTGTTTGTTGTTTTTTATGGGTCTTTGTCTGTGTGTGAGGTGTGTGTGAGCGTGTGTGTGTGTATGTACATGTGTGTGTGAGAGAGAGAGTGTGTGTGTGAGGTGTGTGCAAGCATGTCTGTGTGTGTGTATGTGTGTATGTGTGTGTGTGTGTGTGCTTTGCACCAGGCTAGGTTATGCAGTCTAAGTGCCAAAAATGAGATTTCCATAACAAAAGCCTATAACATATGGCAGGCTGCCTGAGAGCACTCATATGGTTCTCAAACTATAGATACAGATTACATTTAATATCACGCCTGCCTATCATCACCACTCTCCTTCATGATAATAACTGCAGGCTTAAAGAACCATAAGCTCTAATTGATTGAGGTCCCTGTTATAATGAAAAAACAGCAGCACAAACTCAACTACTGAACTCATTCCTCTCTTTACTGGATTAGAGAAAGCAGAGTGAAAGTTTTTAAAAATGCTCTGATAGAAAAGGACACCGTCCCCTGCAATGTTCTGGCCATGGATCTAACTAGCTCATTATACTGATCTTTATGGATTAAAGGAGCAGCAGAGTCTGGTTACCCTGGTTACGCTGCAAGCATTATTGTACAAGCTGAGTTCTTTTGGCTGGGGGCTGGTCCAGTTCACTGGTGGTTGGTCCAGTTCAGTGGTGCTGAATAATCTGTTATACAATGACATTAGAAATGCGTGTAGCAAAGGAGAAGCCATACTAATGAGGGATTTCAACTTCTCCCATATAAAATGGAAAAACCCAGTGAGTAGCACGACAGACAAAATTGAAATGGTGGAAATGACAGATGCTTCCCTTCCACTGCTTCCTAACGCAATTTGTCAAGACACTGACTAGAGGGGAGGCATGCCTTGATTTAGTCTTTTCAAATAATGAAGACAGAATAACTAAAAGGTTATTCTAAAAGGTCAGAGAACCACTAGCAAACTCAGACCACAACATGGTCTCATTTGAAGTGCTTTTTAAAACCCAAAAAGTAATGACTAAAGCTAAGGTTTACAATTTTAGAAAGGCAAACTATGAAGGTATGAAACAGAGACGAACAGAGGTAGATTGGCGTAAAATAGAGAAAACATCCACAGAAAAAGAATGGCTGTTTTTTAAATGTAGTACTAGAGGCGCAAAACAATTACATCCCAAAAGTAGACAAATCTAAATCTAAAACTAATATTTCCAAAATGGTTTAATAGATCAATTAAAAAAA
This sequence comes from Polyodon spathula, assembly GCF_017654505.1. Lineage (NCBI taxonomy): Eukaryota > Metazoa > Chordata > Actinopteri > Acipenseriformes > Polyodontidae > Polyodon > Polyodon spathula. Next base: position 17,429,111 of record NC_054556.1, read on the forward strand.
TATTCATTGAAAAAAGGCACTTTACAGAGCGTTTAAATGGGACCAAAAACAAAGTAACTGCAAATGCAAGTCAAAAAGGAAGTTAGAAAGGCCAAGAGAGAAATAGAAATGAACATTTCTAAGGGGGCTAAAACAAATTCCAGAATGTTTTTCCAATATTACAACAGCAAGAGAACATTCAAAGAAGATGTTAAATGTCTAGATACAAATGGCAAAATCATTAAAAAATAGCAAATATATTAAATGATTACTTTTCACAAGTTTATACAAAGGAGGATACAGACAGCATGCCCCACATGTCAACCAGTTCCTATCCAGTTTTAAATAAAATAAATTTTCAAACGTAATACCAATCCACAAAAAGGGAAACAAAACTGAACCAGGTAACTACAGTCCAGTAAGCCTGACTTCTATTATATGCAAACTTATGGAAACTATAATAAGATCCAAAATGGAAAATGACCTATATGGTAACAGGGTCCTGGGAGACAGTCAACATGGTTTTAGAAAAGGGACATCGTGTCTAACTAACTTGCTTGATTTTTTTGAGGATGCAACATCGATAATGGATAATTGCAAAGCGTATGACATGGTTTATTTAGATTTCCAGAAAGCTTTTGACAAAGCCCTGCATAAAAGATGAATTCTCAAACTGAACGCAGTAGAGATTCAATGAAATGCATGCACATGGATTAGGGAGTGGCTAACATGCAGAAAACAGAAAGTACTGATTAGAGGAGAAACCTCAAAATGGAGCGAGGTAACCATGGAGTACCACAGGGATCAGTATTAGGTCCTCTGCTCTTCCTAATCTATATTAATAAGTTAGATTCTGGTATAGTAAGCAAACTTGTTAAAATTTGCAGATGACACAAAAATAGGAGGAGTGGCAAAAACAATGTTGCAGCAGCAAAGGTCATTCAAAATGATCTAGACAAGAGTCATAAAGGGGGATACAAATGGCAAATGACATTTAATAGAGAAAAGTGTGCATTATAAATATCATATGGGAGATACTGAAATTGAAGACAGAATCTATGAAAAAGACCTAGGAGTATTTGTTGACTCTGAATTGTCTTCATCTGTGATGTGGGGAAGCTATAAAAAAGGCCAACAGATGCTCAAATATATTGTGAAAGGTGTTGAATTTAAATCAAGGGAAGTAATGTTAAAACTGTACAATACATTAGTAAGACCTCATTATAGTATGTTCAGTTCTGGTCACCTTGTTAAAAAAAAAGGACATTGCTGCTCTAGAAAGAGAGCAACGTTTAAAAGGCATGTCATATGCAGACAGGCTAAAATAATTCAATCTATTCAGTCTTGAACAAAGAAGTCTATGCGGCGATTCAGAATTCTAAAAGGTATTGACAATGTTGACCCAAGGGACTTTTTCGACCGAAAAAAGAAATAAGGACTGGGGGTCACAAATGGAGATTAGACAAAGGAGCATTCAAAACAGAAAATGTGAGGCACTTTTTTACACAGACAATTGTGAGGGTCTGGAACCAACTCCCTAGTAATGTTATTGAAGCTGACACCCTGGGATCCTTCAAGAAGCTACTTGATGAGACGGGATTGAAAAGCTACAACCAAAAAAGCTACAACCAAACGAGCAAGATAGGCCGAATGGCCTCCTCTCATTTGCAAACTTTCTTATGTTCTTATGTGCATGGTCCATTTCAGTGGTGGCTGGTTCAGCTCAGTGGTGGCTGGTCCAGTTCAATGGTGATTGGTCCAGTTCAGTGGTGGCTCTTCCAGTTCAGTGATGACTGATCCAGTTCAGTGATGGCTTGTCCATTTCAGTGGTGGCTGATCCACTTCAGCGGCGGCTGGTCCAGTTCAGCAGTAGCTGTTTCAGTTCAGTGATGGCTCATCCAGTTCAGTGGTGGCTCATCCAGTTCAGTGTCAGTTCTTCCAGTTCAGTGGTGGCTGATCCAGTTCAGTGGTCATTGGTCCAGTTCAGTGGTGACTCTTCCAGTTTAGTGGTGGCTGGTATAGTTCAGTTTTGGCTGGTTCAGTTCAGTGGTGCTTGTTCCAGTGCAGTGGTGGCTCTTCCAGTTCAGTGGTTGCTGGTTCAGTTCAGTGGTGGCTGATCCAATTCAGTGGTCACTCTTCCAGTTCAGTGGTGGCAGGTCCAGTTCAGTGGTAGCTCAAGGAGTTCAGTGGTTGCTTATCCAGTTCAGTTGTAGCAGATCCAGTTCAGCGGTGGCTCATTCAGATCAGTGATTGCTCTTCCAGTTCAGTGGTGGCTGGTTCAATTCAGTGGTGGCTGGTCCAGTTCAGTGGTGGCTGGTCCAGATCAGTGTTGGCTGATCCAGTTCAGCGGTGGCTGGTCCAGCACAGGCAATGTAGTCTATGCAGGTTGAAGGAGGCGGCATTACCAAAATGATGTGTTTGAACTGACCATGCCACATAAAGTTAACATGTAATTACAAGTTTCATTCAGAGCTACAGTATGACTTGTGTGGCAATTTTATTTTAATGAGGGACCCCTGCCTGTTATCAGAAGGTATGTATTTAGCAGGGAGGTATTCTGTGTGAAGCTGATGTCTGTGTGTACGGACCACGGAGCACGGACCTGTCGGATCAAAGAAAGGGTACTGTTTGAACCTTAGTGTTACCTGTATGCGAATTGTACAACTGTGTGAAAAAGTGTTTTTACAACCGGTGAACTGCATATCCGTCTGGTTTCTAGTTTAGGGATTTAAAAAAAAAGTTCAGTTAGCACTCCATTAAAAAAATACCGTTCTGTGTCTGTGTCTGCTGATTTTAAAGGAGCAAACGAACCTGAGCTGTAAGGCTGTTACACAGGCTGTAGTTACACGTTAGCAGTATAACTGCATGGTTCAGGGTATCTTTACTTGGGTTGGATTTTACACTGTGTAAAAAATGAATTCATCTGGGCTGCAATTGATGGGGCCGTGTAAATAAAATTTTACAGAACACCCTGCAGTGTTTACAGGAAACCCGTTGCTTTATCTGGACTGCATCCCGTTTGTATGCTGTAAAAAGAGAATTTCTCTTCTATGCACCACAGTATATCCATATCATTTCAATACAATCAGCAGCAGGAGGGAGCATAGTAAAGCACTACATTACTGTCCTGTAAATGTTAATATTAAAATGAATTAATCAAATGGCCAAAGGAAGACTGGGAAATTCCACTGTGCCGCCAAAAAACTTTTGTTCGCCTTTACAAATGCCTCTGCGTGTAACCAAGCTCTGCTGCTCCATCAGTCCATACAGATCAGTATAATAAGCTAGTTAGATCCAGAGTCATGGCCAGAACATTGCATGGGACGGTGTCCTTTTCTATCAGAGCATTTCTTTTCTGGGCTTTCTCTAATCCAGTAAAGACAGGAACGAGTTCAGCAGTTGAGTTTGTTTTTTTATTATGATGGGGAGAAGATTGTGTGCTTCTTTTAACCTTGCAGATATTCTTATCAAGCAGATAGAGAAATGCTATCAAATGTAACTATAGGTTGAGGTTTATATTTGCGATCTCAGGTTAATGGAAAATCTAAAAGCTGTCACAAACAACAAAGAAAGCAAAGTCCATCTTAAAGAGTAAGTAGCCGGGTTCCAAAAAATCGTTTCACATCCTTACGTGTTGCTACAACTGCTTAAATAATGTGCCTGTCATTTTTATTTTCATTGCTAACATCCTGTCAACTTTTTATACATATAACTTGAAAGTCTGTTTCAAAGCTCTAGTGCACTGAGATCTGATTCAGATCTGTCCTCCAAATCACTACAAATGTGCTCTGGCTTTTCTGTTCCATACCACATTATGGAATGTTATTGCTGGGTTACCTGTTTGACAATGTTGGCAATAATCCTGACACTATCAGTGCACTAGAGCGGACATTTTGAAAAGAGCTTTGAAACATGTTAACAATGAAAAGAACAATGACAGGCATGTTATTTAAACAGTTGTAGCAGCATGTGGGGGTGTATAGTGCTTTATTTACACAGTGTAGCAGGACGTGGGGATGTATAGATTTGATTTCCATTACAGGAGAATAGATGTTGAACTTCATGCTGATTTGAACTCGGCTCTCGCCAAGATAAGCACCAACTAAGACGTAGCTTTGCAGTAAACTAATGTGATCCATCTGCATCTCCATCCATTTGCGTTGTTTTCCATCTGATGATGTAGATATCCTTCTGTCTGGTGTTGATTGCTGAAGTGTAATGCTGGCTCCAGGGATCAGATAATTTTGCCTCCTCAGCGCATCATCACACACAACGGCTGCGATGCTGGCTCCGGGGATCAACCCAGTTTGGTCTCCCCAACGCATCAGCATGACAACCGTCTGGATTGAGATAAGTAGGGTACATCTCTGGGGTCTATATTTACACAGTGTAGCAGGACGTGGGGATGTATAGTGTTTTATTTACACAGTGTAGCAGGACGTGGGGATGTATAGTGTTTTATTTACATAGTGTAGCAGCACGTGGGGATGTATAAGATATATTGTTCGGAAGCACGCTACTTCCTCTTTAGAAAAGTGTTTCCAGATCATGAAACTGGAACACTTTCTACACACAGGATCCAACAATAACATACTGTGTTTCTTGTAAACACTGCACGGTATTTCGTAACAATATCTGCTATGTATTTAGAAGCACAGTAACTCTTTTAAAAGTGTGCAGTACTGAGACAGACCACTGCAATTTTCAGTTATTCTACCTTATCGAATCCAGCAGGGAATGGCTTATGAGAGAAGCATTGCAATTAGTGCATTTAGTGATGTTTCTTTATAGAACACCAATCGCTTTCCTTTTTACAGCAGACACTTGTTATTTTGAGCACCGCTAGTCCAAACTCATTTTATAAAGGATTGCTATTGTTTTGGAGGTGACACAGACACTTTTCTTCCCTCATTGGTTTACACCAATCTTTTAAAAGCTAGGACCTGCCTCCCTCCTTTCCTCCTTCTCCCTCTGCTTCCTTTGCAAGGGTGATGGGTCCCATCACCTGGCCTCTGGGCTGTGGTGCTGGCAGAGGTGTCACTTCATAGGAGGGTCTTCATTCGGATCAAAGAGCGTGATTCTGGGCCACACCTGTCCTATCATTCCCTTCTATTCTAGCAATGAATCATGCTGTTGCCTCCCTTACTGAATAAACCAAACCATGCTTTGACAGGGAAAAGCATGCTAAGATGCCACAATTCTATTACACATAAGTAAAACATACCCATTCAGAACAAGAAATGAATGATACTTATATTTTCCCAATATCATTCTTGAATTAATTAGAATATAATAAAAATATAGTATTAAGATATTTTATACAATTTTAATATACCAAAATTGGCCCCTTTTCCTGATATGAAAAATATGAGATATATGTGTATATATGTTAATTATATTGAGCAATATAAAATTCATGGGATAAATGCCCTATGTAGACATTTGAATATATACACACACATGCACACTCACACACACACACACACACACACGCACGCACGCACGCACACACACACACACACACACGCACATTAATATGCAGTATGTACTAGTGTATGACAAGCAGAGCGCTTAATATCACATTTATGGATTAATAAAGAAAGCAGCTCGGATCTCTTTCATAACACCTGAAATATTATTTGGGAGAGATTAACCAGAGCAATAACTCAACACTCACAAACACAAGCACAAGCACACAGGCACATCCCACTCTTGCGGACACACACCCTCTCAGGGAGATTTTTACTGAAATCACAAAAATACTCCCAAATGAACATTAACATGTAAAACAATAACTTGGGCAATTATCACAAAAACAGTAATCCGATATTTACAATAATAATCAAATAATTGCAGTTTCCACACAAAAATCCCAACCCCCAGCACCTTTGCAAGCAACTAATTTACATGAGCCTGCTCTGGCAATATCCAGAGATGAAAAACACATATATAAAATGAGCAAGATGGGCTAAATAGCCTCCTCTCGTTTGTAACCTTATGTTCTAATGCTTTGTATAACAGATATATTGATTAATATTCAATTAAAAAGGTAAAATACATGTTTCAATACAATTAAATGTATCATTTATGTACTGTATATATATATATATATATATATATATATATATATATATATATATATATATATATATATATATATATATATATATAGTTAGTGTTTAATGTTTAATCAATGTCTAAGGTCAACATCACATATTAGCATCATTATACATTTCAGGGAAACTTATTAATACATTCTTAACATATTTTTATTCAGTTCCAAAATATTTACACCAATTTGTTGCTAAATATATTTAATATATTTAAAGAGCACCCATAAATAATGCTTTTAAAATGTATGACAAATATAAGGCAAAAACATAATATATTTTAAATGCATGGTAAGTTTGTTGCAAATATATATTGATAACAATATATTGTAAAATATATTTTTAGTCAGTTAAATAAAATTAATTAGTAATGAACATACTAATGAATTAGTATAAAAATACATAAAAAATAATCTGGTGCATTTGAAATATGTTTTAAATATAATTTAATCTGTGAGCCATATATTTATTTTATATGTTTAAAATATATGGTAGTTATAAATATATTAATCATATATTTAACATGTTTTCCATTCATAAAAAATATGACATATTTTCTTTCCTTATGGTTAGTGAGCTCTTCTACCCTGCGACAGCACTATACTCAAAACAAATTGGCACTTAAAACAGGCAAATAACTGGAAAATTGCAATATTTAACAAAAGTATAAATGGTGCACCTTCTTTTTTCCCTAAATTCAAAATACACACTGTGACAGAGAGCGAATGAATCCAAATCAACAATCTCCCTCCCAACACAGTGTGCCCTGGACAGGATGGTTTGACAGTTAATTCCAGGGTCAGCCGGAAATCGGCCATCCAAAACTAGAAGTCAGGGCCTTACTGCGGTAGGCGATGTGTCAGTCATGGATTGGAGGAGATGTGATTGCACTTACTACCAAAGGGGGCGTGACTGAAGGGATAGCAGAGGATGTGGCAGAGTGATCTGTTCATTGTGTTATGGTTATGCAAAGACCTATGAGGAAAGACCTGTGTCCTAACCATGAGTGTTTTGTTTGTTTTGTCCTGTCTAAACTGTTGTATTTGTCATTGTTAGACAGCTAAACTATATGGGAGCTGTAGCTAAAGGTCCCATTTCCAAACCTAGACCTCACATCCCTCCCGTGCACATTACCTGTACTTCACCACCTACACTAAGAGCACTCGCTGTGGGCTTGTGACCGTGTTGTGGTTGTGTTATAAACCGGGTCGCATTGTTTTGTTTTGCACTGAGTGATACAAATTGCGGTGTAGAGCCTGTGCTTATTATTTAAGTGTTGTCGGCACCCAACCCAGCCAAACAAAGAGCTGCATTACAGTGAACTGTCTTGTGTCTGTTTATCATGAGCACTGCACCTGCACACTGCAAACCACTTTGCAACACACACTTAATTACTTTTGTACTTTTTTAAATACTTCACTGACAATTTTTGTACGCACTTATTTTTAAGCACACAATGATAGGGTCCAGTGTCTGTATTTACCGTATTACTTCAATTAAGCGCTGACCTCGTATTAAAGGCGCCCTCGTATTGACACCACAGTCGTATCGAGGCCGCCCTCAAATAAACGCCGCTATCAAAAAAAAAGTTTTTTTTCTCCACCCTACTAAAAACACACACACAGTAAACAAATTGACACGCAACACTAACTATGTACATGTAACGCCCCCGAAGAGACAGGAGCCTACATCTAACAAGTAAATTACAAACTAATGTACACACACATTTTATTTTATGGTAGTACAGTTCTGAAAGAAAATCCAAACTACGTACAGAACAGCCGTTGTTTTGTTTTCAGTTCAATTGTAATTCCTGTACTCAATCCCCTACAAATAAAAACAATGTGCTTACTATCTATGATAAGATTTAGTTTCGGTTTCTCTTGCAGAGAAATTACAAACAAGCTAGTTACAGTGAGAAAAAAAAAAAACCGAGTAGGATATATTGTAGTTTTTACAGAAATCAAACTGCTATTCTCAGGTAATTTTTGGTGCAGAAAAACATCTATGTCACACTCTCGGACTTAACTGCCACACCAGCATTGTCACGCCCCTTAACAACCAATACACACTTCTGATTCGCTGGTACAGTGCTCCCTGACCTCCCAACTCCCACCTAATAGGCTATCGGTAACTGTCAGTAAATGTACTACATTCAACACACAGGAGTATAGTGCTGCAGATCGAAGTCTTTCATGCGCCGCTTCCAAAATGCATTAAATCATGCAATAAAATACTGCAGCATTTGAAAATTCTAGTATTATTAATAAAGGCAACCCTCGTTTAAGTACCGCAGTCATTTTGATGAATTTAAAATAAACGCTGCGGTGCCAAATCCAAATAATACAGTATTTATTTTTTTATCAAAAGGGTTATTACTGATTTTCACATAAATATACAAGACAAGGCATTTTAAAAATGACATTCAGCACTCCAAACAAATCACTGAAATACAGCTGCTGTGGGTAAGGAGCCACACTGTTGTGCATGCAAGTATGAGTGGCTCTCTGCTTAAATTAGAGTACTATCCACACACAAGCACACTGCATCTTAAAAGACCAACCAGCATTGTATAGCTTCAGTTATAAACTAGCTGTACCACCTAGGTGCAAATGGCATCCTACGTGAGCCACTCGGGCACCTTGGTACAACCAGTAATCCAATAACATTGAGAGGTCTGCTCAGTGTGAACTTCCAGCAGCACAACCAGTAATCCAATAACATTGAGAGCTCAGTGTCTGCTCAGTGTGAACTTCCAGCAGCACAACCAGTAATCCAATAACATTGAGAGCTCTGCTCGGTGTGAACTTCCAGCAGCACAACCAGTAATCCAATAACATTGAGAGCTCTGCTCGGTGTGAACTTCCAGCAGCACAACCAGTAATCCAATAACATTGAGAGGTCTGCTCAGTGTGAACTTCCAGCAACACAACCAGTAATCCAATAACATTGAGAGCTCTGCTCGGTGTGAACTTCCAGCAGCACAACCAGTAATCCAATAACATTGAGAGCTCTGCTCGGTGTGAACTTCCAGCAGCACAACCAGTAATCCAATAACATTGAGAGGTCTGCTCAGTGTGAACTTCCAGCAACACAACCAGTAATCCAATAACATTGAGAGCTCTGCTCGGTGTGAACTTCCAGCAGCACAACCAGTAATCCAATAACATTGAGAGCTCTGCTCAGTGTGAACTTCCAGCAGCACAACCAGTAATCCAATAACATTGAGAGGTCTGCTCAGTGTGAACTTCCAGCAACACAACCAGTAATCCAATAACATTGAGAGCTCTGCTCGGTGTGAACTTCCAGCAGCACAACCAGTAATCCAATAACATTGAGAGCTCTGCTCAGTGTGAACTTCCAGCAGCACAACCAGTAATCCAATAACATTGAGAGCTCTGCTCGGTGTGAACTTCCAGCAGCACCACAAGAGCAAAACAAACCAGGAGCTCATATCATCGGTTCAGAAAGGATTCCGCATGAGCACACAATGGCTTTGACTACATAACGATTACGATCCAGTGCAGTTCTTCATGTTATTCCCCTGCATTTGAACTTCTGACAAGACAGATAACACTGCTTGTTTTTAATCAATTTTTCCCTTGCATCGCGTGGTCATTAAGTTTACACAGAGCCAAGATGGAACTGCTGTTAATCTGTAGACACCCACTGTATCAATAACATAAGCCTCGGAATCTGACAATGATCCTATTGAGAAAGGGTTTAGTCATTTATCTTCTGACAGTTACTGTGGGTTATTATATAAATACAGTGCAATATGGGGAGAGGAATTCAAATAAAAGACCAGTTTAGCTATGTATTTGGTTTTAGTAAAACTATCTTATGTTAGTCTATTCAATTCTATAGGGGTAGCATCAAATTGCTGACTAGTGGAATAGAAAAGTGACAGTTGATCTCTGGTCCTCGACTGACATCATGTAATTGTGAAGCACGTGGTTTCAGATGGACAGGGCTTCTTTTTACAATCCATTAACACAGTGGTTTTCAATCTTTTTTTAAAATTGTACCCCTTCAGTCTGGAGGTTAAGTAACCCTTTATAATTTCCGCTGTACTGAATGGCACAACAGTTACAATACAAGGCAGAATAATCTGATTTACAACTTTTGTCCTGTTCATTTAATAGACAGTATAATTTATGGCACCACAATTTGGGACTGAAAAGCTGCTGGTTCAGGACAGAATACCAAACAGTAATTCTTAAAAGTCTTTTGGATGAACAGAATCAAAAAATCACTTCGGAAACACACATATGCGCTTTCTATTTAGTTATAATAAACAATACGAAATAGTCTGCACTGTAAATGTTTACCACGTTCCCATTTATTTCCCATCTCAGCATAATTATGTGCCATTTAAAATGTTTAGAATATCAAAAACATTAACCTCAAGATAAAATAACGAACAATGATTCAGCCAACATAAAACTGGTCCAAAGAGACTGTATAAATTTCTGTCGCTCTGCATGTTCTTGTGTTTTCTTGCTTCATTTTTCTTTTGCAAGTAAGAAATGTAGCAATGTTTTACTCAAGAAACAATACACAGGATAATCTGGATGTACTTTATCAAACATCAAAAACAAGTTCAACCAGCCACTATTGGTCTTATTAAAATACAACCGCACCTAATAAATACAAAGAAGAGCGACCAGAATTATTCCGGGTTTAAAAGGCATGCCATATGCAGACAGGCTAAAAGAATTGAATCTGTTCAGTCTTGAACAAAGAAGACTATGTGGCGACCTAATTCAAGCATTCAAAATTCTAAAAGGTATTGACAATGTCGACCCAAGGGACTTTTTCGACCTGAAAAAAGAAACAAGGACCAGGGTTCACAAATGGAGATTAAACAAAGGGGCATTTAGAACAGAAAATAGGAGGCACTTTTTTACACAGAGAATCGTGAGGGTCTGGAATCAACTCCCCAGTAATGTTGTTGAAGCTGACACCCTGGGATCCTTCAAGAAGCTGCTTGATGAGATTCTGGGGTCAATAAGCTACTAACAACCAAACGAGCAAGATGGGCCGAATGGCCTCCTTTCATTTGTAAACTTTCTTATGTTCTTATGTTCTTAAACTGGAGTTCCATGTCTTTTCTAACTGCAGATCTTAATATATAATATATTTAACATATATGTTGTGAATTTAACATACAAGCATGTCACATACAAGGACAAATTCAACATATAAGGCAGACACATTGGATTTTACATGATTTTACATATTTGACTGCTTAATGGGGCACTCTGTTCACGAGTATACAGTATACTTGCAGAGGTTCAGAGAGACTGTATTTGCATTATTTCATATTAGCATTTGTTTTAAAATGCATCACAAGCAACTGCAAAATGGTCACCAAAAAGTAATGACCAGACAGCAAAAAGAAGGGAGGTCATGATTGTTGGGGACTCCATATTGAGAAACACAGCAAGTTCAGTTCGCAGTTTGGACCCCCTTACTACAACAGTGTGCTGCCTTCCAGGAGCCTCTGTCAAGCACATCACTGAGAACGTGGACAGGCTCCTAGAACGAACAGGAGACGACCCGGTAGTAGTCGTCCACATCGGTACAAACAACATTGGAAGAGACAGACCAAAATCCCTGCAAAACAAATTCAGAGAGCTAGGAAGGAAATTAAAAGAGAAAACCAAAACTGTGGTATTTTCTGGTATACTACCGGCACCTTGCAAAGGACCATATGGACAGCTGGAAATAATAAATCAAAACCAATGGTTGAAGACGTGGTGCACACGGGAAGGCTTCACCTATCTTGATCATTGGACCACATTCTACAACGAGGACTATCTGTATAGACGGGATGGACTGCATTTAAATAAAAAGGGAACTAGTCTACTTGGAGAAAAGATCCTCGAGCAGGTTCGGAAGCATTTAAACTAGAAAGGAAGGGGGGAGAAATCAACAAAAAAACAGAAGGGAGACCGCATCAAAACAAGAACAACAACTCAGGTAAGACAACCATTAAATGTATTTATCTAAATGCTAGAAGTATCAGAAACAAAATTCTAGAACTTGAAGCTACTGCACTAACAGGTAACTATGATGTGATAGGTGTTACAGAAACGTGGTTATCTGAGAGTGATGGGGACGAATATAATATTTGTGGGTATACACTGTATAGGAAAGACAGGCAGGACAGAAGAGGAGGAGGGGTAGCGCTATACATAAGAAACAGTCTTGAAGCCCAGGTGTTAAACCTGGACAAAGAAAATAAAACCGAATCAATATGGGTCAGAATAACAGACAAAAATTCAAAAGGCATAATAATAGGAGCATGCTATAGACCGCCAGATTCAGACGGTGAGCAAAATAATCTGTTATACAATGACATTAGAAATGTGTGTAGCAAAGGAGAAGCCATACTAATGGGGGATTTCAACTTCCCCCAAATAAAATGGGAAAACCCGGTGGGTAGCGCGAAGGATGAAATAGAAATGGTGGAAATGACAAATGACTGCTTCCTAACACAATTTGTCAAGGCACCCACTAGAGGGGAGGCATGCCTTGATTTAGTCTTTTCAAATAACGAAGATAGAATAACTAAAACAGAGGTCAGAGAACCACTGGCAAACTCAGACCACAACATGGTCTCATTTGAAGTGTTTTTTAAATCCTCAAAAGTAAAGACTAAAGCTAAGGTTTACAATTTTAGAAAAGCAAACTATGAAGGCATGAAACAGAGACTAACAGAAGTAGATTGGAGTAAAATAGAGAAAACACCCACAGAAGAAGGATGGTTGTTCTTCAAAAACGTAGTACTAGAGGCGCAAAACAATTATATCCCTAAAGTAGACAAATCTAAATGTAAAACTAAATTGCCAAAATGGTTTAATAGATCAATTAAAAAAAATATTCAGCGAAAAAAGGCACTTTACAGAGCATTAAAAAAGGACCAAAAAGAAAGTACACAGAAAGAGTACACAGAACTGCAAATGCAAGTCAAAAAGGAAGTTAGAAAGGCCAAGAGAGAAATAGAAATGAACATTGCTAAGGGAGCTAAAACCAATTCCAAAATGTTTTTCCAATATTACAACAGCAAGAGAACATTCAAAGAGGAGATTAAATGTTTAAGAGATACAAATGGCAAAATCGTAGAGGAAGAAAAAAAAATAGCAAATATATTAAATGATTACTTTTCACAAGTTTTTACAAAGGAAGATACTGACAACATGCCCCACATGTCATCCAGTTCCTATCCAGTTTTAAATAACTTTAGCATAACTGAGGCAGAAGTGTTAAAGGGACTAGGAGCTCTTAAAATAAACAAATCCCCTGGGCCGGATGAGATCCTCCCAGTAGTACTCAAAGAAATGAAAGAAGTAATTTACAAACCGCTAACCAAGATCATGCAGCAGTCTCTTGACACAGGGGTGGTACCGACAGACTGGAAAATTGCAAACGTAATACCGATCCACAAAAAGGGAAACAAAACTGAACCAGGTAACTACAGACCAGTAAGCCTGACTTCTATTATATGCAAACTTATGGAAACTATAATAAGATCCAAAATGGAAAATTACCTATATGGTAACAGGGTACTGGGAGACAGTCAACATGGTTTTAGGAAAGGGAGATCGTGCCTAACTAACTTGCTTGATTTTTTTGAGGATGCAACATCGATAATGGATAATTGCAAAGCATATGACATGGTTTATTTAGATTTCCAGAAAGCTTTTGACAAAGTCCCGCACAAAAGATTAATTCTCAAACTGAACGCAGTTGGGATTCAAGGAAACACATGTACATGGATTAGGGAGTGGTTAACATGTAGAAAACAGAAAGTACTGATTAGAGGAAAAACCTCAGAATGGAGTGTGGTAACCAGCGGTGTACCACAGGGATCAGTATTAGGTCCTCTGCTATTCCTAATCTACATTAATGATTTAGATTCTGGTATAGTAAGCAAACTTGTTAAATTTGCAGACGACACAAAAGTAGGAGGAGTGGCAAACACTGTTGCAGCAGCAAAGGTCATTCAAAATGATCTAGACAAGATTCAGAACTGGGCAGATACATGGCAAATGACATTTAATAGAGAAAAGTGTAAGGTACTGCACGCAGGAAATAAAAATGTACATTATAAATATCATATGGGAGATATTGAAATTGGAGAAGGAATCTATGAAAAAGACCTAGGAGTTTTTGTTGACTCAGAAATGTCTTCATCTAGACAATGTGGGGAAGCTATAAAAAAGGCTAACAAGATACTCGGATACATTGTGAAAAGTGTTGAATTTAAATCAAGGGAAGTAATGTTAAAACTGTACAATGCACTTGTAAGACCTCATCTTGAATATTGTGTGCAGTTCTGGTCACCTCGCTATAAAAAAGATATTGCTGCTCTAGAAAGAGTGCAAAGAAGAGCGACCAGAATTATTCCGGGCTTAAAAGGCATGTCATATGCAGACAGGCTAAAAGAATTGAATCTGTTCAGTCTTGAACAAAGAAGACTACGTGGCGACCTAATTCAAGCATTCAAAATTCTAAAAGGTATTGACAGTGTCGACGCAAGGGACTTTTTCAGCCTGAAAAAAGAAACAAGGACCAGGGGTCACAAATGGAGTTTAGAAAAAGGGGCATTCAGAACAGAAAATAGGAGACACTTTTTTACACAGAGAATTGTGAGGGTCTGGAATCAACTCCCCAGTAATGTTGTTGAAGCTGACACCCTGGGATCCTTCAAGAAGCTGCTTGATGAGATTTTGGGATCAATAAGCTACTAACAACCAAACGAGCAAGATGGGCCGAATGGCCTCCTCTCGTTTGTAAACTTTCTTATGTTCTTATGTTCTTATGAAGCAGTACAGTAGTCTGCTTTACAGTGAAAACAAAACAGTAGAAAGTAGAATTTTTGAAATTATGTTTTTTTGTGTGTGGCATGGTGGCGTGGTGGTTAGTGCTGTTGCCTCACAGTGCCAGGGCCATAGGTTCAAAGGGGTATGTCTGTATGGAGTTTACATGTTCTCCCCGTGTTCACTTGGGTTTTATCCAGGTACTTCAGTTTCCTCCCACTGTCCAAAGACATGCTGTTCAGGTTGATTGGTCACTCTAAATTTCCCTCAGTGTGGTGTCCTGCGATGTACTGGCGTCTTATCCAAGGTGTGGTCCTGTGTCTGCCAGGTCAGGCTCTGGCTCACTGTGACCCTGTGAAAAGCATAAAGCAGTTATTGATAATAGATGCATGTTCTTTGTTGGACCTATCCTATTATTTTAAAAAAAGCAACATAAGGGGGCTCCCGAGTGGTGCATCCAGCAAAGGCACTCCACATGGAGTGCAGGATGTGCCCGATAGCCTGGGGATTGCAGGTTCAAGTCCAGGCTATGTCACAGCCCACCAGGTGGGGAGGGCCTATGTCAGCAGGGGAATCCACAGCTCACTGCACATCAGTGACTGTAACAGGGAGAGATCTGTGCTGACTCTGCTGGCACGTCCACAGGGCTGCAGGAAGAGGGCAGCAGTCGTCCAACAACCACCTGTGAGTCATGGCAGTGACACGGGGAGGTGGGAGAGTGGGTGTGTGGACTCTCCCCCTCTCTGAATGGCTGAGAGGCACATCTTGGGAGATTGTTAGCCCTATAAATTAACGCTCTGTTGTTTCCTCAGGTCTGCCCTGTTAAACTCGCTGAGAGTGCAGAAGGGCTGGTCAACAACCGAGAACCAGTGGGAGAGAAAGAAACAGAGGTTCAGAGCGAGACATTGAGGGTGGGGAACCCTTGGGCAGACCCCTGATTAGTATATCAGAGCAGGCTAGTGAGCTAGCAGCATAGGACAGTGATCCGGGTCACACAGGCAGCAGCAACCGGGATATCGCTGCAAAGTGCAGCACCTTTTCTTTGTAGTTTTTGTTACTGTTTTATTTTCCCTGTTTCTTTGTGCCTTCTGTTTTGAATTATTGTTTCGAAGCACCTGCAAGGGCGCCGGTATTGTGTACCATCGCTTGGTATGCCCGTGGTTCTGTTTACCATCATTGGTAAATCAGACCACAGACCCACAGCACCATCTGCGGGATTCAAGAAAAAATAGCACCCTGAAATAAAACTGGGCACCTGTGCGGTGTTGCCAAATTCACCTGTCTGTCTCCTGTGTCAGTAAATTACCCACCACCCTTCCACAGTGACCCCTTTTATTTCAGCTCATGAAACATGGGACCAACACTTTACATGTTGCGTTTATATTTTTGTTCAGTGAACTTAAAAACAAACAGAAAAAAGAGGACTGTGCTTTCATGATAAAATATCCACATTTCCACAGCTATATAAGTTGTGTGAATTGTTTGAAATAATTGTATCCCTGATAAGTAAAAGTACACATCCTAATAAGGAATATGTCAAGATGAACTGATTCTCTGGAAGTCTTATCACAGTATCAATCTAAAGATTGGTGAAGAGTGTGCATATTGTTTTTTTTAAAAAACATACATTTGTATAAATGTGCATTTGTGTGCATGTGTTTGAATACTAAAGCTTTTTCATATATGTTTTTATATGAGAATAGTACACAGCTTTATTGGTCAAATTACAAAAAAGTTGTAGGGGGCACTATGCAAATGAGTTGCATAGCTCATAAGATCATAGGTAACCTGTAACTGAGGAAAAAGGGCTCATAAAACATTGAGGGGGGGGGGGGGGGGGTATTATAAATAAATACACAGCTCAACGATATGGGTAAACGGTTTGCTTCTCAGTTAATTCAAGCCCAGAATTTGTCACTCCAATCATGGCCGCCATCTCTTCGGGTTCAGCGTTTCTGGTCCCCACAGCTGACGTTCCGACCTACAACTGAGCATCAGCCACTCTCAATGGTCTACAGCAAGCGTCTATAGTCAGAAATCAAGTCCAGCCATCACATATGGTTTCTACTTTTGATATTTGTGCAAAATTGAGGGCTAGATTCTCAAAGCTATTTTCCAAGCTCATTTCATTTTATCATTCTGAAAGGGAACATTTTCAAGTACAGTTCTAATTTAGACTGCTTGCAAATACTAAGAAATGGCTGAGTTGTTGTTTCCGTCAAGTTGAATTTTTGGAAACAGACTTCACACTGCTATTTTACTGGACTTTCCCATTTTGCACACTTCCAGTTTTCATTGCTGCTGAACTAAAGATATTTTCATAATTTCAATTTTATCCCAGCAAAGCTGAATTTTTCACTTTCCCCTGCTTGCTCAACAGCACCAGCAATGCCTTGTCAGCAATAAACACGCTTTTAGATATATTCTGCACTGCCCCGTGGTCACAGAGACACATACACTCTGCACCGCCCCGCAGTCACAGATACACACACACACTCTGCACCAACCCACAGTCACAGATACACACACACACTGCACCGCCCCGCAGTCACAGATACACACACACACACACACACTCTGCACCAACCCACAGTCACAGATACACACACACACTCTGCACCGCCCCACAGTCACAGATACACACATATACTCTACACCGCCCCGCAGTCACAGATACACACACACACACTGCACCGCCCCGCAGTCACAGATACACACACACACTCTGCACCGCCCCACAGTCACAGATACACACACACACTCTGCACCGCCCCGCAGTCACAGATACACACATACACTCTGCACCGCCCCACAGTCACAGATACACACACACACTCTGCACCGCCCCGCAGTCACAGATACACACACACACTCTGCACCGCCCCGCAGTCACAGATACACACATACACTCTGCACCGCCCCACAGTCACAGATACACACATACACTCTGCACCGCCCCGCAGTCACAGACACACACACGCTTTTCATTGCCCCGCAGTCACAGACACACACACGCTTTTCATTGCCCCGCAGTCACAGGCTCGCCCTACTTTTAAAGTCTTCGTTGGCCCTCTTCGTAATCTCCCTCTGTCCCATTCTTCTGCAAAAATTTTCATTCCGCTTCCTCTGAACCCAGAATCACTGAGTCTTTAATCCAGGTCGAGATGCACAAAGAACTCATGGCCAGCTCCTTCCCAGCTCTATTCCCCGTCTTCAGAATTAGCTCCATTGGAATAGCGACCTGCAAAATATCGGGGAAAGCACCTAATCATCTATCTTTCTGTCCCAAGAGGCAGTTCCACTCTATTCTCAAAGCCCTAATTCCCCACGATCAATTCACTCTTTGTTACATTACAGTCTCCAATGCTATCAAAGCAGCAGGTCAAGGTACCTGGCTCAGAAAAGCAGATATTTTAGTCTCTTTTAAATCATGCCCATTCATCCCTCCCTCCACCACCTGTCTGGGATCTGTGGGGAAGACAACTTTCTCCTTATATCCTCACCTTCGGACCCCCTCACTCAAGCAATCTTCAATCTGTGATTCCTGTTTTCTTCAGTAGGCATCCTACCCTTTCCTAATTAATTTCAATTTTGCTCTCAGGATGTTTCAACCCATTTGACGACCTGATGATGGGAG
This sequence comes from Polyodon spathula, assembly GCF_017654505.1. NCBI lineage: Eukaryota > Metazoa > Chordata > Actinopteri > Acipenseriformes > Polyodontidae > Polyodon > Polyodon spathula. Next base: position 17,447,665 of record NC_054556.1, read on the forward strand.
CTATGTGCCTGCCAGCTTTCTTCCATTTCTAAGAAGTGCAGAATTCACAGTACCATCATTATCCAGTTTCACAGCCATAGGTATCTGTTCTTGTGATCTTTCAATAATTCCTGTGTGGCAGAGCAAAGCTCTGCCCTTTTTAAATTGACAGGGATGGGGTTAATTTCTCCTACCTGCCTCCTCATTTAGGAGGAGGGAGCTGAGGAGCTGAGGATCAGTGCAGCCTCATCAGCAGCAAAAGCCAACATTAGTCATCACCTTATAAAAACTATGGGTCGCTGATCATCAGCAATAGTCCACTCCTACAGTCTCAGAGGCTCACTAATCAATTAGCAGTATGCCCGGAGTGGGGACACTCTTTCCGCCAGAGGTTTCCTCAAAACAGAGGAGGGTTTTCCTCTCCACCGAACGGAGGGTTTCACATAGTCCGTTCTACTAACCATCTCTCTCTTTGTCCTCATTTGTCCCTCTTCCCTGTTTTATGTTGCAAAATTGGCAGGCAGTCTTGTGTTTGTCTTCACCTGTGCGGGCCTTGTGGGGAGCCGGTGGTCCATCCTTCTGGGGGGTTAATGAGTCTCACTTTTCCGGCCTTGAGTCAGCCGCAGCTTCTCGTGCCTTCGTCAATAACAGGGGACGTCGCCACAGCGAGTCAGAAGGGACCACCAACCACACTGTTCTTTCACAGCTCAAGTGCTATTTATTTGTCTCACCCAGAGACTCTATTGTTTCTCTCTCACTGTACCAGTCAGATCTGTAGTCATCTACAATCCTTAAATACTAAAGTCCAAATACTAACAAACTATCTTTCAGATACTTGTGCGGGCGCACTTCAGTGCCTGGCCTTGGAAGACTTGCCTACCCAGCTCCTGGAGACAAGGGTTCTCTTTCCAAGATATGAACCTTTCCATTCTCAAGTTCACGAGGCAGCACCTCCAAGGATTCTCTGCCGAGACAGAGGATTTCTATAGTTTCAGGGGGTCCAGGGGGCCCATGGGCCAATGTTCGCAGTACGAGGTTCTTGTGGTATAAAGTCTGGACCCCATTCTTTGCCCTGGCCCACAGGCCACTAACAGTTCAAAACAAGCACTCCTGGCCTACAGGCCATCATCATTCCCCCGAGGCTGAGTCTCTCAATACTAACCTACATTCTTCCCGCAGCCCTAGCTCACACCCGTGAAATATGAATTATATATATTTTTTTTTTCATATGGGCTTAGCGAGATCTTTAACATTATTAGAGTGTTCCGACATTGTTCAAATAAATAGAGGGAGTTGAGCTGTGGTTTGCTGCAGCAGAGGGTGCCCAAAGGATAACTATCTATACATGCAAGGGTGCAAGAATCCAAACATTGTTTTTGTTAAATGTAAACGTCATCTGTACAATGGATTCTGTTACATCTTTATTTTACCTATTTTATTCCTTTGCGATCCAATGTCAGACCAGGTCCGACATCATCGAAAAGATGTAAAGCACAGGTCTGTAGTCGTTTTTTATCCGGAAAAAGCCAAGCAAACCATTTAAATGCCCAATGAGACCAACAGAAGCCGAATGAAACCGAAAAAAAGGGCTGTGTGAGCAGTAGCCCTAGCAGCTGCGCCATACAGAGATAAGCAGACATAAACAAAGGAGGTAGCTGCTTCCGCATCCAGAGCTCAAAGAATATCACAGACATTTGCAGAGCTTTTTGAGATGTTATAGTAATACAATAATGGCTTAGATCGCATTATTGAGAAGTTTGGTGATAAAACGAGTGATCAGGAGAGGATTTATCAGTATACACGTCTATAGACAGGTGTAATAAAAAAAAAGTGTGTTTTAGAAAGTTCTAGAAATGCGTTCGAGTTCATCTTTGCCCTTGCCCTATAATAACCCCATATCTTATATAACTTGTTTTTGTCACGTTTATATAACTTGTTTTGGTTAGAATGTTCTAGGGAAAGGAATAGTTTATTCAGAGGGCCGAGCCTCGAGGGAGTGATCTGGCCAATTACTCTCTCGCATGCAAAAGCCTAACTTGGTAAGTTATAAAGGACGGGGGGTTCTCCTCTGCTCTGATGAGAGTCAGCCGTGAGGATTAGCGCGCAGTCCTGCTCGGTAATTTCTTGGAGACAGCTGCTTTCTCTTACCAGGGTCGAAGGGCTCTCCCGATCCGCTTGGAAGGGTAAGAATTAGTTCAGTTGCGTCTCATGGATTGTATTGATCTGTGATTGATATAATCTTTGTATGTAACCTTGTTGGGTTGTGTCCCGTTAGGGATATCGTTATTCGCAGTATAGCATCTGTGTATGTAACTGCGTGTGTGTGTGTGTGTGTGTGTGTGTGTGTGTGTGTGAAATAATAAAGGACCTTTTAAAATTACTCTGTGAAGTAATTGTCTTATTTACTTCCACATCAACTTCCTTTTAAATTTAAAGTAATTAAATTTCACACAACAAGAGGTATGTGAAAAACACAGCGAACACGGGGTGGGGTTTGGCTGGAGATGCAGTACTGATGTCGCTGCAGTATCTTAGCATTGCAATTGCATAATAGTACACATATATATATATATATTATATATATATAATATATATATATATTATATATATATATATATATATATATATATATATATATATAGTGGGGCCCCCACCTTTACACCCAAAAAGCTTTTCATAATCATACATTAACCCCTTGCTAAAGCAGACATGTTTATCTGACATATGGAGGTGTCTGATTTAAAAACAATACAATAAAATCGAACACACATAAATTTATAATGCTCAATGCATTGTAAATGTAAAGATATGAATCTGTACATTAGGCCTATACAATATACAACACAGTAGTCAAATCAAATGAATACCTATTTATGTATTTATTTATTACATTTGCACTATTATTACAATAGCACTTTTCATACCAAAGTATCACAAAGCATGGTACAGTACATTTAATAGAAACATTTACACAACACAATACCTTTGTATAAAGATCCCCAGGCATGTCACACACACAGCTGCTACATATTTCTGGCAAAGTGGCTGCTGATAGTGAACAGGTGCAGAGGTGGTGCAGTGCAGGAATAATCACAGGCAGACAATTATAATCCAGTTTAGGAAAGGACGTTTATTTTTTTAATTCCGGGTCTGGTGACCAAAGAGTAAGCCCCGGCAATACACACCAATGTGTAATGCGCAGAGCGGAAAATAACAACGGGTTGCAGCCCACAAACAATAAACGCTTTATGTTTTATCCCACAATAATACTAAACATGGTCACCAGTTCTGGGTGCGTGCAATAGTGCTCATGGTGGGTGATAACAGGTTACATCCAGCGACAGCGAGTGGAAGCGACAGCGAGAGGGATAAGTACAGGCGTGGAAAAGTACAGAGCAGTTTAGAAACAGTTGGAAAGCAGGTTGACAGCTGCAGAAGAAACTAAACTTCAAAAAAAACCCTCAACATGGTCTTCAAGCCAGTAATCTGTGACACCTGCTTGATGTGGGAAATCCGAGAAAACCCAGCGGAGCTAAACCAAGTGTGCGTAAAGTGCCGCGTGATCCAGGACTAGTAAGTATGCTAGAAATGGAGCTGGAAGAAGTGAGACGGCAACAGGATCTTGAGGAACTGGTACACCCACAATTCATGGAAATCTGCATCACCCCTAACAGACTGAAAGCCACCAGGGAGATAGAAGGTCAGAACAGCTGGCTTCAGGTAGGCAGAAGCAGGGAAATAAAGAAACTTCGACAAACACAACCACCAGAAATCAAAACAACCAACAAATTTGAGTCACTTCAGAATTTTGATGAGCAGAACCAAACAAGAGAATGAAAGGAACAACATCCAGGACCCTATTGACAGTGGTGACCAGACAACAAAAAGAAGGGAGGTCATGATTGTTGGGGACTCCATATTGAGAAACACAGCAAGTTCAATTCGCAGTTTTGACCCCCTTACTACAACAGTATGCTGTCTTCCGGGAGCCTTGGTCAAGCACATCACTGAGAACGTGGACAGGCTCCTAGAACGAACAGGAGACGAACCTGTAGTAGTCGTCCACATCGATACAAACAACATTGGAAGAGACAGACCAAAATCCCTGCAAAACAAATTCAGAGAGCTAGGAAGGAAATTAAAAGAGAAAACCAAAACTGTGGTATTTTCTGGTATACTACCGGCACCTTGCAAAGGACCATATGGACAGCTGGAAATAATTAATCTAAACGAATGGCTGAAGATGTGATGCACCTGGGAAGGCTTCACCTATCTTGATCATTGGACCACATTCTACAACAAGGACTATCTGTATAGACGGGACGGACTGCACTTAAATATCAAGGGAACCAGTCTACTTGGAGAAAAGATACTCAAGCAGGTTCAGAAGCATTTAAACTAGAAAGGAAGGGGGGAGAAATCAACAAAAAAACAGAAGGGAGACCGCATCAAAACAAGAACAACAACTCAGGTAAGACAACCATTAAATGTATTTATCTAAATGCTAGAAGTATCAGAAACAAAATTCTAGAACTTGAAGCTACTGCACTAACAAGTAACTATGATGTGATAGGTGTTACAGAAACTTGGTTGTCTGAGAGTGATGGGGGTGAATATAATATTTGTGGGTATACATTGTATAGGAAAAACAGGCAGGACAGAAGAGGAGGAGGGGTAGCGCTATACATAAGAAACAGTTTTGAAGCCCAGGTGTTAAACCTGGACAAAGAAAATAAAGCTGAATCAATATGGGTCAGAATAACGGACAAAAATTCAAAGGGCATAATAATAGGAGCATGCTATAGACCGCCAGATTCAGACGGTGAGCAAAATAATCTGTTATACAATGACATTAGAAATGCGTGTAGCAAAGGAGAAGCCATACTAATGGGGGATTTCAACTTCCCCCAAATAAAATGGGAAAATCCGGTGGGTAGCACGAAGGATGAAATTTAAATGGTGGAAATGACAAATGACTGCTTCCTAACACAATTTGTCAAGGCACCGACTAGAGGGGAGGCATGCCTTGATTTAGTCTTTTCAAATAACGAAGACAGAATAACTAAAACAGAGGTCAGAGAACCACTGGCAAACTCAGACCACAACATGGTCTCATTTGAAGTGTTTTTTAAAACCCCAAAAGTAATGACTAAAGCTAAGGTTTACAATTTTAGAAAAGCAAACTATGAAGGTATGAAACAGAGACTAACAGAAGTAGATTGGAGTAAAATAGAGAAAACACCCACAGAAGAAGGATGGTTGTTCTTCAAAAATGTAGTACTAGAGGCGCAAAACAATTACATCCCGAAAGTAGACAAATCTAAATGTAAAACTAAATTGCCAAAAGGGTTTAATAGATCAATTAAAAAAAATATTCAGCGAAAAAAGGCACTTTACAGAGCATTAAAAAAGGACCAAAAAGAAAGTACGCAGAAAGAGTACACAGAACTGCAAACGCAAGTCAAAAAGGAAGTTAGAAAGGCCAAGAGAGAAATAGAAATGAACATTGCTAAGGGAGCTAAAACCAATTCCAAAATGTTTTTCCAATATTACAACAGCAAGAGAACATTCAAAGAGGAGATTAAATGTTTAAGAGATACAAATGGCAAAATCGTAGATGAAGAAAAAAAAATAGCAAATATATTATATGATTACTTTTCACAAGTTTTTACAAAGGAAGATACTGACAACATGCCCCACATGTTATCCAGTTCCTATCCAGTTTTAAATAACTTTAGCATAACTGAGGCAGAAGTGCTAAAAGAACTAGGAGCTCTTAAAATAAACAAATCCCCTGGGCCGGATGAGATCCTTCCAGTAGTACTCAAAGAAATGAAAGAAGTAATTTACAAACCACTAACCAAGATCATGCAGCAGTCTCTTGACACAGGGGTGGTACCGACAGACTGGAAAATTGCAAACGTAATACCGATCCACAAAAAGGGAAACAAAACTGAACCAGGTAACTACAGACCAGTAAGCCTGACTTCTATTATATGCAAACTTATGGAAACTATAATAAGATCCAAAATGGAAAATTACCTATATGGTAACAGGGTCCTGGGAGACAGTCAACATGGTTTTAGGAAAGGGAGATCGTGTCTAACTAACTTGCTTGATTTTTTTGAGGATGCAACATCGATAATGGATAATTGCAAAGCATATGACATGGTTTATTTAGATTTCCAGAAAGCTTTTGACAAAGTCCCGCACAAAAGATTAATTCTCAAACTGAACGCAGTTGGGATTCAAGGAAACGCATGTACATGGATTAGGGAGTGGTTAACATGTAGAAAACAGAAAGTACTGATTAGAGGAAAAACCTCAGAATGGAGTGTGGTAACCAGTGGTGTACCACAGGGATCAGTATTAGGTCCTCTGCTATTCCTAAACTACATTAATGATTTAGATTCTGGTATAGTAAGCAAACTTGTTAAATTTGCAGACGACACAAAAGTAGAAGGCGTGGCAAACACTGTTGCAGCAGCAAAAGTCATTCAAAATGATCTAGACAAGATTCAGAACTGGGCAGACACATGGCAAATGACATTTAATAGAGAAAAGTGTAAGAACATAAGAACATAAGAACATAAGAAAGTTTACAAACGAGAGGAGGCCATTCGGCCCATCTTGCTCGTTTGGTTGTTAGTAGCTTATTGATCCCAAAATCTCATCAAGCAGCTTCTTGAAGGATCCCAGGGTGTCAGCTTCAATAACATTACTGGGGAGTTGATTCCAGACCCTCACAATTCTCTGTGTAAAATAGTGTCTCCTATTTTCTGTTCTGAATGCCCCTTTTTCTAAACTCCATTTGTGACCCCTGGTCCTTGTTTCTTTTTTCAGGCTGAAAAAGTCCCTTGGGTCGACACTGTCAATACCTTTTAGAATTTTGAATGCTTGAATTAGGTTGCCACGTAGTCTTCTTTGTTCAAGACTGAACAGATTCAATTCTTTTAGCCTGTCTGCATATGACATGCCTTTTAAGCCCGGAATAATTCTGGTCACTCTTCTTTGCACTCTTTCTAGAGCAGCAATATCTTTTTTATAGCGAGGTGACCAGAACTGCACACAATATTCAAGATGAGGTCTTACAAGTGCATTGTACAGTTTTAACATTACTTCCCTTGATTTAAATTCAACACTTTTCACAATGTATCCGAGTATCTTGTTAGCCTTTTTTATAGCTTCCCCACATTGTCTAGATGAAGACATTTCTGAGTCAACAAAAACTCCTAGGTCTTTTTCATAGATTCCTTCTCCAATTTCAATATCTCCCATATGATATTTATAATGTACATTTTTATTTCCTGCGTGCAGTACCTTACACTTTTCTCTATTAAATGTCATTTGCCATGTGTCTGCCCAGTTCTGAATCTTGTCTAGATCATTTTGAATGACCTTTGCTGCTGCAACAGTGTTTGCCACTCCTCCTACTTTTGTGTCGTCTGCAAATTTAACAAGTTTGCTTACTATACCAGAATCTAAATCATTAATGTAGATTAGGAATAGCAGAGGACCTAATACTGATCCCTGTGGTACACCGCTGGTTACCACACTCCATTCTGAGGTTTTTCCTCTAATCAGTACTTTCTGTTTTCTACATGTTAACCACTCCCTAATCCATGTACATGCGTTTCCTTGAATCCCAACTGCGTTCAGTTTGAGAATTAATCTTTTGTGCGGGACTTTGTCAAAAGCTTTCTGGAAATCTAAATAAACCATGTCATATGCTTTGCAATTATCCATTATCGATGTTGCATCCTCAAAAAAATCAAGCAAGTTAGTTAGACACGATCTCCCTTTCCTAAAACCATGTTGACTGTCTCCCAGGACCCTGTTACCATATAGGTAATTTTCCATTTTGGATCTTATTATAGTTTCCATAAGTTTGCATATAATAGAAGTCAGGTTTACTGGTCTGTAGTTATCTGGTTCAGTTTTGTTTCCCTTTTTGTGGATCAGTATTACGTTTGCAATTTTCCAGTCTGTCGGTACCACCCCTGTGTCAAGAGACTGCTGCATGATCTTGGTTAGCGGTTTGTAAATTACTTCTTTCATTTCTTTGAGTACTACTGGGAGGATCTCATCCGGCCCAGGGGATTTGTTTATTTTAAGAGCTCCTAGTCCCTTTAACACTTCTGCCTCAGTTATGCTAAAGTTATTTAAAACTGGATAGGAACTGGATGACATGTGGGGCATGTTGTCAGTATCTTCCTTTGTAAAAACTTGTGAAAAGTAATCATTTAACATATTTGCTATTTTTTTTTCTTCCTCTACGATTTTGCCATTTGTATCTCTTAAACATTTAATCTCTTCTTTGAATGTTCTCTTGCTGTTGTAATATTGGAAAAACATTTTGGAATTGGTTTTAGCTCCCTTAGCAATGTTCATTTCTATTTCTCTCTTGGCCTTTCTAACTTCCTTTTTGACTTGCATTTGCAGTTCTGTGTACTCTTTCTGCGTACTTTCTTTTTGGCCTTTTTTAATGCTCTGTAAAGTGCCTTTTTTCGCTGAATATTTTTTTTAATTGATCTATTAAACCATTTTGGCAATTTAGGTACTGCACGCAGGAAATAAAAATGTACATTATAAATATCATATAGGAGATACTGAAATTGGAGAAGGAATCTATGAAAAAGACCTAGGAGATTTTGTTGACTGAGAAATGTCTTCATCTAGACAATGTGAGGAAGCTATAAAAAAGGCTAACAAGATGCTTGGAAACATTGTGAAAAGTGTTGAATTTAAATCAAGGGAAGTAATGTTAAAACTGTACAATGCACTAGTAAGACCTCATCTTGAATATTGTGTGCAGTTCTGGTCACCTCGCTATAAAAAAGATATTGCTGCTCTAGAAAGAGTGCAAAGAAGAGCGACCAGAATTATTCTGGGCTTAAAAGGCATGTCATATGCAGACAGGCTAAAAGAATTGAATCTGTTCAGTCTTGAACAAAGAAGACTACGTGGCGACCTAATTCAAGCATTCAAAATTCTAAAAGGTATTGACAGTGTCGACCCAGGGGACTTTTTCAGCCTGAAAAAAGAAACAAGGACCAGGAGTCACAAATGGAGTTTAGACAAAGGGGCATTCAGAACAGAAAATAGGAGGCACTTTTTTACACAGAGAATTGAGGGTCTGGAATCAACTCCCCAGTAATGTTGTTGAAGCTGACACCCTGGGATCCTTCAAGAAGCTGCTTGATGAGATTTTGGGATCAGTAAGCTACTAACAACCAAACGAGCAAGATGGGCCGAATGGCCTCCTCTCGTTCGTAAACTTTCTTATGTTCTTATGTTCTTATTTTGAATGACTAGTGCATTGTTGATCCGGGTTTTTGCGCTGGCCCAAGGCAACAGCTCCGGATTCGTGTTTAGCCGTCTAGTGATAACAAACGCAGACAGTTACTAAACAAACTCGAACAAACAAATAAAACACAAAACGAATTTCAGTAAGCTTTCTTTGCATCTTTCACATCTTTAACCTACTTTGCCATTTTCCATATTTTTTAGCTTTGAAGGCTACTTTGAAACATATACAAATTGTTAAGCTTTTTAACTAGATTTGAACAGAAGCAATATTAGTTATTCACAAAATGCTGAAAATAATAGTTAGGCATTATGTGAAATGCTCAATCCCTGCTCATCTGGTATTATTAACTGAAACATTTGCTACATTCAGTTTTATCGGGTCCGCTGTTAAAGTTGTTCCCACATGTCCCCAATCCCAAATTCAAGTTATAAATTGAGCTATGCATCTATGAATTTTATTTCCTAAAATGAAAAAAAAATGTTTAAATCACAAAAATGCTTTGTATCAGGAATAATAAAAAAAAAAAAAAAACCTTTTGAGAGAGGCTGTCTCACCAGTTCAAGTGAATTGAAGTCTGAGATATATTAGTATTACAATCATGCTTAAAATAATTTTTATATTCTGTGCTAAAATATTTGGATTATTATGACATTTGTTTGTTGAAGGTTACTGCAGGGCTTCTGTGCTGTTCACTGGTACAAATAAAATGCTTATATAGGAGTTGTTTTCAGGATTCTTCATCTTTTATCATTCCCTTCCTGTTCTGTGTCCTGCAATGAAACGCACAGTAAGATATTCATACACACAGTAAGGTATAGACACACACAGTAATGTATACCCACAGTAAGGTATACACACATTAAAGTATACTTACTCACAGTAAGGTATACACAGTAAGGTATTGTCACAGAGACGACCGAAGTGGGCGACGTCAGAACCAGGAAATGAATACACAAAACACAGGACGGATGAATTAAAATGATGGGGATGCTTGCTTGCGCCGGTTTATTGCAAAATAAAAGGTTTAAAACAAACAGAAAACGGGACACGGCACTTTACGCCAAAATAAACAGACACATAAAACGGACAATACTAGACAAACACGGTGAGCAGATAGACAGACTAACAAGTATCGTGCTGGTCCCACCAGCACGCAATAGCAATTGATAATACACTCTATTACTCCTCCTCTCTCCCGTTCTCTACTCACCGAACACCCCAACCGCGAGTGGGTGGAAACATGCTGTTTTTATGCAGCTGTACCAAGACTCGACTGCTAATCAATCATTTAATTTGGAGTCTCAGTACAACTGCACATGAATTAATAAAGTGCAATTCCCTGTGCTCACATATTAACTACTTTAAAAGTATGTGAAGTGATGTACAATCCCTTGTCTAAATATAAATATACATTTTAAACACTCGTTTATATCCCGTGAACCAATGACTATACGCCAACATTTAAAAAACCACATGCAGCATAACAGATAATACACAGGGGCGGGCACTTTCTCACATATACCCGCCCCGCCCCCCCCCCCATGCAAAGGCCTCAATGGCCACCTCCCCCCTTAAAAGCCCAAAAGTCCAGCACAAAGTCCTAGGCCAGGACCGTAGGATTCAAGGGGCCCACAGGTCATAAGGCTGTCAGCAGGGTGGCATACTCCTGCCAGGGTAGTCCTGGCAGCGGAAAGGCTGCTTGGGGGGTGGTCTCCTGACCTCCCCCCTTCCTCGGAGCTGGCAGCTCCCCTTGGTGGGGCTTCGACCACAGTACTTCCGGCAGCGAAGAAACTGCAGTGGGAGCAGGTCTACTGACCTCCCTCACGATCTCCGGCAGCAAAACTGCTGCTGGGGTTGATGGTCTCCAGACCTCCTCCCCCTTCTTTGTGGCCAACAGCTCCTCTTGGTGGGGTTCCGGCCACAGTACCTCCTGATGCGATGCAGAGCAACAGGCAGCCCCCGGCGATGCGGAGCAGCTGGCAACCCCAGGCGAAGCAGTCCCAGCGACCCCGGGCGATGCGGAGCGGCGGGCAACCCTGGGCGATGCCAGGCAGGCATCCTTGGGTGAAGCGTAGCAGGCATCCTTGGGCGAAGCGTGGCAGGGAGTCAGGACAAGCTGGGGTGCGGGTGTTGGCCCTCGTCTCAGCCACTGCGGCCGGGCGGTTCTTCCCACTGCTTCCCTCAGCAGCCTATACAAGGGCTGCGAGGACCGCCAGCATCTAGTCCTGGTCCTTCTGGTGCAGGGAGAGGCAGCTCCTGCTCCACTCCCCCTGATGGAGATGGAGGCAGAGGCAGCTCCAGCTCCTCTCCTCGTGATGGTGGGGGAAAGTGATACTGGCAGGCATCCACCCTCTGGTGGTGGACAGGGACCCAGCAGGCATTCATCCTCTGCTGGTGGCGGAGGCAGAGGCAGCTCCTGCTGCTCTGCTCCTGCAGGTGGAGGTGGCGGAGGCGTGTAGTCTCCTGCCAGTGAAGGTGGCAGAGGCAGCTCCTGCTGCTCTGCGCCTGCCGGTGGAGGTGGCGGAGGCATGTAGTCTCCTGGCGGCGGAGATGGGAGCAGTGTGTTGTCTCCTGGCGACGGAGGTGGGAGCGGCGAGTAGTCTACCCTTACAGGGTTACAGGGGACTGGTGTGGCTCTCCCTCACTTGCAGGGGACTGGTGCGGCTCTGGAGACAGCGGTGGGACCTCTGCCTTCCTCGTCCCCTTTCCCCTTCTCTGCCACCTCCTCACCTTCTCCTGCGCCAGTTCCGCCTCTCCTTCCTGGTAGGGGCAGCGCCCGAACTCCCCACAGGCAAGGCAGCAGCTCTGGTCCTCCAGACCACCGAGGAACTCCTCCAGGTCCTGGCAGCCATCTCTCCAGACCCAGCCTTCCATGTGTTTTTTTTGTTTTTTTTTGACAAAACACCTCTCCTGGTCTGACGCTTGGAGGCGCTGTTATCCCACGCAGGACACCACGTGTCACAGAGACGTCCGAAGTGTGCGGCGTCAGAACCAGGAAATGAATACACAAAACACAGGACGGATGAATTGAAATGATGGGGACGCTTGCTTGCGCCGGTTTATTGCAAAATAAAAAGTTTAAAACAAACAGAAAACAGGACACGGCACTTTACGCCAAAATAAACAGACACATAAAACGGACAATACTAGACAAACACGGTGAGCAGATAGACAGACTAACAAGTATCGTGCTGGTCCCACCAGCACGCAATAGCAATTGATAATACACTCTATTACTCCTCCTCTCTCCCGTTCTCTACTCACCGAACACCCCAACCGCGAGTGGGTGGAAACAAGCTGTTTTTATGCAGCTGTACCAAGACTCGACTGCTAATCAATCATTCAATTTGGAGTCTCGGTACAACTGCACGTGAATTAATAAAGTGCAATTCCCCGTGCTCACATATTAACTACATTAAATGTACGTGAAGTGATGTACAATCCCGTGTCTAAATATAAATATACATTTTAAACACTCGTGTTACACAGACCTGTTTATATCCCGTGTACCAATGACTATACACCAACATTTAACAAACCACACGCAGCATAACAGATAATATACACAGGGGCGGGCACTTTGTCACAGGTATACACACAGTAAGGTATATGCACTCACAATAAGATATACACACAGTAAGGTATACACACAGCAAAGTTGTAGCACTGTTGCTACATATGCGGGTGTAATTTTCACTCACCTGTCTCTTTAAGTAAAGGCAGTAGCCTGGCCAGGCCAACCTATAAAAACTACATTTCCCAGTATCCATTTCTTTCTTTCTTACTCTCCATTGGTCCATTCAAAATGTAATCTACCAATCCACTCACACTGTCAATCTTCACCTTTCTCTTGTTTCTCTGATTGACGTGTGTGTGTGTGTGTTTGTGTTTGTTTGTTTGTTTGTTTGTTTGTTTTATTCCTGTAGCTAGCACCTTTGTGAGAGTCCGTCTACCTTTTGAAACCTAATCTTTAGACTGTTAACTAGATATTATTTTTTAGCCTTTGTTTTCTTTTTGTCTGCTGCTTTAGTTTATTGTCTAGTTAACGTTTTTTGCTTAATTAGGTGGGTAGTTTCTTTTGTGTTTTGCTGGAGTGTGTGGTTGTATGGTTTTGTGCATCTGTTCTGGACTGTTTGCAACCTCAGTATTCATCAAACATCCATTTCATCGCTCTCAGTGTTTATCATCTCTGAAGACCTCCACATCATCGTTCACCTTAATCCCAAGTAATTATCGGAACTTTCATACCGGTTTGGTGAGATTTTTCCGTGGACTTTTTCATCATTGTTGTTTTTTTCTTTTGTTAATTGTTGGGACTTCATTACTATTTTGTTGATTTATATTTTGTGTTGCATTGTTTATTCATTCTGTATATTAATCATCCTCCGTGTCAGTAACTGTTAAATGGTTGTGGTTGTATTGTCAAACTCTGCTGTGTATCTTCATTTATAATCTGTTTTCCTGGGTTTGTTTATATTATATTCTTGTCCTTGTCACTCTGTCCCTAATTGAGTTGTTTTCTACTGTAATTGTTTAGTCTTATTCTTTTGGTCAAGCTTTGTGTTCCTCGGAATAAACCAGTGTTTGTTTAGTGAAATTGACGCTTTGTGACGACCCTGTTTTACTGTCAGTCACCCTTACTGACTTATTTAGTTTTAATTATTTGGCCAGTAGTATCTCCTAAAGGAGGACAGTACAGTTGCCTATCAACTGTGTAGGGTGACTGTTACAAAGTATACACACAGTAAGGTATATGTACTCACAGTCAGGTACACTCACAGTAAGGTATACACACAGTCAGGTATATGTACTCAGTAAGGTATACACAGTCAGGTATGCACACACAGTAAGGTATATATTTATATTCACTGTGTAAGAACGGTGTCCATTTGTCACTGTAACTGACAGGCTGCTGAAATGTCATTGTAATGTTCCCACTGCTGCCTGGACTGACTGCTAGTGATTCATTGCTTGTTTTCATGTAGCTTATCTTACCTGGTGGTGATTATATTGTTTTGCAGCATAATCGTCTTGGATTTGAACATCAATAAAAAAACATTTAAATGCTGAATATTGTTGCTACATGCTTGACTCGGATAATCTAAAATGCGCAAAACACAAGGCAGAACCATTATAATCCCAGTTACAATACCAGCAGGACCATTATAATCCCAGTTACAATACAAGCAGGACCGTTACCAAGGAGAGGGAGATTTAGTGTCATTTATCCATTTTAAAGTGAAAAAATGTCAAATGTAGAAATTCAAAAGATTTTAAAAAAATATAAATTAATGAAATTAACTTTTTGTATCTTTTTCACAAGAAACATACTACCTTTGCTGTTGTGCATATTTTTTGAACATGATTGTTTAATGAAGGCCTATGCGAAACATTTATCTACCTGAACTAGTACCTTATGAATTGTACAGACCTTCAGTTACTGCAGTATTATCGCTCGTTATACAACTCTCAAGGTGGTTTCAGCCAATCAGAGCACTGATAACCATTTCTAATGCAGCTCAGATCCAATGTAAATATATCCTGAGTCATGCAGTGATATTGTAAACGTGTAATTATAGCCAGTTATACAACAGCCCCAGGTGAAACTCACAACTGAATTAGATGTATTTAAGTTCCAAACCCACAGTCCCTTCTAAAAGGAGCCATAAACGTTAATATCCAAAGCATTGCGTAAATGAAATAATCCAACAGCATTGCTTGTTCAACTTGGGAATAGTTACACTTGCCCGGGTGTAATAATTCCCTCGTTAAACAGCTGCTGATACCTTGGCATTTTTATGTTTCTTTTATTGATTGTGCTGAAACTTGGTTCCATGTGGGTTATTTGGGTGAAGGAAAGTGACGTAAATTCAGTCTCCTCTCTGATCTGCGTCCTTTTGCAAAGTACACATATAGCTAAAAACAATTGCAGTGACTCTAAAGCGTATTATCATCACTTTGTAAGCCTCACATTTTCCAATAGGAGAGGCACACACGTTTATGTAAATGTGTGTTTGAATTGAAATGGAATTTGATAGAATTTATAAACAATACAGTTGTCAAATGTGCAGTACCTTGCACTCTTCAATGCTGCACTTCCTGTAGAAGGAACCCCTCTGACACAGGTGCTTCTGGGAGTTTGAATACTTGCAGGAAAAAACACTTCTGAAGAGTATTTTAGACAATGGCTCTTCCTGAGTGTATTTTTTTCAAATAGATATTTCTTCAGAAAAAAAAAACATTCCAAATCTTTGCCATTTATTTCTTTGAAACTCCAAGAAGTTAGCATTGGCTCCAATTTGAGTACCAATCACTGCTTTCTCTACAATGTATTTTCAGTGACCTAATTCCTATATGCAACTTTGCAAAGGTGACAAGTACAGCATTGAAGTAGTCTCCAACAGCTTCAAATAAATGATCATTAAAAATCCAATTCACCTGTACTATCAGTGTGCGTTTTTCATAAAGGAAAACGTGAAACATACAAAATTATAACAAAATATATATGGTAAGATTTACTGGAATTATTATGTTAGAACATGTATTTTAGAGCTAGAAAGGTTATCTTGAAGACTGTGGCCTTCGATGGAGCATCGACGGTGTGGTGGTGAAACAGACGTCACAGAGTCACTGATACAGGTGCAAATAACCCTAATACCAGCAATGGCAGTAGATGTATTTTATTAACAGGGAACATAGTCCAAAGCAACAAAAATACAAATCATAGGTCCCAATAGAGCGAGCCCCTCTCAGCTCTTTGGTGCACTTTCAGGGTGGTGGAAAGTGCAGGTGCTCAGGTGCTGATGTGTCCAGTTCAGTTGTGCGGGGTGTGTGGTGTCCAAGGTGAAAGTGCTGGCAGTAGTGCGGCAGCTCCTTGACGTAACAAGCAAAAGCACGTAGCTCAGAAACAAAGGTTCAGTGTTACCTCAAAAGGCCCCGCACTTGCGGGGTGACAGCCCTTATATACCAGGACTCTCCACCCCATGATCAGCGCAACTTGGCACATCTGCCAGTTGTCTAATGCAGCATAGCTGATCACAGTAATCTTGTCCCATAATATGGTCATTCCGCCCTGCACTAAGATGGCCGACTTCCTTTTCCGCCCCTCTCTCCAAGCCGGCTCGTCTCAGTACAGGCGTGCAAGTACCTCTGCTTAGTACCCTCTTAGGTCGGGAGGGAGATTTGCAGCTCGGATCCTCTCGCTTTCTGGCACAGGGATGAATATTGTGATGTTTCTAATTAGTTAGTACCCCGTTATGTGAGCAAGCCATTATTTTAAATGATGTTGCTGGCAGATTATTCCAGCATCTCGTTATACAAAGTTGCTTGTTTGACCAGCTCTTAGGCAGAGAAACAGATTCCCGAGCACAGGGAAGGGATGCTATTTCTAGGAGTGACAGTGCTTGTCTGCTGCGATGGAGAAAGCAAACCTTAACAACGTAATCTTTAAACAAATGAGCCATCTAGCAATTACTGACTGTGATTAATTGTGTCTGTGCGTTGGAAACACTAACATTAGTGAAGCGGAGAGGGAAAGCCCACTAACTATGTTTCTCAGTCCTTTCCCATTTAAAATGGGGCCTGGAAGAGTTACAGTGCAAACGGAGGGGTTGTTTTTTGTGTAATGGTTTAGAATTTAATTTAGTTTACTTTTCAATGAGACACCATTCTGTTTCCTCAAAGAATATTAAGTTGTTTTCCTTGTCTTCATCCACATCTTCAGGATAGCTTCTAAGGTAAAACTGTAAGCAGTGTTGGGGAGTAACATGACATGTAATGAAGTTTATAAACTAACGTTTGGGAGGAAGAGCTGCCCCCTACACACATTACATCATCCAGTTCTGGCCTATCGGAGCTATAGAAATAACCTGTTAACTGACCCCTCTATTGTGTTGATTCATTGGCATCCCTCTGCATCCCACATCTCCACCCTGTAGGCTAACCATAACCCTAACACTAACCCTAACCTCACCTCATTACCACCCCTGTAGCCTAAACTTAATCCTAACCCTCATCTCCACCTCTGTAACCTAACCCTAACCATACCTCATGTCCACCCCTGTAACCTAACCCTAGCAATCTCTCATCTCCACCTCTGTAGAATAACCCTAACCCTCCCTCATCTCCACCCCTGTAACCTAATCCTAGCAATCTCTCATCTCCACCTCTGTAGAATAACCCTAACCCTCCCTCATCTCCACCCCTGTAACCTAACCATAGCAATCTCTCATCTCCACATCTGTAGAATAACCCTAACCCTCCCTCATCTCCACCCCTGTAACCTAACCCTAGCAATCTCTCATCTCCACCTCTGTAGAATAACCCTAACCCTACCTCATCTCCACCCCTGTAACCTAACCCTAGCAATCCCTCATCTCCACCTCTGTAGAATAACCCTAACCCTAACTTTAACCCTAACTCTTCCTCATCTCCACTCCTGTAAACCCCCCTAATGGTAACGGATTACATTGTATGTGAAGAAATCACATAGTTGCTTTGTGATATTTAAAAAAAAACAACTGATGAATAACCTTCATATCATCTCGCTAGGCAATGGCATCAGAAGAGGGATCGAGTGGGGTTGATAGCTGGATCTTCATAGAATATTTTGAGTTGCAGTCTGACCAAACCTAAAAAAAATATCTTTGTAAAATGGAAAATGTGCCTGAGAAGTAACTATTTGTAACTGCAACTCATTACATTTTTAAAGTAATACATTACTGTAATGAGCACTAATTCTGTATAAATAGTATATTTTCATGACTTTATCAACCAGTGGTTGGATTGTCCTGGACTACCTTACCACTTGACTTGCCAAACATAGATAGATAGGCTGGACCAGCGTCTTTAGGGAAAAGCCAGTGCCATCTAGTGAATTGCCACGTTGGATGAAGTTTTGTTTTGCTGGCATACTGCTGTGTACTAGAGGGCACTGGTGCTTACTTAAGAGGAAGAGGGAGACAGAGACAGAAATAGGGACAGGGAGAGAGACAGACAGATTCAGAGATGGACAGGGACAGCGAGGGAGAGAGAGAGAGAGAGTGGGAGACATAGACAGAGAGGGAGACAGGCACACACAGTGAAAGGGACAGTGACAGGAATAGGGACATGGAGGGAGACAGGGAGAGGGACAGCAAGGGAGAGGGAGGGAGACAGAGACAGGGAGAGGGAGACAGGCACACAGACAGAGAGGGACAGGGACAGAGATAGAGCACCTCTATCCTAACCTGAATAGCCTGTGACTGTCATTCAGTCCTAGCCCCTCTCAAGCACAGACTGACAGTTGTGCTGAACTGTGCGGTGTTTTGGATACACAAATATCCACTGGGAGCTAGGCTGAGACCACCAATTGATTTGAGATCCAGTTTAAACCCAGGTGAGGGGAAGGTCAAGTGAATTAACATAATGCACCTATGGACTGTTGTACCACCATATTTACCCTATGATTTGATACGTAATACAGTGTGTTTGTCTACTTCATCTCTTGAAGAAATATCTAGCATTTTCAAGATAAAATATAAGTGTATGCATTAACTTTGAATGAATTATTTAAATAAATATGTGTTGTGTGTTTGTGTGCATTAGAATAGGACTATTCCGGTCCCTTTAGTTAAAATATTAAGTATTATTAAATAAATAAAAAACACTGGGGTGCTATAAATAATCCAGTCTAGTGTGTGTGTGTGTGTGTTTACAGTTGAGGGGATGAAAGGATAGGATAAGAAATGCATTCAGGTCTATAGTTTGAGTGTACCGCCCTCTACTGGCCAAGATCATCACTGCACACAATAGGTGTAAGGCAGTTACAATGGCATTAATGCCTTTGGTAGGGGTAGGATTTTTCATTCCTAAAACCTGGGTGCAGACTTGAACTGTAACCAAAGTCTTTTCATCGAATTTAGTTTTCTTATTTTTTTTAATTTTTTTAAATGTATTTTTTATTTTAGACTCTCCAATTATTTTATCCCTGATTTTCTCCCAATTTGGAATGCCCTATTATTATTATTAATAATAATAATAATAATATTTTCCTTCACCCTGGCGATTTCCCACACAGCTCAGGGACCCGAGGCTCAGCGGGCGTCCTCCGATCCCACGAGCCAATCGGCGTCTTTTTACACTCAGGAACTCAAGAGCGGCTGTCTGCAGACACTGGAGGACAAAGACCAGCCCAGGAAATCTCCACCCCCAAGCTCACTCATCGCATGGCCTGTAGGGGTCGCTGCAGAGCAGTGAAGAGGCACAGTCCAAGCTGGATCCAACCTCCCCAACCCCGGGAGTGCCAAAGCAAATGCGACGCCCCCACGAAGACCGGCTGCATCGCTCAACCAGGTTGGAACTTGCGATCACTGGTTGTATGACTCACCTGCACACTGCACAGCAGTGCTTTTACCAGGTGAGCCCTTCGGAGACCCCAGCCCAAAATTTACCAGATGCTTTTCCACCCTCATTTACAGATCTCTCAATAGGACCGAATAGACAGCGAGAAAGACGAATCGCACGCTGCAGTTTCAAAGCAGCAGCAGCAACAATGTGTGTGTGTGTGTTTGTGTGGGTGTGTGTTTAAAGTGTAGTGAACCAGTGATGCTGTTTCAAATGAAGTGGAAGATAATTGTAAAGCATGCGGTTTCAGATGCTCGGAAGTACAGTTGCAGTCCCAATCCATTCCATATTGTAGCGTTGCATACTAATGAAGGCAGCTCACACAGATATTGCAGGTTCTCGAATGCAACGGTTTATTAAGCCAGGACTCTACACTGGACAGGTTAAGTGGGCTGCTATACCAGCCAGTGGTACAACTACAGCTGAGCAGCGCAGTGTTACCCAGACTGACAAGTAATACAAATACAGCTGAGCAGCGCAGTGCTACCTAGACTGACAAATAATACAAATACAGCTGAGCAGCGCAGTGCTACCCAGACTGACAAATAATACAAATACAGCTGAGCAGCGCAGTGCTACCCAGACTGTGACAAATAATACAAATACAGCTGAGCAGCGCAGTGCTACCCAGACTGTGACAAATAATACAAATACAGCTGAGCAGCGCAGTGCTACCCAGACTGACAAATAATACAAATACAGCTGAGCAGCGCAGTGCTACCCAGACTGACAAATAATACAAATACAGCTGAGAAGCGCAGTGCTACCCAGACTGTGACAAATAAGTGATGGCATTTACAGTATGTCACTCCATTTAACTCCTCTCTGTCTGCCAGACTGGTCTCTGAATCACAATATTGGGTGTTTACAGTATGTCGCTCCCATCTGTTTCTGTTCTGTCAGAAGCCATAGTGATGTCATTTCAATGCGTCTAGTAGCTGGTGGACATTGCGCCCATTCCTCACAAGAGAGGAGGGTAGTGGGGAGTTTAAGTGGGAAGATATCATGTCCACGTGTGGTTTAGCATTCAAACACATGTGTCCAATTGTATATGTATATATATGTATACGTATTTATACTGTAAATACAGTATAATTGTAAATCTCAAAAAACTACTCACTTCTAAATCTTTTGTAGTCATCTTCGTATTACTTTAGTATAAATACATGTTAATTTGGATTCATATGTTGTTTTTTTCTGACTTTATGTGAACGAAAAGACACACATTTTCCCATTGGAAATAGTGATATATGTCCTGGTCACAAAAGCAAAGTTTGTGGGGAATAATATCCATTTTCTATACTTTTGAGGCATAAGCAATTAGGAAATAACACTTACTACCCAGGAACAAAAAAAAAAAAAAATTGTTACACAGTGTTATTTATAGGATAGTGGATTCCAGGGTATTACGTACTATATTTATCTAACAAGTCTGGTCAGCACAATACTATCATGCTGCACTTCCCATTGATGGAACAATCCAGCACATGGAAGTTTGAGTCCTTCAGTTTCTTGAAGGATCCCAGGATGTCAGCTTCAACAACATTACTGGGGAGTTGATTCCAGACCCTAACGATTCTCTGTGTAAAAAAGTGCCTCCTATTTTTTGTTCTGAATGCCCCTTTGTCTAATCTCCATTTGTGACCCCTGGTCCTTGTTTCTTTTTTCATGCTGAAAAAGTCCCTTGGGTCGACATTGTCAATACCTTTTAGAATTTTGAATGCTTGAATTAGGTCGCCACGTAGTCTTCTTTGTTCAAGACTGAACCGATTCAATTCTTTTAGCCTGTCTGCATATGACATGCCTTTTAAACCCGGAATAATTCTAGTCACTCTTTGCACACTTTCAAGAGCAGCAATATCTTTTGTAGAGAGGTGACCAGAACTGAAAACAATATTCAAGATGAGGTCTTACTAATGCATTGTACAGTTTTAACATTATTTCCCTTGATTTAAATTCAACACTTTTCACAATAGATCCAAGCATCTTGTTGGCTTTTTTATAGCTTCCCCACATTGTCTAGATGAAGACATTTCTGAGTCAACAAAAACTCCTAGGTCATTTTCATAGTCCTTCTTTAATTTCAGTATCTCTCATATGATATTTATAATGCACATTTTTATTTCTTGCGTGCAGTACCTTACACTTTTCTCTATTAAATGTCATTTGCCATGTGTCTGCCCAGTTCTGAATCTTGTCTAGATCATTTTGAATGACCTTTGCTGCTGCAACAGTGTTTGCCACTCCTTCTATTTTTGTGTCGTCTGCAAATTTAACAAGTTTGCTTACTATACCAGAATCTAAATCATTAATGTAGATTAGGAATAGCAGAGGACCTAATACTGATCCTTGTGGTACACCACTGATTACCACACACCATTCTGAAGTTTCTCCTCTAATCAGTACTTTCTGTTTTCTACATGTTAACCACTCCCTAATCCATGTACATGTGTTTCCTTGAATCCCTACTGCAGTCAGTTTGAGAATTAATCTTTTGTGCGGGACTTTGTCAAAAGCTTTCTGGAAATCTAAATAAATCATGTCATATGCTTTGCAGTTATCCATTATCAATGTTACATTCTCAAAAAAATCAAGTAGGTTAGTTAGACACGATCTCCATTTCCTAAAACCATGTTGACTGTCTCCCAGGATACTGTTACCATATAGGTAATTTTCCATTTTGGATCTTATTATAGTTTCCATAAGTTTGCATACAATAAGTCAGACTTATTGGTCTGTAGTTACCTGGTTCAGTTTTGTTTCCCTTTTTGTGGATCGGTATTACGTTTGCAATTTTCCAGTCTGTCGGTACAACCCCTGTGTCGAGATTGTTGCATGATCTTGGTTAGTGGTTTGTAAATAACTTCTTTCATTTATTTGAGTACTATTGGGAGGATCTCATTTGGACCAGGGGATTTGTTTATTTTAAGAGCTAATAGTCCCTTTAACGCTTCTGCCTCGGTTATGCTAAAGTTATTTAAAACTGGATATGAACTGGTTGACATGTGGGACATGTTTGTAGCAATTCACTTGCTCCATAAAGTGGGTGTAAGTTTCACCCACCTGTCCCTTTAATTAGGGTCAGTAGCCTGGCCAGGTTAAAACTCAAATTCCAATAGTTCTTTGCTATCACCCTCTCTTCTTCCTCTCCCCCCATTGGCTCATTCAGATATCCACTCCTCCAATCTCAAAGCTCCTTGAGATATTTCTTCTCTCAAGTACTGGTATTAAAGCTGGCTGGCTAGGCCAGGAGGAGACTCCCTTTTCTCGTGAGGAATCCATTTTGCAAATAACAGCATATTACTTGCAGAGAAACTTTATTTTAGATAAATACTGGTGCATCCATTTACTCTTTTGATAATCTTGTACTTTGTCTAAACCTTTCTTTTTTGTTTACACTGTTACTTTAAGTGTAGTTGCTGTTCAAGGTCTGTTTAGGGGTTGTTTTTGTTAGTGTGTTCAGTCTCTATTTTGTTCCTGATCCTCCTGATAGTTTACAAACGGCTGTTCACCATTCAACCCGGTACTACTCGACAGTCTCATCATTTTCTACGATCACTATTTTTTCATCAACCTTCATCCATCATCATCAGTACAGGACTCTATTCGGGACTTCATTATTTGTTGGTGAGATTATCCCTTTTCTGTTTGCTGGTTTTTTCTACTTTACTTTGATACTTTGGTTCCTGTAGTTTTGGTTTTGTTCTTTTGTTACTTTGGATTTCATGTGCATTGCTTCACTGGACTTGTTAGGCCTAAATTTCATTTATCATCCATTGCCATCAAGACTGTCTTTGTATTTGGTTTCCCCATATACTTATTAATTTACCTTCGTCTCTTTTGCCTGTCAGTGTGTTGGTTTTGTGTTGGTGTGTTGGTGTGTGTGTGTGTGTGTGTGTGTGTGTGGAGGGGGGGTTATTGGAGGCCCACCGGATACCGCATTCATTTCGCTTTAGTGTTAGTTTGTTTGGATGTTTGTTTAGTTCACGTTACTTTCTTACTCACCTGCACCTTCCACTAAATGTTCTCTGCAATAAGTTGTTGTCCTTATATTCCATTTATTACATTATAGTTCACAACAATAAACCGTTTGTTTGTGAAATTGACACCTCTGACGTCCCTGCTTTTGCTGTCTGTCACTCTTGCTGACTTAGTTAGTTATAGATATTGGGCCAGTAGTATCCCTTTAGGGAGGACAGTACAACTGCTTCTCAGTTGTGCAGAGTGATCGTTACATGTTGTCTGTATCCTCCTTTGTAAAAACTTGTGAAAAGTAATCATTTAATATATTTGCTTTTTTTTTTTCTTCATCTATGATTTTCCTATTTGTATCTCTTAGACATTTAACCTCCTCTTTGAATGTTCTCTTGCTGTTGTAATATTGGAAAAACATTTTGGAATTGGTTTTAGCTCCCTTAGCAATGTTCATTTCTATTTCTCTCTTGGCTTTTCTAACTTCCTTTTTGACTTGCGTTTGCAGTTCCGTGTACTCTTTCTGTGTACTTTGTTTTTGGTCCCTTTTTAACACTCTGTAAAGTGCCTTTTTTCACTGAATATTTTTTTTAATTGATCTTTTAAACTATTTTGGCAATTCAGTTTTACATTTAGATTTGTCTACTTTCAGATGTAATTGTTTTGCGCCTCTAGTACTACATTTTTGAAGAACAGCCATCATTTTTCTGTGGATGTTTTCTCTATTTTACTCCAATCTACTTCTGTTAGTCTCTGTTTCATACCTTCATATTTGCCTTTCTAAAATTGTAAACCTTAGCTTTAGTCATTACTTTTTGGGTTTTAAAAAGCACTTCAAATGAGACCATGTTGTGGTCTGAGTTTGCTAGTTGTTCTCTGATCTCTGTTTTAGTTAGTCTGTCTTCGTTATTTGAAAAGATTAAATGAAGGCATGCCTCCACTCTAGTCTGTGTCTTGATAAATTGTGTTAGGAAGCAGTCATTTCCACCATTTAAATTTCGTCCGTTGTGCTCCCCACAAGGGTTTTCCCGTTTTATATGGGGGAAGTTAAAATCCCCCATTAGTATGGCTTCTCCTTTGCTACACACATTTTTAATGTCATTGTATAACAGATTATTGTGCTCACCGTCTGAATCTGGCGGTCTATAGCATGCTCCTATTATTATGCCCTTTGAATTTTTGTTTGTTATTCTGAACCATATTGATTCAGCTTTATTTTCATATCCAAGATATGCAGAAGCCGGTGCATGTTGTCTGACGCCAGCCGGCCTTTAATAATACCTGCTGGTTGTAATGGACTAAATTACCTATGCAAAATTCTAGTCTTTTGGTCAGTGCCTTTGCGAATAATTTTACAAATGAATTCAGAAGTGAGACGGCCCTATTACTGGAACATTCAAGAGGATCATTGACTTTTTTAATAAGCAGTGAAATCAGAGCTGACTTGTGAGCTCTATGAAAGGAACTGATTTGAAATGAATAATGAAGAGAATTTAAAATGAATGGATGACCTGATCCCATACCGCCAAAAGCAGTTCAGGTGGGTTTCCATTTAAAGCAGGAGACTGGCGCTTCTGCGTCATGAGCAGTGTCCTCCAGTTCCTTCAAAGTGCATCTAAAAGCTCAGCCTGTTCACCTGAAAGATCAGGTAGATCCAGTGCATTAAAATATTCCTTATTCAAATCTGGCTGCTTCAGATTTATAAAGTTGAGTAAAATTTTAGAAAAGCTTTGTTGAAAGAGTAGAATGTCATTGTATTCCTTAATTGCCTCAATAGATGCTAAGCTTTCAGATTGTTTTAGTCTTAAAGCCAAAATCCTGTTAGACCACCCAAAAGATTCATAGTATAACTGTCTGGTTTTATGTAGCAAAAATTCAGCTTTTGTCCTGGTCAAGTTTTTAAATTCAGCTTTTGTCTTGGTCAAGGTTTTAAATTCAGCTTTCAAGACAGTGAGCTCAAGCTCTGCTTTTTGTAAAACTCCCTTTGTGCTCAGTTTGTAGCTGCAGAATATGAGCCTCTAATTGAGAAATCTGCTTATTGCTGTTTTACTCAGGGTCAAGGCAGAAGAAGTTTAGCTTCCTCTAATAAAACACTTGGTCACCTCCCATAGGGAATGGAGATTCATTTCAGAGTCAGCATTTCTAAAAATGTTTAAATCAGTGGCCAGATGCTTAAAAAATGCATCGTTCTGGAGCAGAAACGGCATCTTTCAGCACAGGTTGTTCCGAGAGTACAATTAAATGAATAGAAAACCAAGGCGTGATCTGAAATCAGAATAGGCAGTATATCAGTGGAGATAATATACTGAAAGACACTTGGAGAAATACAAATATAGTCAATGCAGGAATATGTGTTGTCAATGAGAAAAGAAAGAAAAATCTTTAATATTCTGATTTTTCACACTCTATGCATTCAACTCCTGTGCAAAACTCTGACAATGCCTAGAGGTGGGGGGAAGGGAGTCTGCTATGCCCTGTGATGTATCAAGTGTTGGATTAAGAGACAGATTCAGTCCCCACCCCCAAGCATAACTGCAGCATCGGGGAATCACGACTGTTTAATATTAAAAAAAACAGTAATCCTTGCAAAGCATAACCTATCCTCCGCATCACCCCCAGTCACATCAACAGTAAAATTAAGCTTCCTGTCGGCTACAATCAGTACTCCTTTTGATTTGTTCAAGGCATGCGAGTAGGCAATAATTGTTTGTTTTGGAATTACATGGGCAGGTTAAAGATGGGTCTCCTGAGTGCAATAGTAACATGCTTGCACTGGAGGGAATCAAGGCATTTAGTTCTCTTAATGGGTGTATTTAAACCATACATGTTACAAGATAAAATGTAATGGTTAGTCACTAAGGAGGTCTGAAGGATTCAGCTGAAAATAATCCACTGTCCAGATCCTATTGTATAGATAGCAGACAGTAATAAGAAAAGGTGATCCAATTTGCAAACTGCACCATACATGTAAAAAAGAAACAAATTGTAGCTAATCATAAAACATCTTACATGAAGACAAATAAGAACCCCCACATAGTTATATAAAACCCACACAATTGGGCAAAGCATCGTGCGAGCGAACAACAACAACAAAAAGAACAACAACAATATGCAGGCGGTGCTGCAGGTAGCACATGGACTAAAAACAAATAAAAACAAAAACTTCAATGATAAAAGAATGGCATCTACGATGCCAACTGGCTGGGCATCAGAAAGGGAGGGAATTATGCTGCCATCCCACTCATGCTAATGGAAAGAAAACAAACAGAAGCTTCTAGAACCAAGAAGGGACAATGCACACCCAAAACACTGTAGAAACATAAGAGTTTCAGTTCAGGTAACAAACCCTCACTTAAACATAACTTGGCTAGCAGGAACACAACTCTGAATAGCTGTACGTTTACTCACCCCTCTGGAGGCGAGCAAGCATTGGAAACTACATTGCAAACAAAAGTCAAAGAACTGAGTCCAGTTGTACAAATGAACCAGAAGGCAATCCTATTCCATTGGTGGGGCATTCCACAAACAGTAGTATGCTGAGCATCTTCAGGAGTGCATGGTGAACTGGCCATTATGTGCAATTGAGGAGCAGCGTGTATGGTGAACTGGGCGTTGTGTATAATTTGAGGCTTTGCTGGGTAGAGGAGAAAATTCTGGATTCCTGCCTGCTTTAAGGAAGTCTGGATAGCTGTGAAGGCCTTCCTACGCTCTGCTTTCTGGTTAGAGTACATAAGAAAGTTTACAAACGAGAGGAGGCCATTCGGCCCATCTTGCTCGTTTGGTTGTTAGTAGCTTATTGATCCCAAAATCTCATTAAGCAGCTTCTTGAAGGATCCCAGGGTGTCAGCTTCAACAACATTACTGGGGAGTTGATTCCAGACCCTCACAATTCTCTGTGTAAAAAAGTGTCTCCTATTTTCTGTTCTGAATGCCCCTTTTTCTAAACTCCATTTGTGACCCCTGGTCCTTGTTTCTTTTTTCAGGCTGAAAAAGTCCCTTGGGTCGACACTGTCAATACCTTTTAGAATTTTGAATGCTTGAATTAGGTCGCCACGTAGTCTTCTTTGTTCAAGACTGAACAGATTCAATTCTTTTAGCCTGTCTGCATATGACATGCCTTTAAAGCCCGGAATAATTCTGGTCGCTCTTCTTTGCACTCTTTCTAGATCAGCAATATCTTTTTTTATAGCGAGGTGACCAGAACTGCACACAATATTCAAGATGAGGTCTTACTAGTGCATTGTACAGTTTTAACATTACTTCCCTTGATTTAAATTCAACACTTTTCACAATGTATCCGAGCATCTTGTTAGCTTTTTTTATAGCTTCCCCACATTGTCTAGATGAAGACATTTCTGAGTCAACAAAAACTCCTAGGTCTTTTTCATAGATTCCTTCTCCAATTTCAATATCTCCCATATGATATTTATAATGTACATTTTTATTTCCTGCGTGCAGTACCTTACACTTTTCTCTATTAAATGTCATTTGCCATGTGTCTGCCCAGTTCTGAATCTTGTCTAGATCATTTTGAATGACCTTTGCTGCTGCAACAGTGTTTGCCACTCCTCCTACTTTTGTGTCATCTGCAAATTTAACAAGTTTGCTTACTATACCAGAATCTAAATCATTAATGTAGTCATGAAACAGTAGCAGCCTATTCTGAATTTGCATGATTTGAGTATCCGGTTGCTTAAATGCTTTTAAGATAGCGTGCCTGTCATGTGCTGAAGAAGTCTGAAAATCAGCGGCCGTGGCTTGTTTCCTTGGACACTTGATCCGTTGTAAATGAGGGGGTCTTTTGGTCTCAATTGGATCCTTTCAGGCCAGGGAAGGAAACCATCTGGGCAGGTTGATCTGGAGGAAGGAGACTGCATCCTCACCCTCAGCCCATTCAGGAAGACCGACCAGGCAGAGATTAGAACGGTGAGATTAGAATCTTTAATGCCATCTCTATCTTGCTTCAGTGCAGCCTGAAAAGTATCTGTTTGCCATAGGTCTGTAGAGAAGACGACTGATCTACCACTTCCAGACTGCAGTATGTGAACAGGATCGGATAGATTCATGTCTGAGCATATAGCTTTAGTATCGACAGTTTGGACAGTGAAGCTTTTATGTCCTTAACCGAGTCTGTGAAACAAAGCCTTGAGCAGCTCTAGCTGAGAATCAGACAGGACTGGCGACTCCTCAGCATGAGGCCCAGCACTCGTGTCTGCCACGGGATCTATGGTAAGCAGTTTTCTGTCTTTTTTCCCGGAAGGAGATGGGGTACTGACGTCAGATGCCAATCTCTTCTCTGGGGTTTGCATTAGAAGAAGAAAACAATACAAATGCCCACACTTAGGTGCAGCAGTGTGATGCGGTGTGCGAGTTCAGAAACCACACCGACATCTAGAGTCCAATCAGGAGTACAGAGTGCATTTTTTAAAGGGATATATTCCTCCAAAAATGTAAGCCCTTGTCACAAAGACGGCTTTAAACAGAACAGAAAATAAAAAGGTTGTAACAAAAACAGCACCCGGCACGTGAAGCCAAAATAAAGACAAACAAAACGGACTAACACTTACACAAACAGTGGACTAACAGACAACAAGGGGAGTGAAAACAAGAGTCATATAAATTACTTTAAGTTTTCTCTTTCTTAATTCTCTCCTCTCCACACCCATTCTCCACTTACTGAACACACAACCCCGAGTGGGTGAAAACATGTAGCTTTTATGCAGCTGTACCGTGACTCGATTGCTAATCAATCATTCAATTGGAGTCGCGGTACAACTGCATGTGAATTAATTAAGTGCAATTCCCCGTGCTTATATATTATTACTTTTTACTTCCACGTGTAGTGCTGTGCAATCCTTGTCACAAAATACAAATTTTAAACACTTGTGTTACACAGACCCGTTTATATCCCGTGTACCAGTGACTATATACCAACATAACACACAACACGCAACATATAACAGAAAATACACACAGGGGCGGGCACTTCGTCACATATACCCCCCCACTGTGCAAAGCACACATGGTCTCAATGGCCACCTCCCCCCTTAAAATCCCCAAAGTCTCGCTCAAAGTCCTGGGCCAAGAACAGAGACTTTAAGGGGTTGATGGGCTGCTACTGGCCACGCTGTCAGCAGATATGCTGACAGTGGGGCGAATCTCTCCTCCCGCTGTACCACTGGCAGCGGAAATGCTGCCAATGGTGCAGCTGTCAGCAGACGTGCTGACAGCTCCCAGACTGACTCCTTCAGCTGGGGCAAGTCCAGCAGCGGAAAAGCTGCTGGGGTTAGTGGTCTCCAGACCTCCCCCAAGATCTCCGGCAGTGAAACTGCTGCAGGGAAAGGTGGTTTCCTGACCTCTCCCCCCTTTATAGCCGGTAGCTCCCTCTGGTGGGGATACGGCCACACTGTTCTCTTCTCGTGACGGTGGGGGAAGTGATACCAGCAGGCATTCATCCTCTGCTGGTGGAAAGGGACCCAGCAGGCATTCACCCTCTGCTGGTGGAAAGGGACCCAGCAGGCATTCACCCTTTGCTGGTGGATGGGAACCCAGCAAGCATTCACCCTCTGCTGATGGACAGGGATCCAGCAGGCTTTCATCCTCTACTTTGTCACAGCCCTACAAAGTGATGGCAATATATATTAGGAAAGATTAAGTGGAATGATTTTATTAGCACCATGTGCTGATCCGACTCTGTTGAGATGAACTCAATGTACTGCAGTTTTTTCCATGTAGGGCCCTATGCTCTGAGCCCAATGAGTGAGCTGAGACTCTGTTGAGATGAACTCAATGTACTGCAGTGTTTTTCCATGTAGGGCCCTGTGATTTGTGACCTGGGCGGTACTCCAGGAATGTAGGCCCAGGCATGATACTTCTGTGCCCGCCCGGGCTAGGATCTCGGCCTTCAGGTACTCGTAGCTGTCAGCCACATCGGCCGCAAGGTCGAAATAGGCCTTTTGAGCTTCTCCTGCCAGGAAAGGGGTGAGGATTCTGGCCCACTTCTCTGATGGCCAACCCACCCGTGTGCCAGTCCGTTCAAAAACTAGTAAGGCTTCGACATCATCCTCCTCTGTCATCTTCTGTAACACGAGAGGGCCGGATCGGCCCCATGCTGGCCTGGGGGTTCGCTGGGTTGTCCAGTCGCGTCCTCAGGTCTGCTACTTCTTGCCGAGCCACCTCTAGCTGTTGCTGTTGCACCTGGGTCATCTCCTGTTGGGCGGCTATTGCCGTCATCAAGGCCCTCACAAGCATATCCAGGTCTGCCATGAAGCCGAGTTCACGTGGGTCCGACTGAAGTGAGAATTCGGTTGTTCGCATCCCACCACTGTCACCAAATGTAACTGAACTTACAACTCTCACGGTTCATTGCCCCCTTAAAACAGGACCCAGGACACGGAAGTGGAATTTTAGGCACTTGCGCACAGTTTTTAATAATCGTGAGAACAGAAAATAACCAATCTCAAAATAACACCTAGCTCTAATCGAGCACTAACTACACAAAACAGCTAGGCTGTTTACCGGTTAAACAAAACACACACCAAGGTTCACACACAGAGTTGAGAGTTGCACACACTCACAACCGGGCTCTTCACACTACAGCCTTGAACATACTAGCTGCTCTCTTTAAATACCCTGCACCTGGCTCTAATTTACAATTAACACCAGGTGCAGGGGATAAACAATAATTCAACAATTAACATATACATTCTCATGTTTTTTTAGGCAGGGACACTTAACCCCTTCCCTGCTGTATTACAGTGTATTTGTAAATAGGCCGGCGAGGGGCGTGTGGTTTGTTTTTTGAAACCTTGTGGTAATGTGTGGCTGTCGGCTAGTGCATTGTTAAACTAGCTGGCAGTCACACAATTAATAAATGTGTGTAGACTGTGGCTGACGGGTAATG
Organism: Polyodon spathula; assembly: GCF_017654505.1. NCBI lineage: Eukaryota > Metazoa > Chordata > Actinopteri > Acipenseriformes > Polyodontidae > Polyodon > Polyodon spathula. The sequence goes on from NC_054556.1 coordinate 17,479,212, forward strand.
GAATAATTACCATTTAAACCCCTCGGCCACGGTATATAAACCTGCAGCTCTCCCTGCTCTGGGTGGGTGTTCGAGAGGCGGAACGAGAGTGAGAGAGGAGAGATTAATTTAAAATTATAAGTAGATCAGTGAAGGCTATTGCCCTACTGATCATATTATTTGATGTCCTTTTTTTTTTTTTTTTTTTAACACTTATTTTGGCTCTGCGAGCAAGTGTTTTTTGTTGAAACCTTTTATTTATTTTCATGTTTAATAAACCATGCCGTAAGCGTCTTTTTGCACTGCAGTACCTTGTGCGTGTTATTCTTCCTGCATTCAGGCCTGACGTTGGCACAAAGCCATACCTGTCACAGTACCTATGCTCTGAGCCCAGTGAGTGAGCTGTGTAGTGTCAGCAGGGGGAGGTCATCGTATCATTTTGTGCATGAAAGTAACAGAATTGGAATATACAGGGGGGAGTCTTAAACCATTCTCTGTGTCTTCTTGGTTTCTGGTCTCCAACTCCCCCACTGACAAAGAATGCTTTTAAAAAGAGTCATAAACTAAATACTGGACACATGGCTTATCTTCACTATCGCTGAATGATCCATTCGGCGCCACAAGCCAAACAATTCTAGATGTCTTCACGCTAGAAGGGAATCAGTCCTTGTTGTAAATCCAGCCGACAAGGGGCCACGTTGGTATGAGAACAACCAATGAAAGACACTTCACATGGACTCGGGCACTACCCGACTAGCCAGTCACAGGGTTGAAGAGAGAATCCCAAAACCCGCTGACTTTCGAAGAGCTGAGAGCTTCCTCTGTGTGAGCGAGCTTCTAGTGTAAGTTGCGAGCTTCTGCTGTGTGCTGCTGTCTTCCAGTAGTGTCCTCCCACTAGAGTTGTCTTGAAGTTTGGAGGGACAAAATGAATGCTGCTGTTGTGAACAAAGTTGCAGAGTCATGGGAGCGTACATTCTCGAATTCACAGAAGGCAAGGAAGAACCAGTGTTCTGAATAATGGCTAGAATCATCTTCTGAGGAAGGGCCCTGCCGTCTGTCCTATGAGAGACTGGATCAATGACGGGATACTGCATTAATCGGAAAGCAGGTCTTTGTTTCCATGTAGCTGCACGAAACGAACGGAAGCAAAGCCGTCAGTTATGTTTTTGGAAGATTCTTGTGGCGATTCTCTCAGAACACTTATAAACTATATAACTTTTCAATTGCAATGCATTAGCTGAACCTGAGTTACGTCTGATCAACGGAACTATTCCCAGTGGGAAAACTGCCAACAACAAAGATAATGTTGCAAGCCTTGGAGATCAACAAGCTGATCTTCATTCGAAAAGAACTATTTGTATTGCGAGCCTACACAATACAATGCGTACTGCAAAATACCGTCTACATTGGAACTGCAGATGTGGAGAGCTGCAGTGTTCATCGACACAGATTATCGTCTGTATATGGAAATTGATAAGTATTCAGCATGTCTAATATTAAATACTTTATAACTCGTGAAGGTAACTGAAGCTAATGCTATCAAGTTAAGTGGATAAACTATTCTAGGAATAGAATATAACTTCCTGTTTTAGAGTGTGTAAGACATGTATTATGTTTGTTTGGAATGTGCAACTCAAAAGGAGTTGCCTCGTAAATGCAGAGAATTTCATAATTTCCCCATTTCTGAATTAATTTGAATATATAATCAACTGAGGTTGATAACATATTATTAGTTTGGTACATAATGTCTAAACTAAGTTAACACGGTAAAACTAATTTGCTAAATGAGGTACTGGAATTTTGGATTCCATTCGGAATGGGAAGTTGAATTAATTCTCGTGCATTTTGACATGATCGATTACAACGAGAAAAGGGTTTTGAAAATACTAATGCAAAGTAGACACTTTGTGTGATAGGACATGTTCAGTATTAGTGTATTAACCATGTATGCTAATGTTGTAATTGTTTGACTATGGAATCAATAAACTGCATATTACTGTTCACGCATATCTCTAACCAGTAGCCTTTCCTTTCTGTAATATTAGATTAGTTGTGCACTCCTTTTTCCCTTAAACGATTGTTTTGTATTTCTGACACGTTGTGTGGATGTCAATTGCTGTCAAGGAAATCAGAGTTCTACATGATAACACAGAACTATTATGGTGTGTCGCAATTTACTAACATTTGGCCGTTCTTAAACAGTGTGCCTAGAGACTAATTTATATATAAATAAATTGTTTACCAAAGTCACTACAGCTGAATCACAGGAGATGCACTGTTGGGCTTTACGCTTTGCTACATTACCTTCACCCTGATTGAACAAATACAAAAATGAAAAACAAAATACTATGGAACATGTGTGGATCTGCTGCCACGTGGAGGGTTAAGTAGATCTGGAAGAGGCTGTTGCATTTGCTTCAGCAAACAGATTTAAGTTAACGCCCAGTAAATCATTAAAGATTGATGCTAAGAGCTACAGTTGCTTACTGACCTGAAAAGATATAGGAACTAAACCAAAATGAAACTCTTTCTCTGCATTAGCTGGCTGAGCAACGAACTGCATGAATAAAGAAATCATTGGACAGACCCGGCAGGGCTGAACATAACTGGGAAAAGCATTATTTTTTCATTCTTTCAATGCTGCAGGCCTATAGAGAGGTCTAGGGAAAAAAAGCTCCACTCAGAACCGATGGGGTTCATAGAAAGAAAGCTCCAGACTGACAGTGGTTAAAAGAACATCCCCAAAAACAAATCTAATCTTGAGTAGAGTTTGTTTAGGGACCAAAACTACCAGACTCCTGCTGTCTGTTAGATTCAAGCCCAGGTGAATCTTTGATAATAATTCACTAGCCTCACCAAGAAAGCCATGGGGAGCTAGTGAATGACCTGGGGCTAGCTGTTGGATTCAAGCCTAGGCAGATCTTTCATAATAATTCAGTTCTTAGTTTTTTATTTTAATACCTGTTCATTCGATTCCATTGCATATTTTTGTGACCAGTCCATTGATTCTGAATGAAATATTAATGGTGCGTTTCTGTTAGTAAAAGGTGTGAAAGTGTTTGAGAATGGATGCTCTAACAGTGTGCAGTGTATTGTTTCAGTGCGTTTCACAGTGATGTGTGCAGCTGCAAGCAGGCTGCTCCAGCTCACAGGTCACTTTCTATAACACCATGTTTATAAACAATGGTCACAGTCAATGCACTTCAGGTAACACAGAAACATTTCCATTTCAAAAGGCTTCACAACACTCAGAAAGAAGCTGTCTTGTTCATTTATTCCTAGCTGAAATATTGTGTAGCAAAGAGAAGACTCCCACAGGTTTCTTGTCCTGGGTTTGAAAGCAGTGCCTCAGCGCTGTGTAACTGTGAGATGTTTGAAGAGCAGGATGAGTTCTTTTACACAGGCCAAAAGACACGGGTTTCTCTGTTGCTATGACAACGCCTGAGTGTTCTTTTAAATTAATATATGGGACAGGCTGTTAAAAATTCATTTGAAGGAAGAACTAGTCAAATCAATGCGCTCACACACAAACACAAGCATGTCTTTCTATAATGAAGAGGATTCTGCTGCTTGCTGGCTCATTAGGCAAGTCTTTCACAGCGGCTACCATTGCTGGCTTGCATTTTTAATGAGACAAGTCTGTGAAATGCAAATAACCTGCAATCAAATTCTCATTCTCAGAGCGGAGACTAGGGAAAGCTGGAAAGAGTAAGAAAAGCTGGGGTAATGTATTCTGGTCATCAATATCTCATGCTGTACTGCTTTAATATCTTACTAACTATCCCAGCAAAATGGTCTTCAATGTTCTATGGTTCCACTGAATCTAGGAATCCCTGAACAGTTGACAAGCATTCAATGTGTAGTGAAATTATACCAAGGGGTTGTAGATGCGTGTAAAAGGGATCTCATTGTTTGATACTGCAGCTTTAAGACTTCAGTAACAAATGGAGCCTGAGTAGTTTCTTATACCCAGGAAGTGTGTATTTGCATTAACAATGAGTTGTATATTGAAGGAAAATGAAATAAATACAATAAACACTTGTTAAGAACAAGTAAATCGACTGCTTTCATTACTTGACAATTGCACAGCTGTTTAAAACCGAGGTGAAGAATATTAAACTTTGAACATTTTTGGAATAATTATCTGTCCGTGGAGCACCACAGACACCTGGTGGTCACAGAGATTATTTTCAGCAATGACATTCGTGTGTTCACTGGGAGTTATATTTGAAATAATTATTATACTCAGCGTCGTAATAAGAGCTGACATTCTACTAGGGTCAAACTTAGGGTTCACGCTCTAGCCGTAGTATGGCTGCTTGGTATTTACTAGTCAACATCCATATCTACGTTGCACGGCAAACCAACAGTATTTTGTGCTTTATCGGAATTTTACATGAGCATTAGCATTGTTGATGCAATTTCAGCCATAATTACACGATCTTGTATTTATCTGAAGTTTACTGGGCAGTGTTTAAAATGATATAAATAATTGACCGAACTGTAATATTCATGTATTAGCGATGAGTTTCTGATATTTCTTGTTTTTTAAACAGTTGTATGAAAAAGACCGTACAGATTTTAGCTTGTAGAATAGAATGATTAAAACGTTTATTTTTGTTTTGTTTTAAACTGACTTTCTGATAAGTTAGTCACCGAACAAAAAAGTCTTACACTATATTTGCAATTACACCGCCCCTCCCCTTGTGAAATAGTTCGTGCTGACTAACAATGACTCGCAAATATTTCAGGTTCAAACAAACAGCGTGACGTGACTGCTATACAACTGGGATGTTTCAAGTAGGAAACTGGAGAACACAATCCCTTCGGTGGAATTTGACGTTTAGAAAAATATCTGGCTGTAATATTACAGGGTTAATCATGGCTAGCAAGAATAGCATAGGCGCCATTTCAAAAAATGAACATGATTCGAACAGCAGTATCCATTCGGACAGCATTGCTGAGGTGCACAAGGTGCCGCTGAGAGTAATCATCCGACCCATTCCGTCTGTATTGGATGAGAAGAAAGTAGAAAGTCTCATGGAGACGATACGGGTAAATATCTATACCTATCTTGTATTGAAAATTTAAAAACGCAACACTGCCATTGGTGTGTCAGTTACCTACAGTCTTCTAGAATGTAGACTTACAGTTTGCTGGCGCTCCGTTTGGTTTATGTTCTCGAAATGTATTTGAGATTGTACACTTAATCTGAGATCTGATGCAGATTTACTCAGATTCAGGATGGGAGTAATCACCCTCCTTCAGGGATTCCTGATTAGTGAAATATGATAAATGATTTGTCTTGTTTGTATTTTTAAATTGTATTGGAAAATTATCGATATTTGTATTATAAACTATATTTGTGTTTCTGACAGTCATCATATCTGTTACTAATAAAAAAAAATAAAAAATAAAAGAGGGGTCTTGTGACTCGTATTGTAACCCACTTTATTTGAAGTGGTACTGTGAGTAGCCTAACATTCTTTATCTTTAGTTTTTGAAGTTTCGTAGTCTGGTGTCTGTTTGTTTGTCTGACCATCTGTCACACTTACATTCTGCATCGCGTGCTAGTGACAATGTCTGTGTTTAACATTTTTACATATATCTACAGAACAGCTTTTCCAGTTGAAAGACATTTATCAAATAATTCTGCATAGAGAAAAAAAAAGAGGAAAAGGGGAGCAGATTGAAGTTTGTAATATCCTAGTCTTGATAAAGTTAAATTAAGCCAGTACCTCAAATTCAACACTGAGAGTAGAACGAGAGGCATGAGTAAAAGGAAGGCTATTCCATGCAGTTATATCTAAAACATGTGGAACATTTCAAAAAATCACTCAATTCTGTCCTATTAAATTAGACCTGCTAGTGGGGTGAATGGTGTGCTAAGAAGGGATGAGCCTTGATTTGCCCAATGGCCTTTTGTCTTCCCAACATTTTCTTATTACTCCAACTTTAATTGAGCTACATTGTCTTGTGTTGTGTTTCAGGATCCCGAAACGGCACACCAAGTTCCTCCCATCGATGTTCTGTGGATCAAGGGGCAGAAAGGGGGTGATTATTTCTACTCATTTGGTGGCTGTCATCGCTACACAGCCTACCAGAGGCTGCGTGTGGAGACGCTTCCTGCGAAAATTGTCAAGTCCACTGTGTCAGATTTACGTACTTACTTGGGATCGTCAACCCCAGATCTACAGTAAAACTCAAGGGAGCTGACTCTTACAATACAGACTAAAGAGTGTGATGACTAAGGCATCTCATTAGAATAATATAGATTTTTATTTTGATATATTTTCTGTTTTCAACACTACTCATTTTCACTTTAAGCCTAAAAATATATATTTTGGGTCCAGTTTTCTGACTGACCCCAGAATGCCCAGTATTTCAACACCCTGTCCTGCAGTACAGAACGCCCGAGTCCTGCTGTGTAATACCAGATATCAAACAAGTTTCTTTAACCAGGAGTAATACCAGATACAAGGTGTTTTGAAATGAAAAGACAGTTCACTTAAAGCACATGTTTCTTTCAAAACTGCACATTTGAAACCTATAAAATAAATAGATATGTGTGACAGAGAAATTGTATGGGACTATTTTGTTAGGTACAAGTACTTCAAAGGCCACTAACATAGAATTATCTCTTCTTTAACCCAACATCCTGACAGCTTTTGTGGGTTTTGCTGGCAGTAGAATTGTAACTAATAATAAGAAACTCCATCAAACTTACTGGTAACCGCAAAACAGAGCCTCTTACAATGCTGTTCGTAATTGCAATAGGATCTGAACTGTGTTTTATTGTTTGCCTTAGGTGTCTAGTCCTTCTAAAACAAATCTTAACGTTCCCCTCCTGTAGTGTTGTCCCTTGTCCAATTGACTGTTTATTGATTCTATGGTGTCCTCTTGATATCCTCAGACCTAAATAAACTTCAGTAAATTCTGTCAAATGAAGTGTAGTCAATGGGATTTTACTCATAGAAACAGGCTTGTAACTGTGATTGTACATACTATGTGGTTGTGGCTGTATTTATACTGTATGGTAAGAGGATACATATTTATACTGTATGGTAAGACACAGGACTGGATTTAAACTGTATGGTAAGAGGGGCTGTAGTTATACTGTATGATAAGAGAGGCTGTATTTATACTGTGTGGTAAGACACAAGGGGCTGTATTTCTAAACTGAGTGCTGTCCATCACAGACAGTGAGTGCTATTCTAACAGGTCAGTGTTTATAATGTATTCTTCTATAAAGATCACTTCTGTTGCTTAACACCAAACTTTTATAAGCAGGCTAAGAAAAAGACTAGACTTGTGTTATTCACAGGGACCAGGGTTAGTCCTAGCTAGTGAAATAATTCCATAATTCTCACCTGTTGTACATGTAGATCTCACCTTTTGAAAAATAATAATCCTGATATGTACAGTAAGTTAAAGCAATGTCATTGTATCTGTGTCCCATCTTCCCCTTGTCTTTTCATAATGTTTGCAATAAGAGTTGTGCTGGATTCTGATGCTCCAATATTGACTTTGTATTTTTCTCTGTCCATACCTGGCTTGTTTTGAGCTTGTCCGGAGAATTCTAACTGCCTGCTTGTGTGACTTTCATGCTGTCTTATACTAGTCATCTTCACCTGGAGAGGGAATATGTCAAGTTCCTAGTAGCTGGTTGATCGCAAAACTTTGGCATGTCAGTTCCCAATGATTCCCAATCTGTTTGTAATGTGTCATAGAACAGGTTATCGCCATCTGCTGGAAAGGAATCCTCTCTGCAGTTTTAACATTCCTGTCCTTACATATGGACCCAATAATGTGTGGTTTTTATTTTTCCAAGTTTATGTTGTCATGGAGGAAGTCTGAATAAAGGGGTATTTCTGTATAAAAATGACCACTGGGGTGTGGATTTGAGCTATGTCCCAATGGTTTCTCCCCCACCCTGAACCAGTGAGCTTGTCTGAGATTTTCAGTGTTGCAGACCCTAGTGACCTCAATACAGAGTGTATGACTTGCTCAGATACTGTGCTCCAAAGGTAAAATATGCTGTTGACTTTATTAAACATATTGCCAAATAACATAAACAAATTACTATTAAAGTACATAGAGCTAACAAAACATTTCCAGTAAATCTTAACTAATTAGTATTGCCATAATTCACAAGGTCTAGCATTTTCCTATAATGAAACGCACACACACACACACACACACACGGTAAAACATTTTTTTAATGCTAATCTTTTTAGGGTTAGACTTAGGAAAAAAACCTTTGTACACATTTTAAGTGCAATGTACAGTTAAAAAAAAAAATGTGAAGGAATAGTGTGGACAGTGAAGGAAACAGCACTTTTAGAGATGTGATCAGACATCAAACTCCAGGCAGAACTTGACAGAGAGAATGCTCTCCTCCATCTCCTGTACTTTGCTCCAGTGCTCAGGACTACCCAATTCAACAGTGATGTAAGACTTGTAAATGAAACACAGAACTGCTGCATCCAGCCCTGCTCCAGACCCAACCCTTCTGCACCCAGGCCTGTTGCACCCATCGCTGCTGCACACCCAGCCCTACTCCACTCCCAGCCCTGCTCCACACCCATCACTGCTGCACACCCAGCCCTACTCCGCACCCAGTCCTGCTCCACTCCCAGCTCTGCTTCGCAGCCAGCCCTGCTGCACCCAGCCCTGCTCCACATCCACCACTGCTGCACACTCCACCCTGCTGCACACCCAGTCCTGCTGCACACCCAGTCCTGCTGCACACTCAGCCCTGCTGCACCCAGCCCTGGTGCACACCCAGCCATGCTCCACACCCATTTGATCAAGATTGAAGCTTATTATTTTTGCATCTTGAGTAATTTGCATTGCTCTTAAGCTTACAATTTAAAAGAATGCAGTGCAAAATAATTGCCTGGCCGCTAGTCAATTGGGAGTTTGCACTATGCCTATCCTTACATCAGGCCCTTTGGTTCATCTAACCCACAGTAGTACACATGTCTATGGCCGACAACTATAACTGAAGAGCAGCTACTGAACTCGTAGCCAAGGTACACAATACAACAATAAATAAATACATTCATTAAAATAGAAAAATAAACACTGTATTTGAGTAATTAAAAACCACTCAGTTTCTATATATAGTGCATATAGTAAGTATTCACCCCCCTTGGACGTTTTCACAGTTTGTTGTGTTACAACCTGAAATCTTGATGCATTTAAATTAATTTTTTTCCCTTTGATTTACACAACCTTCTCAACATTTTTAATGTGTGAAAAAATAGGACCTGAAAAGTCTTCATTAGATAAGTATTCACCCCCTTTGCTGTGACACTCCTAAATAAGCTCAGGTGCAACAAATTGCCTTCAGAATTCACACAATGAGTTAAGTGGAGTCCATCTGTGTGCAATAGAAGTGGTTCACATGATTTCAGATTAAATACACCTGTGTCTAAGGTCCCACAGTTGGGTAGTGAATTCAAAGCAAATATACTACCATGAAGACCAAGGAGCTTTCAAAACAACTCTGGGATAAAGTTGTGGAAAGGCACAGATCGGGGAGGGGTATAAAAAGATTTCAAAGGCATTGAATATCCCTTGGAGCACAGTCAAGTCGATCATTAAGGTATACAGCACCACCCAGAATCTGCTTAGAGCAGGCCATCCCCCCAAAGTGAGCAGCCGAATAAAAGGGACATTGGTCAGAGAAGCCACCAAGAGGCCAATGACAACTCTGAAAGACCTACAGCATTCCATGGCTGAGATGGGAGAAACTGTCCATGTGTCAACAATAGCTCAGGTACTCCACAAATCTGGCCTGTATGGAAGAGTGGCAAAAAGGAAGCCATTTCTGAAAAAAGCCCATGTAAAATCCCGCTTGAAATTTGCAAAAAGTTATGTGGGAAACTGAAAAAATGGCAAAAGATTCTGTGGTCCGATGAAACAAAAATTGAACTATTTGATCTAAATGCAAAGTGTTATGTCTGGCGGAAACCCAACACACCACATCACCCAGGTAACACCATCCCCACTGTGAAGCATGGTGGTGGCAGCATCATGCTATGGGGATGCTTTTCATCGGCAGGGACAGGGATGCTTGTCAGGGTAGAGGACAAAATGGATGGAGCTAAATACAAGCAAATCCTTGAGGAAAACCTGCTTCAGTCTGCAAAAGACCTAAGACTGGTAGAGATTCACCTTTCAACAGGACAATGACCCCAAGCACACAGCAAAAGCAACACTGGAGTGGCTTAAAAACAAGAAAGTGAATGTCCTAGAGTGGCCCAGTCAAAGCCTGGACTTGAATACGATTGAGAATCTGTGGTAGACTTGAAGATTGCTATTCACCAACAATCCTCATCCAACTTGACAGAGCTTGAACAATTTTGCCAAGAAGAATGGACGAATATTGCACGAGCCAGCTGTGCAAACCTGGTAGAGACCAACCCCAAAAGACTCACAGCTGTAATTGCTGCCAAAGGAGGTTCTACCAAGTATTGACTCAGGGGGGTGGATACTTATCTAACCAAGACATTTCAGTTTTTTTTTTTTTGTTTTTTTGTTGTTGTTTTTTTTTCATTAACTGTTGTTTCACAATAAAAAATTCTCTTGCCTCTTCAAATTGTTGAGTATGTTGTGTAAATCAAAGGGAAAAAAAAAATCAAATTTAAATGCATCAATATTTCAGGTTGTAACACAATAAACTGTGAAAAGGTCCAAGACTTACTAAAGTCACTGTGTGTGTGTGTGTGTGTGTGTATATGTATATATATATATATATATATATATATATATATATATATATAATATCTCACAGAATACATTGAAGCCATGCTATTTATACTATTATAATAAATTAGGAGTAAATCCCATTATAAGTATGTGACACATATCTATATGTATACGCGAAGAGGCGACATCTTGTGTTGATGACAGTTAAATCTTGTAGATTGCTTCTGTACAAGTAAAGCTCGGAGAACCGAGAGTGCGGCCGTTTCCCAGCTGTCTTCGGCGGGCGAGAAACAGGATGTTGCGGGGTTAGGTGTCATGAGAACTGAGTGCTTCCACTTTCCAGACGGGGAGGGGCAAGCTGCATTAAGCCTTTCTGTCGACGGGGCCCCAGCTCTCCCGAGAGAGAAAGTGAAGCGCAGGTTCCATTGTTGGAGCTATTTTGGGATTCAAAATGACCACCGTCTCGACCACCAGACATTATCGTATGTAGTGTAAATAGAGTCTGAATAGGATGTGTCCAATTAACCTGCTAACACTTTAGGATGCCTTGCTATTTAAAAACACAGGATTCATGAGTTCCTGTGTTACTACTGTTGTGTTTGATGGAAAAAGGAAACCGGTCAACTTATATATACAGTAACACCATTCCATCACAATAAGGAGTTCATGCTACATGAATTGACAAAAAAAAACAAAAAAACAAAAATAACAAAGATCACAAACCTGGACCAAAAGAGTCTGGAGCTGTTCACGAGGGTAATACACAGATCTCAATCAGGGCCATAGCCAGCCATGAAAAATCAGTTGCCAGTTTCCCCTCAATCCCACTAGAGTTTTTATAACTGAAGAAAAAAGATAAGAGGACTTTGTTATATGCTGTTTACTGAAATACAGAAGTTTAGTTAACAGGATTTTTTTCAGGTCCTGTCTGGTTTTGTACAGAGCCATTAAGTAGCTTTTTCTTTGCAACATTCAAATTCAATATAAAAGAAAATAAAAAATTAAGCAATGCCAGAGGATTTGTTGTAGACACTGTACTTAGTTTTAAATCCTAATCTATCAAACTTGAATTTTAAGAAGGATATCGTTATCCTAATGCCGAGAAGACAAGAATGCTTATATACATATGGTTTTGTGTGATATAAATTATTCATCAATAAAATAAACTCAAGTGGGTTGACAAGACTGAGAGAGTTTAGCTGCGTGAGTTGTAACCAGTGTGTAGCTGAGAGGGTTGCAGCTCAACCTTTTCGGCTGACCGGTAAATACCAAGCACTCTTATAAATACTGCCAGCTATAGTTTAAAAGTTTAACCACGGTAGAATGTCAGCTCTGCTTACAATGCTAGTCTGAAATAAACCTTCAAGTACCCCACGTACTTCAAATGCAAAAGTCAAATGCTTCTAAACACACCAGAACTGATATGGTTTCTGTTTTTCAGGCTTTATTTCTGAGTGCTCATGTTGTAATTAGCATCATTAAACCATCTCAGTTTCTTAATTTAATCATGGAAAAATTATAATGAAAAAATAAGCTAAATTATTTTTCTATCTATACATTTGTAAAAGCAGAGTGATGCTCGCTTTCCCCTCGCCTTCATTCTGCACGTTATGTGCTGGCGTGAAAGAAGTCCTAGGCTAGTTTCAGACGGATGGTCCAGAGGCATGCTGAACTCAATTGAAATTTAGTAGGTGTTAGAGCAGCACTTCATTAAATTCCATGAACCAGTTGGTTTCATACCGGCGAACCGAAAGCGTATCACACTTATTCCAAAGAAATCTCCCACAGTGCATCGTAAAATCACATCGGAGACAGAGACATGTGGTTATTATAAAGAAAAACTATTTGAGAACAGTAGGCCTGCACAGCGCAGTTCACTCATGTCAAACAAATGGAATACAAATACACAGCTGAACAAGTTTGAATTGCATTTAACCATCATTTATATCTCCTTTCACTTTTAATAATAATAATAATAATAATAATAATAATAATAATAATAATAATAATAATAATAATAATAATAATAATAATAATAAAAGTATTAATATATCTCAGTATTGGAGAAATAAATGATTTGATTCCATGAAGGCAAGTGACTGCATTAAAACACATTTAGTAGCCATTTACCATATTAAGGTAAATCACAACAAAGGGCACACAGAACCCCATTTTTACATTGATTTAAATTAGGAATATGAAATCTAAAAGCAGTTCACATATATTTTAATACATCCCCAGTTTCCAATGAGCTGTCTTCCTCTACTTCTATTGGAGATCTGGATCGCTGCTCCTCCGTGGGCTCTGCTATGATTGATGCTGGATTAGCGTAGCATTGTGGGATACACAATACGGTTTTACATACCATTTGCATGTCATTTGTGAACATTAGCATTAAGTGCAGCTAAGTTTAGTTTGCCGCTGGAGCTCCTTATGAGACCAAGGTGCACCAGAGCTGCTCGGAGTGGCACAGAAAAGTGTGCTAAAGTCAAAAGAGCTCCGAGGAAAACTTCATTGTTTCAGGCAGCGCTCTACTCATGTACTTAATTGGGACTGAATCAAAATGTTGTGCTTGAATTGAGTTCGGCACGCCTCTAGAGCATCCGTCTGAAACTGATGCTTTAGGAGCATGCCACACTGAATTGAAATGAAGTATGAGTTAGAGCCACACTTCATTACAGTTTATGAACCAGTTGATTTCATACTGGAGAACTGTACGCTGCACTTATTCCAAATAAATCTCCCACAATGCATCACAGTAAGTAATGACAAAACCAGAAAGTCAGCGATGGTGGCCACAAGAAACTTTTTCACCAGCATGATGGTGGCGACAAGAAATGTCTTCATGAATTGCTTAATTCCAAGTGTGAGACTCAGAACTGGTTGCTCCTCTGTGGGCTCTGCCATGATTGATTTTGGTGGTAACAGGTGATCAGTGTAGCATTGTGAGACATGCTTGTCATTTGCGTACATTGGCATGAAGTTCAGTTCGCTGCTGGAACGCTGTATGAAACCAAGCTGTGCAAAAACACTGTGCTGCGGTGACAGATAACAATACGCCCCATAGAGCACTGAACACACGCAAGCATTGCCATTTAACACAGAGCTCAGGAATCACAGGGAAACCATCCCATAGTGAATACACACGAGCATTGCCATTCAACACAGAGCACAGGAATCACAGGGAAACCATCCCATAGTGAATACACACAAGCATTGCCATTCAACACAGAGCACAGGAATCACAGGGAAAACATCCCATAGTGAATACACACAAGCATTGCCATTTAACACAGAGCTCAGGAATCACAGGGAAACCATCCCATACTGAACACATGCAAGTATTGCCATTCAACACAGCTCAGGAATCACAGGGAAACCATCCCATAGTGAAAACGCGAGTATTGCCATTCAACACAGAGCTCAGGAATCACAGGGAAACCATCCCATAGTGAATACACACAAGCATTGCCATTCAACACAGAGCACAGGAATCACAGGGAAACCATCCCATACTGAACACATGCGAGTATTGCCATTCAACACAGAGCTCAGGAATCACAGGGAAACCATCCCATAGTGAATACACACAAGCATTGCCATTCAACACAGAGCACAGGAATCACAGGGAAACCATCCCATAGTGAATACACACAAGCATTGCCATTTAACACAGAGCACAGGAATCACAGGGAAACCATCCCATAGTGAATACACACAAGCATTGCCATTTAACACAGAGCTCAGGAATCACAGGGAAACCATCCCATAGTGAATACACACGAGCATTGCCATTCCACACAGAGCTCAGGAATCTCTGCTGTGCATGTGTTACAGGGGCAGAGGCAAACCGCCCATGCGCCATACCGCACATGCTCATTTGCAGTGGTAGATGTAGGCCATGTAATTACCGTTATGATCTCTGTAATAATGTTACTAGCGGCCAGAGACAAAATAGCTAATCATTATTGAAGCCAAACTGGTGGGGCAGTGCCCCAACACCCTTATACACCAGCCGCACCTGAAATAGGCACAATTGAAGCATTCTGTGAGCATTTGGAGCTGCACACTGCTTGAATCAATACAAAACAACCATTTATTAAAATTTCAACTGTGTATTCATGCCTATTCATCACAGAGCCCAATGTTTGGGTCTCGGGGGCCCAGCTTGGATGACACCACAGAAGGCCCTACATGTATGAGGAATATCTATGTACAGTAAGTCACAGTGTCTATTTGGTAAGCCTCCTACCTAAATGTCATAATAATATTCACACATGGGTCACAAACTATTGTATAGAATTGTTAAAATGTGCATAGACTGGGTCCACTAAATTGCAGCTTACATGTCACTTCCACTAGTGCTTTAGCATTGCAGTATTAATAAGCAGGGCTCGCAAAATTGTGGACTACTAAGGGCATTTATTATTTATGGGATAATACATGACAGGGTGTGTTTTGTGCTGGGATAACATCACGCCTTGGGTGGTCCAGCACCTGGGAAGTGATGTCATCCCAGCACAGCAAACAAACTGGAGTGCATTATTTCTGTTACACAATGGCTCTAAAAAATAGCAAATAAAACTCATTTCATATGTTTAAAGGTGATTTCAATTCGACAAATGTGGAAATAAAATAAAATAGTTCCTGTTTTCTATTTAAGCTGTAGAAAAGTATTAACTATAACGTTCTTATAGATATACTAAAGTGTTATTTCTGTATACAGTGAGTTAATAACAACAAGACTTCTCAAGTTTTGTATTGCATGCTCTGAACACATTGTTGGCAGAGTTGAACTCTGCATTTGACAGCATATTAGTGTTATAGTTCATTTAAGTGTCTGTTTAAGCCCGTTCTGAGCCCTACGTAACTGCTTATGCCATACGGCTCCCAGAGCTATTGTTGACAGAGGCATAATATTGTCGTAGAACTGTATTAAGGTGTTATATTGTGAAAGTTTTCAAGTTTATATTTGTGTTACTTTCACTCACCCAGTCATAAAAAACTTTGACTGCCCAGTTGGTTTGTCATTTCATGGATGCTTCATTTATGTCAGATTCTATCTTGTCTAGTCCCTGAGTGTCAATCTCTAGGTGTCTTTTTTAATGTTTTTTTTTTGCTCTCATGAGGAGGTGCTGTCTGGTCTACTGGCTGCTGTGTGTTTGAAGTTCTTTGCCAAACGAGATTTCCACAGTTGTCATGTTGTTTAAGGTAAAATTCACATCAGGAATTGTGCCGTTTATTCTGTGTTGTTGACAGTTGTGGCGGATTGATATGTCTGTTTAGGTTTTCAGCGAAGAGGTTGCTGATACTAGATTCGTGATGTTATGCTCAGACAAGGGAGTGCAAGGCTGACCAATCAGAGCTCAGGAATTGTTCCTGCCATTGTCTAATCCTTATTATTAGGCTGATATTTACTTTGTTCTAATCAATATTATTACTTTGCCTTTCCTTGTAAAAAAGAAAGTCGCTAATAAGCTGTTTGAACAGGTTTAAGTTCTCACGTTGCAATGGTGGTATGAACTGAGCTGTATGGTGTCATGGTAGTCTGCAATGACAGTACAGATTTTGAGGCTATAGACATCAGCCAGACTTTGGAATTAATATATGCACACAACAAGGGCTGAAATGTACTTTACTTTGCGGCAAAGCAATGTGAAAAAGAGCCTAACTAAATGTTTATTAGTATGATTTTAACTGAGGCCCGTGATGTGGGTGCCTCATAGCTGGCTACGGCCTTGTCAATACTAGAGCTGTTCAAACATCGTTCAAATAAGAGTAACAAACACATTCATAAATATACATTTGAACTTACATACAGGTAGAGGCAGTCCAAATCTGGGGAGATAATATAAAAAACTTGAGACAAATCTGAGGAGTGTTCTGCAGAGCTTCTTATGCGTTTAGTAATTGTATTAAAATAACGGCTTATAAAAATGTGAATCACATTAAGTGGGTTAAGTGGTTCCAATTTAACAGAGCAGGCATTTTTGTCTGTAAAGTCTTTGGAGACTGTCAAACATTACATCACATCACCCAGTACTTGTCATTGGTCACATTTTCAAAGCCTTAACGTCAGTCTTTAATGAACTCCTACTTTTTGAAGTCCATACGGAAAGAGCACATATTTTCAATATATTATAAATACATGCAATGTAGCCATTTTATATGTTACATATATGCATCACATATCCATATATTGATGTACATATATTCTTAATATGTTTTTAAATATAAGCAAAATAGGAACATGCATGACCAAAATTTATTATATCATGTAGTATACCATATAAAGATAGATTAATGTGTGTGTGTGTGTGTGTGTGTGTGTCTATATATATTGTGAGCAGGGAGAGGGTTAATTTCCTCCCTGTTAGAAAAGAAACATGTGAGAATGTATATATGTATTTGTGTTAATTGTTTTATTGTTAATTATCCCCTGCACCTGGCTATCACTGTAAATTAGAGCCAGGTGCAGGGTAGTTAATGAAAGCTTCCAGTGTGCTCAGGGCTGCTGTGTAAAAAGCCGGGTTGTTTGTAATCGTAAAAAGGTAGTGTAAAACGGTGTGTTTGGTAATTTGTGCTTGTTATGTCAGGTAAACAGCTAAGCTGTCCTGCATGTTATAGTCAGGGACCTGCAACTGTGTTAGTCGGTGCTCATAAGAGCTAGGTGTTTGTTTATTTTGTGTTTTCTGTGTTTATTAAAAATAGCGCACAAGTGCTTTAAAAAATTCCATTTCTGTGTTCTGGGTCCTGCTTGAAAGGGGCAACGAACACTGTGGAGTGCAAGCTTTGTTACAAAATATATATAACAGCTAGGTAGTTAGATAGATAGACAGCTTCGTAGTTAGATGCACTAAATAAGAAATATGTAAAAAATGCTGTACATGCTTATGTACAAAATGTGAGAAATTACAAGATTATTTGTCTTAAGAAAAAGATGAAGTATCAAATCTATAATAACCTTCACAAAATAACTACAAATTGAACTACAAACATTTGAATGAATATTTTTCAGACACCAGTGAACAGCATAAAATCCTTTTAAACTATGTACATGTAATCCTGCAAAGTGTATATCAAACACCCACAGGTCCTGTAAGATACAAGACATCTTAATTATACAATTAAAACTAGTGTAGCACCCATAACATCTCAATGTAACATTTTACTAAGGAAAAACCCTGGAATAAGTATTAGATTTTTCTATCCATTCTTACAATACTTTGTGCTTTAAGAATGATTGCAGGGACTTTTTCAAATTTGTCTTTTTGTACATTTGCTATTTTGATCAGATAGTATACAAAGGAAGCTCTGCTACTTGACCACAGCCTGCATCAAGTAAATACCCAGAATAGTAATCCTTAGAAAAAAGAATGTTGCACATAACTTTCTACTGCACAAAAAAACATTCTGCATCCCGATAACAATGGTACACCTTGTCAGAGGTGACAGAAAACGTTAGGTTATTACCATAACCTTGGTTCCCTGAAAGAGAATGACAACTATTACCGAATGGGAAAGAGCCACTCTGACCGTCAATCTCTGAACAAATATACAAAAGCTGCCCTATCAGGTACTGCTGTGAGGGGGAAGTCCTGCCCACCTCCTGCTGAAGAGGGACGTTCTCACAGTAGCCCATCGTCATTTTCTTTCGAAATTGGAGGTCAGCTGGGGACATGGCCTCGAAAGGTAATAGTTGTCATTCTCTTTCAGGGAATCAGGGTTATGGTAATAACCTAACTTTCTCTTTCAATTCGAATGACAACCATTACTGAATGGGAAAGCCGTCATGGCCCCAGATTACCAACAGTACAGCCCCACGGCGATAGCAACAGAACCTACATGATGCCTAAGGGCATGCCGTCTGCAAAACTCTAGAGCCCAGAGAGGGTCTCGTTTGGTTTGTCACATTAAGGCAGTAAAAACGCACAAATGTCTGACTACCTGTCCATGTAGCAGCATTGCATAACTCATCTAAGTAGGCGCCATGAAGGAAAGCCCACGAACTTGCCTGGCCCCTGGTAGAATGGGCTGTAATGTCCCCCGGTAACTGGGAGTCTGTCTGTTCATACACCAAGCATATCGCATCTGTCACCCAGTGTGCTAGACATTGCATCGATAGCGCCTGACCTCTAGAGCAGGACCCATAGCAGACAAACAGCTGGTGTTGTCTATATTCCTCCTCTGACTCGAGCGGGGGAGGTCTGAAAGTTTCCAAAACCACTGATTGGTTAATATGGAATGAGGATACCACCTTTGGCAAAATGGATTTGTTCTTAATGTTACCCGCGAGTTACTTCCAATGAAAGCCACACGTGCCACCAATGGACAGCGCATGAAGCTCACTTACTTGTCTGGCAGTTGTAATGGCTATTAAAAATGTCACTTTTAATGAAACAGGGTGCAGTTCTGCTGATGCCAAGGGCTCAAATGGGGGACGCATAAGGGCCCACAGTACCAGTTCTATATCCCACTTGGGGGGACCATACTTTTCATGGGAGGACGAAGCCTCCGAGCCCCTTTAAGAAATTGCACTGCCAGGAAATGTTCCCCAAGGGACACCGAGTCAGTTTTGTCATGGCACACTGATATTGCTGCCAGGTATACCTTCAAAGTGGATGCTGATTTTCCTGCATCAAACAGGTGTTGTAAGAAGGTTAATATCGTCTCAATCGGGCAAGTCACCGGATCGTGTCCTTCGGCAAGGCACCAGTTTTGGAAAACTTTACATTTATATGAGTACTGGGCTGTAGTGCTCGGCGCCCTAGCAGACTGTAGTGTTTCTACTACTACATCTGGAAAACCTCGTCTGTATAGATGGCTCCAGACCCAGAGTTGGAGCTGGGCTGGGTTCGGGTGCCATAATAGCTGCCAGGGCTGATCCGACAACATGTCGGAGAGGAGAGCAAACCAGGGGCATTTCGGCCATCTGGGTGCAAGCAGCAGAACCTGTGCTCTCTCCCCCCTGATCCTCTCTAGTGTCAGGGGTATTAATGGTAGCGGAGGGAACGCATGCAAGAGCCCCTGTCCCTGGGATTTTAGTAAGGTCTCCAGCATCGTTTGCTGAGTCCTCACAGTCTCCGCCAGCTTGGCGAAGCGCTGCAAGGCCGAGCTTGAGTGCTTCCGAGGTGACAGCGATGGAGAACGTCTGCGCCTGTATGGTGAAGGGGAGCAGCGCATGCATGGCGACCTCCTGTCCCCTGGGGAAGGGGAGCGGTACCTGCACAACGACTGTCTGTGCCCTGGTGAGTGTCACCTTGAGTGGTACAGTGGCAGTGACCATCTCGTCTCCCCTGTTGTGCGGGAGAGTTCCCCGGTCATTGTAGCATGGGGGGTCCTGGAAGATCTCTGCGGAGGCCCTTGGACCATCAATCTCATTCTCCCCTGGCTTGAGGAGAGAGATTCTGCTGGGGATAGGGCTGCTCTCTGTCGCTTTGTTCTCCTTGAGAACTTCCTACAAGGAGAGCAGTCCAGCTCACCTGCCAGTGCCTTGGCCGCGTGTTCTGGCCCGAGGCACCTGGCGCACGATCTGTGCTCATCGCGTCTGGGCAGCTTGTCTGTGCACTGGTCACACTGGTGGAAGCCCACTAATCCAGTTGACTGCACCGACATGTTTGCAGTTGTTGTTGTTCCAAACTGCTATGCTCAACGAGCAGCCTGCAGATGTTTTTTTTTTTTTTTTTTTTTTTTAATGATTCACAGAGTGGGTGCTGGGATCGGTGTCGAGGCGAGCACTGTCTGTGCCGAGGTCGGTGTCGAGATGCATGCAGTCGGTGCCACGAGGTCGATGCCGAGCCGATCGGTGCCAAGGTTGATGCCGACATGTAGTGTGGTCTGTGCCAGGCTGTAGATGGCCTCGAAGGTATTCCCCGGTGTCAAATCAATCGGTGCCGGGATTGGCGCCGAGAAAAGCGCTGTCAGTGGTGCCGGGTGGACCTATTCCAAGGCCGGTGCTGATGGTAGGCATGGTTGGGGCCGACCTGTAGGCGGCGCCGAAGATGTTCATGCTGACTCCGGGTCAACCGCGGCCTCGCAAGTCGACGGGAAACCGCGGTCAGTGCCGTGGTAAGCAGATGATTCAATCGCCGTGGTCGTCGAGGGCAAGCGCAGCAGCGTTAGGATAGCCAGAGGCTTGAGAAGGGGTCTAGGCCTGAGCGTTTTTTTTTTTTTTCTCGGTTCGCTGGTCGATTAAATCAGCGCAGAGGACAACACCGCGAGCCTGCGGGGTCTCCTACAGCACCACAACAGCTCTCACACGGTGTATCAGCTACACGAAGCCTCGTGTAGTGAGAGTAATGGCCGCTCGCTAATCCCTGAAGATGGGTCGAAACCAGCTCTAGTCAGAAAACTGATGGGGGACTAGTGAGAGCAGTGTTACTAATGCTCAAAAGTGTGATACCGTGGTTTAGAATTTATTTGGAGCACCAAACAAACCAGTCAAATTCGGACGCAAATGCCGAAGCAATTCACAACCTGTCTCAGAGATATGAGAGAGAAAATGGCGATGGACTACTGTGAGGACGTCCCTCTTCAGCTTGGGCAGGACTTCCTCCTCACAACAGGGCCCTGATAGAGCAGCTTTTGTATATTTGCTCAGAGATTGACGGTCAGAGAGGCTCTTTCCCATTCGGTAATGGTTGTCATTCCAATTGAAAGGGAACCATTCTTCACCCCGATAACAATGGTACACCTTGTCAGAGGTGACAGAAAACCATTCCATACTCTGATAACAATGGTACACCTTGTTAGAGGTGACAGAAAACAATTCTACACCCTGATAACAATGGAACACCCTGTCAGAGGTGACAGAAAACCATTCTACACCCTGATAACAATGGAACACCCTGTCAGAGGTGACAGAAAACCATTCTGCACCCTGATAACAATGGAACACCCTGTCAGAGGTGACAGAAAACCATTCTACACCCTGATAACAATGGAACACCCTGTCAGAGGTGACAGAAAACCATTCTACACCCTGATAACAATGGTACACTCTGCCGGACCCCCAGTACCCTTAGTTCCAGCGCCCTTGGTCAGAGGTGACAGAAAAACCATTCTACACCGCGATAACAATGGAACACCCTGTCAGAGGTGACAGAAATATCGGTAACACTTTAGTTTAGCGATCCAATATACGATTATAAACAATCTATAAACATGTTATTAATTATGCTATTAACATTTATAGAATATGATTATAAATAATAAGGGTATTATTATACACTTGTTGTTTTTTGCGCTATTGTTTATAATTGCTTATGACGGATACAGTCTGTCTGTCTTTTCAAGTCTGTTTGTATTATATGTCTGTCTCTCTGTCTGTCTTTATATGTTTGTCTCACCAATTGTATGGGGCTGCTTTGTTTTTGCAATACAGTTATTATACACTTATATTTGCTATTGTTTATAACCTAACGGCTCCCTAAACTAAAATGTTACCGACATGTCTGGGGTCTGCATTGTCACGTGCTGGGCTGAAGTGTTATTGTTTCATTAATCTAAAATGGGTCAGCTAGATTTCCATGTGTTTCTTACTCGGATAATATATTACAGTATGTAGCAATGTGTATAAACCAAATGAAGGGCATGTACATTGTAAAAAAAAACATATATTTAGATTATAAAAAACATATTAGATGACAAAAAAACCGTATATGGAGAGCACTGCGTGCTTCATTTACTAACACATAAAATACTATAGAATCAGGCCAGTTTCATAACCAATCCGCATATAATTTATATATGAACATATATGTATACACATAAAAAAAAAAAGAAAGAAAGAAAATAAGAGGCATGCAAGTGGAATGTATATTGTTTTTATACATGTAAAATAGAAGTTATTTCCATATGGAAGGAGACAAAGCATCTGTTAATTTAACAAAACTAGAACCGAACAACAAAGCTATGTATTCCAAGGCACTTTACAGTCTGTTTGTCATAATGATGTTGCTGCAGAATATGGGAATCTGTGGAAAAAATTCCGTTATTCACAGATTCGGACTGCCTCTACTTATACAATATGCAGTTTGGAAAGGAAAACTTGTATTTGTATTTAAAATCCTTAAATGCGGTACTACTACTATTTCTCCACCATGATGCCAAAAATAAGCATTGCATGTCACAGCCTAATGCTCCCCCCAGCTAACTTTCACTCCATGAACTGTAGCGGTGGAAAACTCACAGCCATAGGCTAATTCACTATGGGGTGAAAATTAGCATAGACTAAAATTCACAGGGGTGAGAATTAGCATAGACTAAAATTCACAGGGGTGAGAATTTGCCTTGGCTAAAATTCCAGGGGGTGAAAGTTAGCCGGGGGGGGGGGGGGGGGGGGGAGCATAAGGCTGTGACACCTGACTGAGTCGCTGATGCGTAAACCACAGCAGCAGTGCATCTCCTTACCGACACAGATCTCGAAGCACGGCAATTCATGTCTGTCACAGGCAAACAGTGCGAAGGAAGGCTCAAGAATGATTGGAAACTGCCTTCAAGTGATCGAAAACAATGGAGCCACATCCTTACTCCCTCAGACAAGAACAAGGAAAGCAAGGAACAAACGGCAGGCTCTAGCTTGCTGCAGCTCAGCATGCTGTTCAGAATGACAATCCAGACAAAATGGCTATACATCGTCAAAACTGCACTTTCAATGGCAATGTTCAATTCAACATATATATTATAGCTCTTCTTGTTTTGGATCAATTCAATGTCTATAAACATTTTTTTAATGATCTTTTTTAATGCATTTTTGTTTTTAATTTTGTTTTTAAAAAGTTATAAGGGACTATTTTGTTTAAGGTCAGTCTTGGCTGAAGAATATTCTATAAAAAGAACTTTTTTGTTAATCAAACACATTTTTTTTCTTCTATTTAGTTAGTTAACCCATTTTATCAGTGCAATACTGCACTTCAGGGTGTGTGTTGTACTCTAATATCACCACCTCCCAGGCAGTTGACGCCACTCGACTTACAATGCACCTATCGTGCCTTATTGCTTACCTATCCATATTCTATACAGTAGTCTCCGCATATAGGAACACCTCCTAAGAGAACACTTTGCCTAAGGGAACACCCTTGTGGTGAAACTGATTTTTTCCCCCATTGTAAATGCTCTGGCTAAAGGAACAGGAATTTTGCTTCTTGGAACCGATAGCGATTCGCTCACAATGGATACCCTGCTGAGATAATTCATCATCATCAAACTTAAATTAAAATAGTTTATTCAATGTTTTCAAATGTGATTTTCATTGCGCGAGTGTCTTGAGGCACACGGATTGGTTTGTTAAATCTTTTCAGAACCACTGTCACACCATTGCCTCATTTTGTATTTTGATTTCCACAAGTGCACCTCATCGCTATGACATGGCATGTAAACAAACGACAAAGCTGTTTCTCTTCTTACAAAAAGTTGGAAATTGTCGAGCTCTTGAATAAAACCTGAAACAGGCACAAGTTGCCGAGTAAGTTGGTGTTTCCCATTCTGTTAAATAATGTTCATGTCTTGTATATTGCTGCTGCTTTTTTTTTTTTTTTTTTTACATGAGCAGGGGTGCTGTGTTAACTTAGTTTGACAGTTTATTAACGTTAGTTTTCTGTTACTTTATTATTATAGTTTATTAACCTACACTAGCCTATTGTTTTTCTTTTACATATTCAGTTCATTCAATATGTTAAAGATTGTGTGTCATGACAAGTAATACATATTTATTTTTTTGTTTATTGATTTATATTGTGTCTGGTGGCTAACTCCATCTTTGAGAACACTTATCTTAGCCTGAGACTACTGTATATCATGTATGACTGTGACAGAGAAAGAATGATTCATGGTGTTAGATCTCACCCCGACCTGTGAAGGCGTTGTGTCAAGGGAACAGAGTACCTTCGACTAGTTGGTCCGACAATTTATTCCCAGGGTTCAGCGGAAGTCAGCCATCTAGAAAGTGGGTGGACCTAAATCATTTAATCAGTTAATCACTCGTTAACCAAGGGGTCATGGTTGATGGTATATAAGGCAACGTAGCGATGTGATTTGTTCCTTGTGATGGTTACTTGAGCACCGAAAGGACCTGTATTTTGTAAAGAACCGTGAGTGTTTTGTCTGTCTGTCTAAAATGCACTGTTTGTTTGTTTGTTAGAATAGATGGCTAACACGATTCAGAGCTGTTGCCCACGGCCAACACTAAACCCGAACAACACTGCACTGCTTGTTCACCACTGTATTGTACTTTCATGACAAGCACTACAGAACTCACTTGGATTGGTTACCGTATTTGTGTTTTGTGTTCCTTGGATTATTGTTTATTGTTTACTGGACTGCAACCCTTCATTATTCACTGTGCAATATTCATCACTGTGTATTGCCAGCTCTCATACTTGTTTTCTGTTTGGTCATCAGACCCCTTGGATTTAAAAAATAAACAGAACTCATTTCACCTGTACTTTGTTGTCTGGCTTTTCATTGTTGGATTACTGCACCTGCACTGCACCTGCACACCACTTACCACTTTGCCACAACGATATAATTATGAAGCACAAGTGACAGGGTGGAGGCTGGGTGCAAACCAGTCACTTCGCACACCGCAAGCAGGCTTCTTAACCACTGGAAAAAAAGACCTTTCATTGACAGGGAACAGAATCCACCACCCTGCCTGTTACACACTAATGAAATCCATGGGGAGGGGCTGCTGCACTGAGGGATTGCCTTTATCCAAGCTGAATCTCAATCCCCCTGCGACTCTGGAAGGAAACAAGGACCGGGTGAGAGAAGCCATTCCCTAACAGACTGCTTCTCTGCGGACCGTCCCTGTGGGGCTGTAAACTCCTCAAAAGAATCATCGCGTGTGAGAAAGCTTCCTGTTGTTCAGTGTCTGGAAGAAACTGAGCTCTCAAAGCAGGTCTTGACATGCGAGGAGCTGCCTTGTCAAACTGCCAAGCGATGGGTTAGCTCACACCTGCTCTTTATAATTCTGCAGATTAAATGCGGTCTAAAGAGGTGCTAAGGGTTACAAGGGGAGAGAGAGGAATAAGGAGAGCACATTCTTTATAATCTATTCATACCCTGGCTGAGACAGTAAACTGCAAATGGTTCAGTAGTAATTATATATATATAGTACCGTGAAAAAGTATTTGCCCAGTCTGATTTTATGCATTTTTACTGATTTTTCTCATTGAATTTGGTCAGATCTTTTTGTGGGTTGTAGTAATATATAGAGGAAGTCTGAGAGAAAAAAATGACACAAAAGTTTGCTGCTTCTTTCATTGTTTGGTGTGCAAGGTAATCAAACATGCAATCTTCAGTTGTGAAAAAGTTATTGCCCCCCCTAGTTAACTCAACCCAATTAAAGGGATAATAGGGTCAGCTGTTTGAATACTTTGGTTAACACTTTGGCTGATTTGGGCCAGTCCTGCCCAATATAAATCTGACTAACTTTGGCCCTTACCATTAGAGTGAAGTTGTCAGCACACAGGTTCTAGAGGCACATGATGCCACAATCCCAAAAAATTCCTGAAGACCTCCGGGAAAAAAAAGTTGTTGATGCCTATCAGTCTGGAAAGGGTTACAAAGCCATTTCTAAGGCTCTGGGGCTCCACCAAACCACAGTCAGAACCTGTGACCAGGATGGCTTTGCAGGGGTGACGTCAGACCACAAACACACTCCACAACAAGGACTGGCAGATGAAAACTGAGACGCTATGGCGGTCAGTATATTTATTAAATAATAAACAAACAAAAGATTTAAACAAAACACACAATACTGGAAGTAAAGGACGCATTGGCCAAACAAACAGACAGACAAAACACAAAACGGACGTGGACGAACCCAGCAAACAAGTACCGTGCTGGTCTGTAGCCAGCAAGGTGTAGCAATTGCTATATTTTTAAATTAACTCTCCTCTCTCTCATCAGTTCTCCACTTCTCAAACACACAACCCTGAGTGAGTGATTCGTGCATCTCTATATACAATTGTGCTGGGATTCAATTACTGATTAATTATTCACTTGAATTCCAGCATGTGCACTAATCTGTGTACCCCCCGTGCTCACATATCAATACCCACTTAAATATGCACGTGGCATGAGTTGTGCCATCCTCGTGTCCAAATACAAAATTACACTTTATAACACTCGTGCTCATAACCCATATTTATATCCCATGTATTTTATACATAAACACCAACATTAATACACTATATACAACATAAAACACTAATAAACATAAAGGGGTGGGACACTCCACCACAGAGCCATATTGTCCAAATAGAGAAAGTTTCGGACAGCAGTGAATCTTCCCAGGAGTGGCCATCCTGCCAAAATCAATCCAAGAGCAAGGTGTAAAATCGTCCAGGAAATTACAAAGAACCCTAGAACAACATCCAGTGATCTGCAGGCCTCTCTCATCTGGGCTAAGATCAGTGTTCATGACTCCACCATCAGAAAGACACTGAGCAAAATGGGATTCATGGCAGAGTAGCAAAGCAGAAATCACTGCTCACTGAGAATAGCATGAACGCTCATCTCAAGTTTGCCAAAAAGCACCTGGATGATCCTCAATAGTTCTGGAATAATGTTCTATGGACAGATGAGTCAAAAGTGGAACTTTTTGGACAACATGGCCCCTGTTATGTCTGACGAACACGAAACACACTACATTCCACAGTAAAAACCTCATACCAACGGTCAAGCATGGTGGTGGTAGTGTCATGATTTGGGGATGCTGTTCTGCATCAGGACCTGGATGACTTGCCATCATTGAAGGAACCATGAATTCTGCTCTGTATCAGAGAATTCTACAGGAGAATGTCAGGCCATCCGTCCATGAGCTGAAGCTGAAGCGCAGCTGGGTCATGCAGCAAGACAATGATCCGAAACACACAAGCAAGTCTACATCAGAATGGTTGAAGAACAAGATATGTAAAGTTTTGGAATGGCCTAGTCAAAGTCCAGACCTAAACCCCATTGAGATGTTGTGGCAGGACCTGAAACAAGCAGTTTATGCTTGAAAACCCACAAATGTCATTGAGTTGAAGCAGTTCTGCATGAAGGAGTGGGCCAAAATTCCTCTACGGCTCTGTGAGAGACTGATCAATAACTACAGGAAGTGTTTGGTTGCAGTTATTACTGCTAAAGGTGGCGTAACTAGTTATTGATTCTAAGTGGACGATTACTTTTTCACACAGGGGCATTGGGTGTTGCATAACTTTCTTTAATAAATAAATAAAATACTTATCAAAATGTGTTATTTGTTCACTCAGGGTCCCTTTTATCTAATATTAGATTTTGTTTGAAGATCTGATAACATTTACTGTCAAAAATATGCAAAAATGCAGAAAATCAGACAAGGGGCAAACACTTTTTCACGGTACTGTATATATTCCATTATATCGCTGATAACCAGAGGGATCATTGGGATTAATGTGATATGTCAATTGTCAATTATCGCAAATATTAATATGTCAACTATCAGCAGCTAAGCTGTGCTAAAACATACTGCAATTCCACTAGTATTGTGTTTTTATTTTCTGGTCTCTATTAAGGTACTTTTACCTGCAAGAAGAGCTGTGTGTAACACAGGCTAGATCAATTAGTGTCTTTAAAGAAGTAAGAACCAGCGTCATCTCGTGATCTGCCCTTTCGATTTTGTTTTGCTGATAGTCCTGCAGTGCTTTAGATGGTGTTAGTGCTTACTAATATAAAGACACTGATGGCTGATATAGCCTACATTGCATATGTCAAGTTTTGGAGTGGAATCTTGTAGAATAACATCCTGTTTCTTGTACTTTCAAAGCCTGATTTCTCCTGATAGCAAACTTGGCTTCAACATAACTGAGTTACAGCCAAGGAAGTTTATCAATGACTCAAATCGAATCAGTTAGCCGAGCAACACTTACATGTCAAGCAGGTTAGTGAAGTGTAAATTCACTGGTTAACCCAAGTGACGGTGCTGCCAAGATGACCTCTATAACTTCAACCCTGTAATGCACTTTTAACCCAGTGTGTAAACTCAATCTCATCTCATTCCAGTATCAAACAAGGCTGCGGCTGCTTCCATCTGCAGTCTACAATCCAATCTGCTAGCACACATTACACACACATCAAAGATCACGTGTCGCTCACGTTTTTATATTAGAGCTATTCATAAGTACATTAACCAACATCCAGTATTACCCTGACAGGATGATATATTCAATAGTCCCTATTGAAATGGATTTGAATTGGAGAGCTGGAGTCCCACCAGCTCGCTATTCTAACTGGGGCTGAGGGAGTCCCTGTTAAAATAGATTTGAATTGGAGAGATGTTCCCCCAGCCCGCTATTCTAACTGAGGCTGAGGGAGCCCCTATTGAAATAGATTTGACTGGGAGATTTGTTCCCCCAGCCCGCTATTATAACTGGGGCTGAGGGAGTCCGTATTGAAATGGATTTAAATTGGAGAGATGTTTCCCCAGCCCGCTAGTCTAACTGGGGCTGAGGGAGTTCCTATTGAAATGGATTTGAATTGGAGAGATGTTCCCCCAGCCTGCTATTTTAACTGGGGCTGAGGGAGCCCCTATTGAAATGGATTTGAATTGGAGAGATGGAGTTCCACCAGCCTGCTATTCTAACTGGGGCTGAGGGAGTCCATATTGAAATGGATTTGAATTGGAGAGATGGGGTTCCACCAGCCTGCTATTCTAACTGATGGAAATTAAGTCTGATTTCAGATAGAAATGTTTGTGTGCTATCACATCAGCACTGAATCCCTCATTGACAGTGTTTAGTGCCGCTGCAACAGGAAGACAATCTGCAAAGTGCAATGGTGCACAAAGCAGTACAACAAGGCTGCCAGTGATAGAAAGTTCCAGAAACCCCTGCAGTGTTTACAAGAAGCCTGGTTCTTTACCTTTGCTGTGTCCTGTGTTGTCCACAGCGTAGCAATGATGTTTTTCAGCATATTGCCGATTGATAGGGAATGACTTCTGTTCAGATTTGACTCGGGAGCGTTCTCCAGGAGTTTCTTCTGCATACCACAGTGTGCAGTTCATGCTCCCTCCTGCAGCAGTGCTGCTGCTCTGACTGTATCAGTGGAATCAGAAGACCAGCATACTCAGATACACTGGGGTTCTCAAGAGATACTTGTTTTCATGTAAGTGTGGAGGATTGCCCAGCTGATTTCTATTTTTAAGATTTCAAAAGAGTTGGCAATAGGTTTCAAAATACAATGCTGCTATACGGACAACATAGGATGCAGCAAAGATAGCGTAATGTGATGCTTGTAAACGTTCAGGGTGCTGTGTAACACTTTAAGGAACAAAGAGCTTGCTACACCACCAAGAAAAGCCCTATACAATTCATGTATTAAAAAATGACCATGTGGGTCACAGAATTTATAAATGACTAGATGAAAAAGATGCATAAGTGATGTCTGAAATAAATAACACATGCTTGTGTACAGAAGAGCATTTCTCTCCTTTCTTTAATAGTTGATTTGATAGGGGTATATTTTACAGTAATATATTTTAAATATTGAAACATGAAAAACCTTTCCTAGCACTAAAATATTGTACCAGACATTTCTATTGTACCGTACCTAAACCTTTGAGATGTGTTTAGCAGTTCAGCAGTGGACTGGGCTGGTCTGCTGGGGGCCAGCTGGTCCCATTACAGCTCTTGCTTGATCTGCAGTCTTACCCATCCACGTCTGTTACTCATGAAAGGCTTCATCCTTATTATTCCATAGGGTGCAGCCTCAATAGAATGATGAGGGGTGACCTCCGGTGCAGTCACTGAGGGGGTGAGCACAGAGCGGCTTTGTGGTGTGTTTGTCAGCACTGAAGCTTGCTGCGTTAATCCAGCATTTCTCAGAAGGATTTGTGGTGTGTTTGTCAGCACTGAAGCTTGCTGTGTTAATCCAACACTTTTCAGAAGGGCTCTGTGCAGACCTGGAGCAGACTACTGGACAGCAAGGCGTGTGAAATGTGAACCAGAGACACACAATTGGACATGTCGCAAGTCTCTTAAAATATGATATCAGACTTCATTAGGTTACAGAAAGTTTCCATGCCTCTTTCTCAGCAATTTGGTACGCCTGAACTTCCTAGGTGTGTTCTGGGTCAAAGTGTGTTGCAGTCGATTGGGGAAGCAGCTGGTTGGTTAGTGACAGGAAAAAGGCTGTTGAAGTAAGGGGACAATTTTACCCTCCATGTGAAATGATCAAGGAAGTGCAAGCATGGTTTGTAAACTGAGATTTATTTAAGCTAGTGTAGTACCAAATAAAAATAGATGTTTTATATAACATGTGTTTCTTTCAAAACTGCACAGTGAGACCTACATAATGAACGGTCGGGCAGAGCAGGTGAGATGTATGGGAATAATCTGTTTCCAATTACATTGCTAGTTTTTTAGTTTTTTCTGATGTTCGCAATCCTTCTGAGTGGTTCTTATTGTAGTTACTCAATCATGTGTTTTCTGTATGTTCTGATAAGTCTGTCTTCCTTTGACTGTGAGTTCAGGATACCAGCAATGTAGGCTAGACCTGCCAAAGTGTCTATATTGGGAGCACCAGCACCATCTAGTGCACAGAAGTGTATTGCCAGCAAAGCAAAGGAAAATCCAACTTGGCAGATCACATGCACATTATAAAACATTTAATAATGTCAAATGTGACACTTTAACTTGTTACAATGACATCACCAAAAAATTTTAGGATAATTTTAATAACCTAAAATAGGTAAGTTCATTTGATCACCAAACATCGAAAGGTTCTTTCTTGTGTGTGTGTGTGTGGGGGGGGGGGGGGGGGGGGGGGGGTGTTTATCCCAGTATGTGTGTGAACACACTGATTTACTGCACCACCTGCCCAATTAAATCCAATTGCCACAGACTCTGAGACATCCCATTCCAAACCTCTGACACACATTCCAATGCTTTTCCGTAAGCTGAAGGAGTCATTTAACGCTACCTGATTTGAAAGAGAAAACCGCAGTTCAGAAAGAACATCCCATTACATTATTAGCTGAATGGATTAGTGGCAGTAGATATATTGAGGTATATTGGAAAGGACCTCTCCTCTGTACTTCTCTACAGCCACACAAAGCCTGAATACTAAAATGCTGTACACAAGTCCATCATCCATCTAACTTTCAATTTTTCCATATATCTGAAACACTGCTGATCCAGAGAGAGGAAACTTGGTATTAACATTATTCAACACCACTAGACAGTGATTCTGTGGATATATTGGCATTTAACCATCTGGTCACACTTACATATCTGCATTTATATGGCAGACTGCTTTTTAAAATGAAACTTGGTACTTACATTATTTATTGTGAGTGTCATATTGTGGGGATATATGGCAACATTTCTCTGACTGTATTTCTTATTCTATAATATACCCTGCACAGAAGTATCTTGCCAGCAAAACAAAAGGAAACTTGATCCGAAGTGTGTGGTCATAAGATGGTGCTGCTCTTACTGGCTGATCGAGCTTGCATCTATGACTGGAACTAAAGATCGACTTCTGAACTCAGGTTGAAGTTTCCTAAAAAACCACAGCAAAGCACAGCATCACCCACAATGACAACTTCACAATGGAGTTGGAAGAGCTACTGCCTAGACAGTGCTACTGCCATGGTACCTGGGCACTGAAAGATTACCATTGCAATCCCATTGATATAGCATGAAACTGTACTCAGTCTAGTATCCTTCTTCCCTTGTGCTGTGCCCTTTGTATGGAAGCATTGTCATTGGATAGCATGTGGTAAAGGTTAGCAGTGTGTGGTGTTTGTTTTGTGATGTAGATTGCACTAACTCCCTCTAAAATGCATGACAGCTGTGTAATAGGTGTAGAACGATTCACAATTACAATTACTGTTCTTTCAGTTCAAGCAGCTGAATACAATTGCAATATTTACATTACTGGGTACACTTTAAACACACACACACACACACACACACACACACACACACACACACACACACACACTGCTACTGCTGCTTGGAAACTGCAGCGTGTGGTTAGACGACTCCCAGTTCCTGAGCTCCACTGTCATTTTTCTAGCCGACTAGTTGGCTGTTCAGTGCTACTCCCGCTGTGGAATTGCATGCCATCGCAGCACATTGACTTGAATGGAAAGTCAAGGACTGGACGCAAACCACGTCCTTCAATTCAACTAAAGAGAGAACTTGAGAGAACTCGTTTCAGACATCGGAGGAGAGCCATTACAACTGTCCATTTCATTTAGATACATACAAGCGCACGTGAGTGCTTGTGGATTCTGCACACAAGTGTATATGAGTGCTCATGGATTCTGCACACAAGTGCACATGAGTGCTCGTGGATTCTGCACACAAGTGTATATGAGTGCTTGTGGATTCTGCACACAAGTGTATATGAGTGCTTGTGGATTCTGCACACAAGTGTATATGAGTGCTCCTGGATTCTGCACACAAGTGTATATGAGTGCTCATGGATTCTGCACACAAGTGTATATGAGTGCTCATGGATTCTGCACACAAGTGTATATGAGTGCTCGTGGATTCTGCACAGGTGTACAGGACTGTAGGTGGATTCTGACCCATCGGTGAGATGATGTTAAAAATTATATAACCACAACTGCAGACAAGCTATTGCAGTGTGCAGGGTGGCCGGTTCATGCCTAGCCTCCACCTTGTTAAAGCTGCCAGTGTTTTTCAGATGGAGAATGGCTCTGGTGGTAAAAGTTACCTCTACAAGTCAACAGCCTTCGTGAGCTCAGAATGGAGCTGTGTGTCTGCTGCTTAGGGAACCCCTGCTGATATTGCATAGCTATTCACTGGCAGTGTTAAAACAATATTGTCAGTGGCCAAGGACCTTTATGTCATATTATTTTTGTCCACCAGCTTTACTGCTAGTACATTATAGACTGCTGTGCTCCTGTCTGAAGCCACGCCCCCTTAGAGCTGGCTCTCACTGACTCTTAGAAGCTAAGCAGGGCTGAGTCTGGAAAGGTCTTGTCATGTGACTAGCTAAGAAAATAATTCTATAAATGTGGGCTCTCCTTATGTAGGTCTCAAATGAGCAGTTTGGACATTTCTGTTAGTAACCAACCAGCTGCTGCCCCTATTCACCAGAAATCATGATGTCAGTAAAATATAATAATAATAATAATAATAATAATAATAATAATAATAATAATAATAATAATAATAATAATACACAAACTGGTAATTCAAATTGTTATTATTTACGCTTATCTGAGATCAGTTTGTCTGAGATCAATAAGCTTCCAGATCTAGCGGGCTTCTATTTTGCATAGATGCCCGCTGGAACGCTGAAGTGTTTAACTGTGAATTAAATTTTTCCCTTAACATTGTAATCTACAACTAATCTGATAACATAAAAAGCTACTTAAACATACTTTCTGACGCTGGTCTAGAGACAAGGGAAATCATGTCTGTGACGGGACACTGTAAAGAAGGCTCAAATCAGAGCTACTGGACAGCAAGTCAGCAGGCTGGATCCAAACAACACCCTCCCTCAAAACCAACCAGTCAAACTGCCAACACTGTTTCAGTTCTTTCAGCACCAGCCAATCCACTCCTTGCTTGAATGATGCCCCGCCTCCAACAACAAGTTTCGAGTCAGACTCAATACTACACAGACGATTCAACAATTGTACATGTCCAGATAAATTACAATAAGAAAGCGTATAACCCCAATAAATAAATATGTTAGCAATAATAATAATAACAATATTTTCTCTACGTGAATGTCGTTTTTCTATTCTAATTATGTTAGGGACTATTTTCCTCAGTGAAATGTTACCTGCCGAAATATCAGAAGTTCAAGGTAAATATACATTTTAAATTTTTTTTTTTTAAAAGAGAAAATAAAGAAATAAATTGTTTTCTAATAGCAATAGAGCCCTTTCGATACGGTCTCTACTGTGTGGTAGATGACCTTGACTTTCGTTAGCACCCTCGCCTATGGCTCAGGTCGCATAATTCCAGTCGTGGTCATCTACCACCTTAAATATATTTACAGTAGAAACTGTTAACCCAAACTTTCCTTTATGAAAGTTTATCACTGGATTTTCAACACAATAACTACAGTTTCCTCTTGCTTTTTCCATGATTGTTCTATTAAGCAAATTGATGATTGTGGCACGGATCTCACTTTTAACTTAGTTCAAATGGCATAAATGTCAAGCGTTCGATAGGTGCTTCCATTACCAGACTAAACTGTTAAGCTGGTTCTCTGTCCATCCCTCTATAAACAATACGTCCATTGATCGGCAAGGAAGGATTTCTGTCTTCCCTCATTCCACTATGTCCCCCTTGTGCTCTAGAGTTCACCTCCTCCCCAGCCTCCCTGCTTTTTTGGCTTCAGGTAGCGGGGAGGGCAGTATTGTGCCCCCCTACCCATGGCTCCCTACAGCCAGCCTCTCCAGTTATCTGCAAGCCAAATGGGCAGGGGTATGCCACAAGGTGAGGACAAAGGCCAAAGAATGTAGTGTAAAATATGTATGTTGTAGGAATGTTGTCTTGTCTGTTTTAATAAATTATTCATCATTGCCATACATTTATCATGTTTACCGTGGTTTGTCATGTTTTTTAATATACTTTACCATACGGCTCTGGGCTTTATAGTGCTTACCTATGCTTCACCATGCTGTGCTGTATTACTCTTTGCTCTTTGTACTCTGGAAAACTTTTATAAGGATTGGTCGTAGACCTCTAATCCAAACCATTGTAATGACATGCATAGTGAAAACCTAAAGCAAACCTGTGTGGTGTAGTTGCTTCAGTCCAGTTCGCAGGGTTATAGGTTCACAGCATGCCTTTGGTGTTGGCTCCCGCGGAACTAAAGGCAGGGTTTGATGTGGCTGCTTGTATTTGTCAGACCTGTCCTGGGCTGACATGGCCTTTTCAGGGCCCAGAATCTGGAAGCCATTTGCTTCGTTTAGTTGTTTTCTCAACACTGGAAAGTGTGGAGTCTTAGCCTCACCCTGGAACATCTGCACTGTGTTTATTTATTTAGCACTTAAATATCACTCTGCACACAAACAAGCAAGCTGACACCCGGGGGAGCAGCAGCAGCAGCAGGGCACTTGGCTTCTGGAAGCCTCTTTTATTGTTGTTGTATGGTTGTTTTTAAAAGTCAAGCTCCCTGTTTTTACTTGAGGAACACAATAACTATTTATCAAATACATTTTTACCAAACTTTTTTTTGTGAAGGGCAAATAAGATTGTAAATATTGTAGTATTTGTTAATTTAGTGACTAAAAAGATCTCTGTTACTTTTTTTTTGGTAAGATTAAGAGTTTTAACAACATAAATGTAGTAAGACTTTTTGTTACTTCAGTGCTGTACTTCCGGTCACTGAAGGAATTAAGTTGCCAATCATTAGGAAGTTAGTGACTGATACTCAAATGAGAGTAAGTCCAGCTTCTGGGTGTTTGTCACAAAGACGGCTGCAGTGGGTGATGTCAGACCAGAAACCAGGAACCAGGAAATAAACAACAGAGGTGGAGTTTGGTGAAGCTGAGCAAATGGTCTCGCTCAGCATTTAGTAACACTGTGTAACAAATTTTTTTTTTTATTTTGGTTCCTGGGTAGTAAGTGTTATTTCCTAATTGCTTATGCCTCAAAAGTATAGAAAATGGCTATTATTCCCCACAAACTTTGCTTTTGTGACCAGGACAGTGATATTTTGAAATGTACCTATTTTCCAGAACATTCCAGATAGATTCAGTGCTGAGTAAACTTGAAGTAACTTCTAGAACTTTCTAGAACTTTCCAGTAATATAAATAGTAGTATAAATACAGGGGCCTTAAGCCCACCAGTTTAGTTTAGTTCCAGCTGCCTAAGTGGATACATATCTGCATTTTTCTGAGATGGCATCAAGAGGCTGCAATGGTGGCATTCCTGATGGGTCTCCAAGGTGGTTTTACCAAGTTTCCCTGCTGTCTTTGCCTTTGGGACAGCAGGGACACCAAGGCTCACTACCACAGGTGGGACTGGCCACAGCGGACCGAGTTCTCTGTGGGGAGGAACAACGTCAAGTGGGAGCCACTGGTGGACCACCGGAAGGTGCTGATGCCACCACTGCACATCAAATTGGGCCTTATGAAACAATTTGTCAAAGCTGTAGATAAGGAGTCGGCAGCCTTCAAGTACCTTCAAGACTTCTTCCCTAAGCTGTCTGAGGCAAAGGTCAAAGCCGGTGTCTTCGTCGGACCACAGATAAAGAAGATCCTGGAGTGCAATGAATTCCCCAAGAAGCTCACTAGTAAGGAGAAAGCAGCTTGGAACAGCTTTGTCGCAGTGGTCTGGGGCTTCCTGTGCAATCACAAGGCCGAAAACTATGTGGAGCTGGTTGAGACTCTGGTGAAGAGCTACGGCGCAATGGGCTGTAGGATGTCCCTCAAAGTCCATATCCTTGATGCTCAACTTGATAAATTCAAGGAGAACATGGGAGCGTACTCTGAGGATCAAGGTGAGCGCTTCCACCAGGGTATACTGGACTTTGAATGTCGCTACCAAGGACAGTATAACGAGAACATGATGGGAGACTACATTTGGGGGTTGATTCGTGAAAGTGATTTACAGTATAATCGTAAATCCCGAAAAACTACTCACTTCTAAATCTTTTGTAGTCATTTTTGTATTACTTTAGTATAAACACATGTTAATTGGGATTCATATGTTGTTTTTTTCTGACTTTATGTGAAAGAAAAGACCATTTTCTCATTGGAAATAGGTAAATTTCAAAATATCACTGTCCTGATCACAAAAGCAAAGTTTGTGGGGAATAATAGCCATTTTCTATACTTTTGAGGCATAAGCAATTAGGAAATAACACTTACTACCCAGGAACAAAAATTGTGTTACATAGTGTAATGAACAACTTTATGCAGCTGTACCGAGACTCGATTGCTAATCAATCATTCAATTGGAGTCACGGTACAACTGCACGTGAATTAATAAAGTGCAATTCCCCGTGCTCACATATTACATTTTACTTGCAAGTGAAGTGCTGTGCAATCCTCTTGCCTAAACACAAATACACGTTTTAAACACTCATGTTACACAGACCCGTTTATATCCCGTGTACCAATGACTATACACCAACATTAACACATTGCACGTAACATACAACACAAATAAATAGCCCATTGGTGGGGCACTTTGCCACAGTGTTTAATAGATAAATGGCAAACTTTTAGAATGTTCAATTCTTTTAAGAAATACATATTTTTAAAAACTGCCTCATGGAAGAGTCTAAAAACAATAATCCTCCTATGGACCTTTCAGATTGTTTTGGGGTAAATTCAATGAACAGGTGTTATGAACACATATTAAAGATTTAGACTGAAAACGAAACAGTACTAAAAAAAATGTAATACAATGAATGACAGACATTAAGACTAGAAGCCTTTTCCAATGTCTTCAGTTATTTTTATTTTAATTTGTTAGAATCGGTTATTTTGGTGAATAAAAATAACCCTAATATGGTCAATTTTGATTTCTATTAAACATGAAAAACATTAAAAAGGTATAGTTTCAACATTATGGTATATCAGATATTCAAAGAGGTATCGTATTTAATATATAGCACTGCCAAAAAATATATTTCTAGCTGAAATGTTATCACACTTTTTTCCGGGGTTATAGAACAAGTGTGAAGATCTAATGGTGGAATAACATTTTGGAATCTTGTATACAGAATGACCAGGCTTTTATGTTAATGAGCACAGTACTCAATGAATGTTCATGGAGCATTCAGTATGTTGTCAGTTATTTGTTATATGGTTTGGTTCTAATCTGGTAACACTGCACATGTATTTGCCTCTCCCCATTGGTCCACTCACCAAGCCCTCCCATGATATGGAATCTGGTGTGAGCAGTTCAGTGACTCCCTGATCAGTAAGCTATAATGTATGTGTGACAAATGACTCTGACTCCAGAGTATTACTGAAAGAACAGTAGATGATTCTACCTTTTCACATGAAAGGCTGAAACCTGAGCCCAGAATAGCATTCCAGAGATGGAAGGTGGTCATTCATTCCTGGATTATCTGTGATGTGAAACCATGGAGAAAGACTCTCCAGTATAGTCCATGTCATCAATAGTCTCCAATTCACATAACCAATAAAGAGCCCTACAGAGATGAGACTGCATGCAGAATAGAAAGGTATGAGGCTGCAATGGTGTAGCTTGAGTCTCTCTTTGATAAGTAGATATTTTAATCATGTTGCACCAAGGCACCAAGAGCAAACACAGGCATTAGTTCAACATGCTGCCCGCCGTCTCAGCTCAGGATAGTTGAACATGCTGTCCAGTGTCTCAGCTCAGGATAGCTGAACATGCTGCCCAGTGTCTCAGGATAGTTGAACATGCTGCCCAGTGTCTCAGGATAGTTGAACATGCTGTCCAGTGTCTCAGCTCAGGATAGTTGAACATGCTGTCCAGTGTCTCAGGATAGTTGAACATGCTGTCCAGTGTCTCAGCTCAGGATAGTTCAACATGCTTCCCAGTGGGAGGGACAAACTATGTAGAGGGAAAAACAGATGTTTGTCTATTAAAAGAAAATGTATACAAACTCTTAAATTAGGCCTGATAAATTGTCTGTTGGTCTCAGCACTTCAAATGACATGGACTTCTAAGGGTGTGTAGCTATAAAATATGTCCTCTCTTTTCACAGCTGCAAAGAGACAGGCATTTAAGTCTATAGTGTTCATTTCTACTTCACTTTGGAATTCAGCTTTTAGAAGTCTTTTCAGAAGCAGCTCCTGTGTGAAAAGGACATTAAACAAACCCAAATAGTTTCACTTCTTATCATTTTTTGCATTTGGTTAATGCTTGCCAGTGCTTTACTGTGCTTTCACTATTCTTTTGCTATCATCACTGCTTTTTATTTTTTTTTGCCATGTTTTCACCATGTTATACCATACTTTTAAAAAGGCATAGTTGTACTGTTGTTGTTTTTGAAGGGTTTCCATGGCAATGGCTCAGTGCACAACACAAACACAGCCCTGACAGATTGGCAGTAGTTGCATGCTGAGGTCCCAGCATGCCCTGGCAGTGACACCCCGAGATGGACGAGGGGCTTGAGGGGAGTGAGCTGTGTATACAGTTGGTGAGGACACACATGTATGCCACCTGCATGAACGGTGACAACTCCACTGAACTAATGACCATGGCCTTCAGGGATTTATTCAGACTCCACTAACTTAGTCTCTTGTAAAGTTCCATGCTGTTATGAAGATTCTAGAAGACAATATGTACAATAGCCAAGGTAGAGCAGTCTTGCTTTGTACCACAGTTAAACATTTTCCCTTTTATTTGCACTTCGAACAAGCCCTCCTTTTATTGTGCTGTGACAGAGCGCGATTGAAGCCTTATCAACAATCTCTTTCCCGACCTGTGGGGGCACTGTGTAAAGGGAACAGTGTGCCCTGGACTGGATGGTTCAGCAGTTCATTCCAGGATCAGTCGGAAGCCGGCCATCCAGGAGGGGGGCGGGACCACGATACCAGAAGTCATTGCGTTAATGCGGTAGGCGATGTGTCAGTCACGGATTGGAGGATACATGATTGGCCGCGCCACCGAAAGTGGACGTGATGGAAGGTATTTAGTGGAGGTGGACCCAGCAATCTGTTCCTTGGTTTATGGTTAAACCGCAAGGAGCAAGAACGTGAAAAAATTAAAAGTACCGTGAGTGTTTTGTTTGTTTGTCAGTCTAATTATCATTGTTTGTTCTCACTAGATGGCTAACATGAACAGGGAACTGTCACTATATGCCAGTACCAAACCCCGGATTACACAGCACCACTGTCCTGACTGTG
The DNA here is from genome assembly GCF_017654505.1 of Polyodon spathula. Lineage (NCBI taxonomy): Eukaryota > Metazoa > Chordata > Actinopteri > Acipenseriformes > Polyodontidae > Polyodon > Polyodon spathula. The sequence goes on from NC_054556.1 coordinate 17,519,723, forward strand.
TCTCCTGTCACTATACACCCCCTGTCCAGAGACGTGACCGTGCATGTGTTACGTGTATATTATAAAAGTGTCTTATTATTTCAGGACTGTAACCCTCATTTTGCACGGTGCAATACACGTGGTTGTGTAGAGCCTGTGCCTATTATTTAAATAGTTGTTTGACACGCAACCAAGCAGAAATAAAGCTGTTTTCATTGTGAACTGTTGTGTGTGTCTATTCCAGAGCCCTGCATCCTTACTAAACCTGCGCACTGCAACCCACTTGTTCAAATGTGCCCAACATTCTTTGCTTGTTTTTTAGACATTTCTGAGGTTTTATAAATGACATAATGTAATTTCTGCTTCCTCTGCAACCATGGCAACTTTGAGTTAGTATACTGTATGAAAGATCTCTAAAAAAACACACAGTAGCTACAGCTGCAACAGCCTGGTAAATGAAGATCTAAGCTGAAACATATCATAGCAACCCATAGAAAAATGCAGACAGTAAAGACCCTGTTGAAATAGCACGCTACCATTTTTCTTGTCTCCTTACCATTTGATGATGTTGCAATCACTGTGGTTCTTATTCCATAGAACTAACTCAAATATTGTGTTGGTGTATCTGTTTAGGTTTCACTGAATTCAGGAGCTGTAGAACTCAAATATTTTGTTGTTTTATCTGTTCAGGTTTTACTGAGTTTGAGAGTTGCTCTTCAGTCCGAATTACCTGCCTTAGATTCATATATAATAGCCTAGGTGAGTCAGAGTGTCTTTATATTCGCAAGCACCAGTACTGTCTAGGGCAGTGGTGTGCAAGTGAAATGATGGAAGGGCCCCATGTGTGGCCCTAACAGCCCTGTGGGCCACCAGACCTAACAACACATCCAAATGCCAGAAACTGCCAATTAAAATAGATAAAGAAATAATGAAAAAATACATCCGCTGACTAAACTAGAAGCAATGTTACCATTTCAATTGAAATACATTTCCTAGAACGAACAGAAACGACCGGGTAGTAGTCGTCCACATCAGTACAAACAACATTGGAAGAGACAGACCAAAATCCCTGCAAAACAAATTCAGAGAGCTAGGAAGGAAATTAAAAGAGAAAACCAAAACTGTGGTATTTTCTGGTGTACTACCAGCACCTTGCAAAGGACCATATGGACAGCTGGAAATAATTAATCTAAATGCATGGCTGAAGACGTGGTGCACACGGGAAGGCTTCACCTATCTTGATCATTGGACCACATTCTACAACGAGGACTATCTGTATAGACGGGGTGGACTGAATTTAAATAACAAGGGAACCAGTCTACTCAGAGAAAAGATCCTCGAGCAGGTTCAGAAGCATTTAAACTAGAAAGGAAGGGGGGAGAAATCAACAAAAAAACAGAAGGGAGACCGCATCAAAACAAGAACAACAACTCAGGTAAGACAACCATTAAATGTATTTATCTAAATGCTAGAAGTATCAGAAACAAAATTCTAGAACTTGAAGCTACTGCACTAACAGGTAAGTATGATGTGATATGTGTTACAGAAACGTGGTTGTCTGAGAGTGATGGGAACGAATATAATATTTGTGGGTATACACTGTATAGGAAAGACAGGCAGGACAGAAGAGGAGGAGGGGTAGCGCTATACATAAGAAACAGTCTTGAAGCCCAGGTGTTAAACCTGGACAAAGAAAATAAAGCCGAATCAATATGGGTCAGAATAACGGACAAAAATTCAAAGGGCATAATAATAGGAGCATGCTATAGACTGCCAGATTCAGACGGTGAGCAAAATAATCTGTTATACAATGACATTAGAAATGCGTGTAGCAAAGGAGAAGCCATACTAATGGGGGATTTCAACTTCCCCCAAATAAAATGGGAAAACCCGGTGGGTAGCACGAAGGATGAAATTTAAATGGTGGAAATGACAAATGACTGCTTCCTAACACAATTTGTCAAGGCACCGACTAGAGGGGAGGCATGCCTTGATTTAGACTTTTCAAATAACGAAGACAGAATAACTAAAACAGAGGTCAGAGAACCACTGGCAAACTCAGACCACAACATGGTCTCATTTGCAGTGTTTTTTAAATCCCCAAAAGTAATGACTAAAGCTAAGGTTTACAATTTTAGAAAAGCAAACTATGAAGGTATGAAACAGAGACTAACAGAAGTAGATTGGAGTAAAATAGAGAAAACACCCACAGAAGAAGGATGGTTGTTCTTCAAAAATGTAGTACTAGAGGCACAAAACAATTATATCCCTAAAGTAGACAAATCTAAATGTAAAACTAAATTGCCAAAATGGTTTAATAGATCAATTAAAAAAAATATTCAGCAAAAAAAGGCACTTTACAGAGCATTAAAAAAGGACCAAAAAGAAAATACGCAGAAAGAGTACACAGAACTGCAAACGCAAGTCAAAAAGGAAGTTAGAAAGACCAAGAGAGAAATAGAAATGAACATTGCTAAGGGAGCTAAAACCAATTCCAAAATGTTTTTCCAATATTACAACAGCAAGCGAACATTCAAAGAGGAGAGTAAATGTTTAGCATAACTGAGGCAGAAGTGTTAAAGGGACTAGGAGCTCTTAAAGTAAACAAATCCCCTGGGCCGGATGAGATCCTCCCAGTAGTACTCAAAGAAATGAAGAAAGTAATTTACAAACCACTAACCAAGATCATGCAGCAGTCTCTTGACACAGGGGTGGTACCGACAGACTGGAAAATTGCAAACGTAATACCGATCCACAAAAAGGGAAACAAAACTGAACCAGGTAACTACAGACCAGTAAGCCTGACTTCTATTATATGCAAACTTATGGAAACTATAATAAGATCCAAAATGGAAAATTACCTATATGGTAACAGGGTCCTGGGAGACAGTCAACATGGTTTTAGGAAAGGGAGACCGTGTCTAACTAACTTGCTTGATTTTTTTGAGGATGCAACATCGATAATGGATAATTGCAAAGCATATGACATGGTTTATTTAGATTTCCAGAAAGCTTTTGACAAAGTCCCGCACAAAAGATTAATTCTCAAACTGAACGCAGTTGGGATTCAAGGAAACACATGTACATGGATTAGGGAGTGGTTAACATGTAGAAAACAGAAAGTACTGATTAGAGGAAAAACCTCAGAATGGAGTGTGGTAACCAGCGGTGTACCACAGGGATCAATATTAGGTCCTCTGCTATTCCTAATCTACATTAATGATTTAGATTCTGGTATAGTAAGCAAACTTGTTAAATTTGCAGACGACACAAAAGTAGGAGGAGTGGCAAACACTGTTGCAGCAGCAAAGGTCATTCAAAATGATCTAGACAAGATTCAGAACTGGGCAGACACATGGCAAATGACATTTAATAGAGAAAAGTGTAAGGTACTGCATGCAGGAAATAAAAATGTACATTATAAATATCATATGGGAGATATTGAAATTGGAGAAGGAATCTATGAAAAAGACCTAGGAGTTTTTGTTGACTCAGAAATGTCTTCATCTAGACAATGTGGGGAAGCTATAAAAAAGGCTAACAAGATGCTCGGATACATTGTGAAAAGTGTTGAATTTAAATCAAGGGAAGTAATGTTAAAACTGTACAATGCACTAGTAAGACCTCATCTTGAATATTGTGTTCAGTTCTGGTCACCTCGCTATAAAAAAGATATTGCTGCTCTAGAAAGAGTGCAAAGAAGAGCGACCAGAATTATTCCGGGCTTAAAAGGCATGTCATATGCAGACAGGCTAAAAGAATTGAATCTGTTCAGTCTTGAACAAAGAAGACTACGTGGCGACCTAATTCAAGCATTCAAAATTCTAAAAGGTATTGACAGTGTCGACCCAGGGGACTTTTTCAGCCTGAAAAAAGAAACAAGGACCAGGGGTCACAAATGGAGTTTAGAAAAAGGGGCATTCAGAACAGAAAATAGGAGACACTTTTTTACACAGAGAATTGTGAGGGTCTGGAATCAACTCCCCAGTAATGTTGTTGAAGCTGACACCCTGGGATCCTTCAAGAAGCTGCTTGATGAGATTTTGGGATCAATAAGCTACTAACAACCAAACGAGCAAGATGGGCCGAATGGCCTCCTCTCGTTTGTAAACTTTCTTATGTTCTTATGTTCTTATGTTCTTATGTGTATCTCTTAAGCCATTTACACTCGCCTCTTTCAAGCCTGCTTTGAAGCTACTCAGCTCGTACCCCTTTTTGTAAACTCAGAGCTCACAAAAGTGCCCTAGTCCAGAGCAGGCTCTGTGATGGCTTATTCTAAGAGAGGCTATGCTAGTGGGCTCACAGAACCAACTAAAAGGAAATGTGGGATTACATGAGCTCCACCCTTGCAGTCTTTCATCAGAACTTAAACTAGAAATTACGAGTTTGAGGTCATCTTTGAACCGGATCTATCATTTGAGACTCATGTTAGGGAATTTACTAAAGTATCTTTTTACCATTTGAGAAATATTGCCAAACATAGACCAATTATTTTCATATCTGATGCCGAGAGACTAATGCATGTCTTTGTTTCATCTAGAATTGATTATTGTAATGCACTTTTTTCTGGTATCCCACTTGCAGATTGTTCCGAATAGCGCTGCTAAAATTCCAAAGTTATTACCCATGTTTTAGTCTCTTTACACTGGCTCCCTGTGCAGTATAGAGTTGGTTTTAAGATTTTGTTGTTAACTAACAAGGCCTTGAATGGATAAGCACCTACTCTGTAGGAATTACTGACCCCGTATCTCTGGGATCACATGATGCGGGGCTCCTGGTTATTTCTAAGGTCAATAAAAGCAACAAAAGAGGTAGGGCTTTTTCTTGTAAAACTCTTAAATTATGGAGTGCTCTGCCTTCATTTGTCAGGGAAGCTGAGACCATTACAGTTTTCAAGTCAAGATGAAAAATGTAGTTTTATAAAATTGTTTTCTTATCTTAGTGGGTCTTAATGTAACTTTAAAATTGCTTTTGTATGATGTGTGTACAGTTATTTAAATGGCCTGACTGTGACATGACAGGCTGCAGTGATCAGAGCTGGGGTTGATTATTACTGTTCTTTAGTTGTCTATTCTGGGCACAGGATCCTGAACTTTGTTTTCGGTACTAGCATGAGCACGAAAAGTACACTAGTTTGATAATATGACATGAAAATTATACAGTTTTCATATATCCTATGATATGTATTAGCTTCCTACTGTATTGCTCCCAATGTTTGCTTGAAATGTGTCCTGCATACTTTAATAAAATACATGGCAATCTTATATAAAAACACATATTAATTACAAAATAATGGACCCTTCTGCCATTTCAGGCAACCAGAATTGAAAAGTATTTAAGCCATTATAAAATGAACCGCTCTGAATAACTTGGAAAAATGAATGGGAAGAATAGGAAAAAAAAATGTGAAGCTTTAATGTAGTGATTTAATGGACAACAGGAGCTCAAAGAAACAGCATTTTGACATCACTTGAAGAATGGGAGTGGTTCCCATTGCCAGTAGGATGGAGGTGTGATGTTTCAGAGGACCGTTGACCTCTGTCTGACAGAAAGATGCCAGTCTCATTAAGGTCAGGCTGCCCTTAAATGTTCAAAAGGGAAAAAGGGTTCATCTAAAGGCAAATTGTTCTTGGGATGAAACGTCACACGTACAATGGGCCTTGCTTTCCTTCTGTTTGCAGCACTGACAAGTGTATATCATTAATCTTTTCTTCTAGGAACAATTGTGCTTATAAAACTAGAAACAATCAGTGCTAATGTTCCTGCTCCACTCTGAATGCTTGTTGTTACAGATAGCTCTGCCCTCATTGCAGAACTAAAGAGTAGCTGCTGCAAATTGAATGAAACTATCTTACCATGCAAACATAAATTAATAAGCAAATGCAAATAACCTACTATACTATACAGCTAATGCATAACTCTGAAACCAGATGCTTCTCTGAAAGTTTGTGACTCTTATAACTAGTAAAAGAAACAAAACACCCACAATTGTTGTAACAAAGCGCTGATATCCAAGCGCAGTACTGTAATATGATTACATTTTCAGTAACTTGTACCTGTACTATGGTTACCTTTTGAGAGAAAAATAATGTAGTTACATTTAGTTACATTTTAAGAAAATGGGACTATGGCTAAAGCATAATGTGTAAGTCAGAAACAGTGCGTATCAAACTTTACATGACACATGAACATCTTATATCATCCTGCTAGAAAATGAAGGAACTAGTGGGTCCAACAACTGGAAAATTTAAACTGTTCCTAAAACTATTTCTGACTTATCACACATTTTTTTAAAGTTTTTTAAAGTACTGTAATTTGCCAGCACTGTCCAAGTTTAATCATTTGCGCACACTGACTTGATTTGCTGTGTAAGTCAAACACCTTTTAGGTTATTAGATATTTTTATTATATAGTTTAATTTACAGACCTTGTTCACAGTAAAATTTGTTTACTTTCCTTAAAGTGAATACTGATAAGTATGAAAAAGGTATAACATTCTTTTTTTTTATGAAGACAAGTGTGCATGTGATTTTGTTAACCACAAATAATATATTTGAAAAAAAAAACATTAATAAGCATTTACAGCACAACAAAGTGTGGTTTCTGACTCGTGAAAATGGAAATCATGTGAACATTTTGTTTACTGGAAAGCATAATTTTAGAGTATGTTTACTATCAATAGCTTGTAACTATTCACAGAGTAAATGCGTTAATAAAATTTCTTATTTATAAAAATGAATGTACATTAGTATATGACTTTATACACTATGTTTCACATCTATGCAATAAGCGGTTTCAGAGAAGATCATGGATGCATGGAAAATCCAATATGGCGGCCGTACCATGTGACATCTCGGCACCATTGTCACTCAGGTTCATGTCCTCATAGGCTTTTGTCCATGTATGAAGTTTCGTGAAATTTTGAGCAACATTTTGGACGCTGGATTTTGTTTGGTTCACGTCGGCCATCTTGGATTGATGAAAACTTAACAAAACTAGAAACATAAATACTCTATAATCTAATCACATATATGGCACAAGTTTCACGTTATTATATAATAAAAAAAGCATATTGAATACAGCTGAAATTTGATTGGCTTGTGGCAGCCGTATTGGTTTATGCAGCAACATGCCAAAATCAGCAATGATAAAGTGTGCTACTAATTTTATGATTCCAAAGTTTCACAACAATGGGTCAAACTGTGTCCGAGAACGAAACATTGGTGCATTTTTGAAAAACGCACTTATGGCCACCAAGTCATGTAATCTATTACCCTAATTTTCACAGGCACAACATTCTAAAAACCTCTAACATCTTGATATATAAGAATATAACACTCTACTACAGAAAAATAGAGCGAAAAGGGCCAATATATGCTGTGGCAGAGCACAGCTCTGCCCTTTAGAAATTGGCAGGGATGGGGTTAAATTCCCCTACCTGCCTGGGTTTATTATGTTCAGGTGGCTGAGGTTGATAGTTGATTAGCTTAATTAACGATCAATCAGCGCTCAGCCACCTGACATAAAAGGAGGCCTCTGCTTTCCATTAGGAGGAGGGAGTTGAGGTTGGTGGTTGGTGGTTGGTGGTTTGGTGAATTTTTGAACCCAGTGAAGGCATCGCCCAGCCTGGAAATCTGTATTTTTGTAAGTTTTGCTTTTTGCTTTATTTGTGTTTAAATATCTTTATTTTTTGCCATTGTGCCCTTTTATTTTGTGTTGATTTATAATAAAAGTTATTTTTTTTTAACTGCAGTCTGTCTCTGGGGCTCTATCCACTCACCAGCCTGCCACATTTGGTGGAATATAGCGCCTCCAGGAGGCTCGTGGCGGTATTGGAGTGTTTTGGGTTTTTTTTTTTTTTTGGGACAATTTTTTATTATGGGAAAGAAGAGCAGACAGCGGCAAAGACAGGAAAGGCAGCAGCGGAAGAAATGTAAGCTGCTGCAGCCACCGCTGGAGGACCCAGCCAGCCTCTTCCCCTGGTGTTCCTGGTGCGGGACGGAGGACCACCGTTGGCGGTCCTGCCCAGACGTGCCACCGGCAAACTGGTGTGGGGACTGGTGTGACTGAGGAGGACGGCCTCAACTGGGCAGGATGCCCTTACAATCAGGCCCAGGAAGAGGTGTAGTGCTCACCCCGGGCATCAGGGGCCACCCCACTACCTCCAGCACCACCACCTTCACCGCCGCTCCCAGAGCCCAGAGGGGAGGAGCCGCTGCTCCCAGAGCCCAGAGGGGAGGAGCCGCCGCTCTCAGAGCCCAGAGGGGAGGAGCTATGGCCCAAGGATGCCTGCCTTGCACCGCCCAAGGATGCCTGCCTTGCACCACCCAACGATGCCTGCCTTGTACCGCTCAGGGATGCTACGCCCACTCCGCTCAGGGATGACACATTTGGATCGCCTGGTGTTGCCTGCTGCTCCGCATCGCCTCGGGCTGCTGGTGTCTCCTTCTTGTTTTCTAGGGTTGCCAAGGGTCCGCTGCCGTTGCTGCCTCTGCCATTAGAGGGAGCCGGACCGCAGTCAATGTATTACCTTGGAGATCCGGGGGGCCCCTCAACCAAATAAGGCTTGGGGGCTCCGACCTCAACCCCGCCCACCACTGCCCACCAAAACAGCCCACCCAAGGGGCATAATTGGACTCTTGGGTGGGGGGGGAGGGGGGAGTTGGCCGATTGTGGCCGGTGCACGTTGTACATGGGGGGAGGTGTGTGGCAGAGCACAGCTCTGCCCTTTAGAAATTGGCAGGGATGGGGTTAAATTCCCCTACCTGCCTGGGTTTATTATGTTCAGGTGGCTGAGATTGATTAGTTGATTAGCTTAATTAACGATCAATCAGCGCCCAGCCACCTGACATAAAAGGAGGCCTCTGCTTCCCATTAGTAGGAGGGAGTTGAGGAAGCAGGTTGGTGTTTGTGGTTGTTGGTTTTGGTTTGGTGAATTTTTGAATCCAGTGAAGGCATCGCCCAGCCTGGAAATCTGTATTTTTGTAAGTTTTGCTTTTTGCTTTATTTGTGTTTAAATGTCTTTATTTTTTGCCATTGTGCCCTTTTATTTTGTGTTGATTTATAATAAGAGTTATTTTTTTTTAACTGCAGTCTGTCTCTGGGCCTCTATCCACTCGCCAGCCTGCCACATTTGCACATTTAGAAAAGCTGCAATTTGATTGGCTCGTGGTGTTTTTTTATGTAGCAACTTCTGTTAATAGCACTGATAGAGGACAGTGCAACATTAAAGTATAGCAAGAGTCAAGTCAGTCGGTTCCTGAGGAGTTGTCATTTAAGCGATTCACACAAAATCCAAAATGACCACCACATCAATTACGGACATGAGAGGACTATGTAGACAAAGTTTCACAACTGTACTATTTTCTGTTCATGAGAAGAAGAGTTTTGAAAATCTTGCAAAAATCAAGCACAATCCAATATGGCGGCCATACCATGTGACCCAATAGCACAATTTTCACTGAGGTACAAGTCAGCATAGGTCTTTACCAATATCTGAAGTTTCGTGATATTCCAAGCAACTTTTTTGATGCTGAATTTTGATTGGTTTGTGTCAGCTAAATTGGATTGGCAGTGCTCTTACATTTAATAAGATACCTGCAAAGTTTCAGTTTAATCGGTTCAGCAATTCTGGAGGAGTTGCATTTTAAAACAAAAACATAGAATCCAAAATTCTGGCTACGCGGCTACTATGTCAAAGTGCTATTTAATATCAAAATTGAAACAAAGGATTCTACATTGTGATTTGTAACTGGTTGCATTTCTTGTAGTACTGGTTGCGTTTTTGCAGAGCTCGGTGCATGACTCTACTCTGCACAGAACATTGTCTTTGAGAAAAACAGTTTCTTCAGGGGACAATTTTTGATATACCAGGAGATTACATCAGAGGTAAAATAAATAAATACATAAATAAAAGATAAACAAAGCTGACAGTAAGAATACTGGTATAGTTACAGTATAATACTGGTATGGATGCTTGGGAGTTACATCAATATTTTAGTATTCAATTGGCCAAAAAGACAATTAACAATATATCTGGGAAAAGTAGAGCCGTGCACAAAACGAAGGCATGTAAACATTGAAAACATTCACACCTATCAATATTCACTTTAAAGGTATTATCTGTTGGGTCAAAAGGTTTGAACTCATGTAACGCTGTTAGTGCTTGTGAGAACTGGAAAGCCTTGGTCAGCACTCCTGGAGGGCAGTAATAATGTTGCTAATTCTAATACAAGGTATGGAATGGGATTGTAAAGGCTTGGTCAGTAATAATGTTGCTAATGCTAATATGTCGCTAGGAATGGGTTTTAAAGTACCACAAGTTCTTTCCCTCTCGTCCAGCACTATTAGCCTTTGGATAAATAAAAGGAAAGTGCTGTTAAGAATTCACACCTGCAGCTGCTGATCATCTTCCTCAGCAGGGGGCTCAGCCTGTGCCACTGAAAGAAAACAAACCTCCTCCCAGGAGGGACAAAGGGGGTAATAAAAGTGTCGCTGTCCGGAACGTGACATCCACTCACACTGGGACCAGTGTCAATATTGTGAGTTACAGAATGCTTCAAAGGCTGGCCTGGTCATTCACCCTTCTTACTTTAGCAGCACTGTGAACAGTTGGAAAACATTACACAGAGGTGGTGGTTAGAACTGCTGCCTCACAGCACGAGGGTCCTGGGTTCAATTCCAGCCTAGGGATCTGTCTGTGTGGAGTTTGCATGTTCTCTCTGTGTCTGCATGGGTTTTCTCTGAGTACACTGATTTTCTCCCACAGTCCAAAGACATGCTGTTTAGGTTGTATGGTCATTCTAAAGTGACCTCTGTGTGAGTGTTTGTTTGTGTGTGTGGTGCCCTGCAATGGACTGGCATCCCATCCAGGGTGTGGTCCTGCCTTGTGCCCTGTGTCTGCAGATAATGGACGGATGAATCTGTATGCCATTGTCTATTACGACGGTTATTTTAAATTGATCAAAATGACTGCAGCGGTTAAAACAGGGCAGCCTTTATACAAGGATGGCCTTTATTAATAATACTATGATTTTCAAACACTGAAATATTTTATTATATGATTTATGACATTCTAGAAGTATCGCGGTTGCTTATTTCCTGTAATACGGTAGTCTAACTGTATGTAGCAGTGTGTGGCTAACCTACTTTGACTACACTACATTTATCGGTGACAGTTGCCAAGAGCCTATTAGGTGGGAGTTGGAAGGTCAGGGGAGTAGTGTACCAGCGAATCAGGAGTGTGTATTGGTTGTTAAAACTACAATATATCCGACTCGGTTAGTTTTTTTTTCTCATTGTAACTTGCTTGTTTGTAATTTCAATGCAAGAGAAATCGAAACTAAATCTTCTCATATATTAAGCACATTGTTTTTATTTGTGATACAGGAATTACAATTGAACTAAGAACAAAACAATAACACCACCTATAAGAACTTCAGAAGGCGTCTTTAATTCGAGGGCGCTGCCAAATTGAATATGGTATTAACCAGGACTAGATGGAAATTAACCATTTTGGCTAAATCAAGTATACAGTGTTGTCATATTTGATGGCAGCAACACTCTGTATGTTGTCTCTCATAAGTATTTATAATAAATTATTATTATATATATATATATACTATATATATATATATATATATATAAGATATAATAATATTATATATATATATATATATATATATATTTATACACACATTGCTAAGACTTTTTATTCTGAAATTTGAAAATCTACTAATATTCAGACATTGGAAAAAATGTTATTTAATATAAAATAATTTGATATTAGAATTGTGAATTTACAAACTATTCAACTATCTCATAATAATAATAATAATGATAATAATAATAATAATAATAGAAGTGAAGAATGTGCTTAGATATAAAATAGGATGCTTTGGACATTATAAATTATGTACGAGACATCAATCAATCACTGTTATGGATTTGTCCGATTTCCATGACAACTCATCTTGTGTAAAGATGTCAACATAATTCAGTTAAAAACTGCTGTTTTATGTTGACTAGTTGAATAGTTTCTGTGATTTATAATAAATGAATAAAGCATGTGTACAGTGTCTCTTAATATATCAGTCATAACTTGTATCCAATAGGGTTATGGTTTTAATACAAAAAGAAACTTAAAAAATGAAATGACAAACATTTCAACTAGGAGTCCTTCTCACTGTCTTGAGCATTTGCAATTTAATGTATTGGGTTTAGTGCCTCTATTATAACAGAAATACAGTTTGAGGGACCAGAACCCAAAGAGGGGGGCATTTTAAAACACAAAAGTAAACAATATCTTATTGTATGTGCAATACTAAGAAACTGTTTGAAATGCTTAGGGCACAGTAGTTACTATTATGGTGATGAAATGTGTTAAATATTCCCCTTTAAACATGCTGTAAGCTGACAGGCATCACTTACAACGGAAAGAAACCTGTTACAAAAGTGCTAATTCCATGATGAAATTTCCTGCCTACTCGCTTCCTCATTATGACTGAGTGGTACTGAAAAACTGCATTGACAGGCAGGAAGTGTCATCATACAATAAACATGGTTAACAGGTTCCTTTCTGTTTAAGTGATGCCTGTCGGCTTAAAACATGTGAAAAAGGACATTTGAAAATAAAACTATTTGGAGAAACTTAAAGGGATCTCCAGCGATTCAAGCCCTTTGCTGAAGGACAAACACATGTTTTATTGATGTGTTGTTTTTCTTCTATTAAACTAAAAACAGTGATAAAGTAAAAAAATTGATAAAATACCTTCTAGCGCTATCGCACCTGTGCAACATTAATCTGAAATATGAGTACTCCATTGTCTCTGTCTTCTTATTAAACTTTGCAGGATAAAATATACATTTAACACAGAAATCACCAAATTAAAAAGAGATGCCTCTAGGCAGCTTATTTACATGTTATTTAAAGAAAGGTCAAATGAAATGAGCACATGGTTTCTTTTTGTAATTGTTTTAAACTATTTGAATTATATACAGTAGGCAACTATCAATATAAACATTTTTTTGAAAGAAATTAAATTGGCAGCAGGAGACCTGAAACTATTGTACTTGATTATTGCAAAAAAAACAACACAACATGTATATTTAAAGAAATAATTAGTTCATAAAAGATTGTTGTATTATTCACGAACGTACATTTCTTAGAGGGTTTGTGTTGAACTGAAAGTGAATATAGACTTATTTCAATAGAAAATCTGTTTCCAAATATTCTTGTCATGTTTTATAGTCCCTCCTAGTGTGACTATGGGATACTTGATGCAAAAAGTGTTCAAACCCCAAGCTTCAGTGCACTGCGTTGTAAACGTGAAGTTAATGTGACATGACAGCATTGATTTCCGCTCACGCAGATATACAAATATTATGGATGAAGAGAACAATTCCAGTACAATACAATAGTGCATGTACGAGCCATTATTGTTAGACTACAGTAGTCTAACCTGTTCACTCATCATCGAGGATAGTCTCCAGTTCGTTTTAGCAGCAGTTCATGAGGCAGGAGCCCAGGCTATTATAATAGCTTGTTAGATCACAGATTGTGTTGGTAGAGGAGAGACCTCTAGAGAAAACATACAAAAGGGCTGTTTTGCTCGATGAGGAAAGTTGTGGCCTCCAAGACCGTGCACAGCATCCCCAAGGATAGAACAGCTAGCGGATGCAAGCCTGAATCCTTCGGGGATGGATCAGGTAGCGGATGCAAACCTGAAAATGAAAGGACAGAAAAGTAGCTTCCCTGGCTATTGGAGAGCCGCTTGCAGTGGGAGCCGAGTGCCTCCCTCAGGGAATCTGAAAACAGTTTGTTAGGACATTGAGCACTAAACACAGAGTAGGCTAAGTCCCCAGCGGAAATAGGAAGAGAGAGAACGGAGCCTGATTTTCAGGTAAGTAACACTGCATGCGCTGCGAAAGGATAGGTGTGGCTGGAGGTCCCCACTGACTCGTACGATGAGAACCCCCCCTTATCTGAAGGCAGCGGTGATGCAGCCTGAGCCGAGATAGGGGCAGTGAGATTACTTGCCTCCCAACGGGGACTGATGACAGAGGCACGTGGTACAAAAGGAGGAGGAGGGGAGGAGGTGGGAAAAGCAAAACACTTGGGAGATAGGGGTGATTAGGCTTTAAATAGGTAGTAAATGCTGATTGACATGAGCCAAAAATTAAAAGACCCCTATCCCCATCCCCTGGACCTCACTTAAGGTTAACATTCATTGGATAAACCCACCCACAATTCTCTGTTATTACTGTTCAGTAACTCTACAGATTTGCACACTTTGTACAGCTGCTTTTTTAATGCTACTGGTCATTCAACCTTCCCTTTAGTCATATCAATTGTTGTACTGCATGAAAATACAATATACTGTCATTTCTGTTACCAGCGCGATGATGCTCTGGTAAAAAAACGATAATAATCCTTGGTAATTTCAAAGCTTGGTGTGAACTGAGCGGTGTTGGTGTAGTCTGCAATAAAATATTTGGACAAGCACAGAGGCTATAGATATCAGAGGGAGCTAGGAATGAATATATGCACACAACCAGGGGGGAAATGGGTTTTATTTTGCGGCCAAGCTACATGCAAGAGAGCCTAAATAAATAATGATTAGTATGATTTTACTGAGACCGGTGCCTCAGGGGCCCCATTGCTGGAAATTAAATAAATAATAATTGGTATAATTTTACTGAAACCTGTGCCTCAGGGGCCCCATTGCTGGAAATTAAATAAATAAATAAATAAATAAATACAAACATAAATACATAAAAGCCTCAGTATATTACTAGGGCATTTTTTTCATATTCAACCCATTATTTGCATATTTATATTGATGTAATCCTGAAACGTTTTCACACAGACTAGACACAGAGACAAGCATGAACAAGCAGGTGTAGGTGACAAGGGCTCTTAATTCAAGGGGCTCTTAATTTGTCATCGACAAATTGTTACCTCTTCCCGCCACCCACAGCCTACTGTATGCAACACGCTGCCTGTTGTACCAGATGTGCGTACGGGTGTGCGTGCAATAACATTGACTACAAACTTTTTATTTGGTTTCATTTGACAGTATAGCTTGTTTTGTTTTTATGTGCTTGTCCTTACTATAAAACGTAAGACATTTTTTTTTTCTTATGTTAAAAAAAAAGATAAAGCTATGATTTTATAATTTTAACAGAAGACTTGTGTTGGCCATTTAAATAATAATAATAATAATAATAATAATAATAATAATAATAATAATAATAATAATAATAATAATATGTTTATTTCGTATCTAAACGCATCGCTTTCATTATTCCTTCGTAGGAGTACCTCTCATACACAATATGGCTATTTTTTTTAAATTATCAAATAGTTTTACTAAGATTTTATTGTGAATGGTAACTGTATTTTTAGAATGTATTTACCAGGACTATAGATGGAAATTAGCCATTTGTCTAAATCGCCTATACAGTGCATCTGTTGATG
The DNA here is from genome assembly GCF_017654505.1 of Polyodon spathula. Taxonomy (NCBI): domain Eukaryota; kingdom Metazoa; phylum Chordata; class Actinopteri; order Acipenseriformes; family Polyodontidae; genus Polyodon; species Polyodon spathula. Next base: position 17,535,180 of record NC_054556.1, read on the forward strand.
GTAGCAATGTTCTGTATGTTGTCTCTGATAAATTACTAAAATAAATACATATATAACATTGCTGTGTTTTTATCTAAAAATCTACTAATATTCAAACATTGGAATATGTAATTCAATGTAAAATAATTTGACACCAGAATTGACACTTAAATATATCAGTCGATACAGTTTTAATATTATCATTATAATAATAAATAATATAATAATATAATAATATAATAATAATATTATTTATTTCGTCTCTAAACGCACACCGCTTTCATTATTATTTCATAGGAGTACCTCTCATATATTTATTGGCTTGTTTTTAAATCTATCATATGGGTTTTAATGTTTTGTTAATGGTAATAACGCGGTTGTATTAATTATTATCTACATATTTGTATATATTTATATATTCGAATAACATTTCTTTCTTTCTTTCTTTCTTTCTTTCTTTCTTTTTTTCTTTCTCTTTCTTTCTTTCTTTCTGTGAATTCAATAACTTCGTTGCATTAAACCGAAGAGGCCTTTAAACTGTCTCGGCGTTCTGCAGCCCACACACATTACACACATTCGTCAACGAAAATTAGAGAAAGAGCTCGAACATATCTTATCATTGTGTTATTTCGCATTAATTTACAGATATGCAGATCAGTAATGCTGAAATAATTCAAATAAGAGATTTTACATCAAATTAGTAGACAACAATGTAATTTTTATATAATACCACCTGTGTTTATATATATATATATATATATATATATATATATATATATATATATATATATATATATATAGATAGATAGATAGATATAATAGATAGATATATAGAGAGAGATAGATAGAAATAGAGAGAGAGAGAGAGAGAGAGAGAGAGAGAGAGAGAGAGAGAGAGAGAGAGAGCGAGCGCTGAGAGGTAATTAGAAACTCATATCATTGTTCTGCTTTAAACGTTTGCTTTTAAATCATTACATATGTTCCCTCTTAAAATAATATTTTAAATAGTATAAATTAGCCATAAGCCTGTTTAGTAGGAAAGGTGTTGAAGGCTCTGCTATTAACAAACAGACAGAAAAATAGCTGTGCATTATTCTTCTAGCACCATTATCACGCGCATTTCATAAGAATTCAATCAGGCGGGAAGGTTATAGACACAAGCTTTCAGAAAACCAGCAAACACCCAAACACGAAAACGCGCTATTCAATTTCAACATTTACTGCCGTGCTAAGTTTACACCTTGTTGTTAAAAACGAAAAACAAACACCTAAACTTACACGCAAGCAAGCCATAACTAAGGAACAAGGACGCTTACATGTCTCCTGGTGATTTATTTAAAGTTTAAGTTTTAATTTTAGAAAAAAAAAATCAATAAAAAAAAATTAAAAAGCAAAAGAAACGGGTTTAACAGAACGGTGGATAATGCTTAACACAGTGGGCCAGTGGGCACCTACAGCACATAGTCAATTTGCCATGTTTAATATGATAGTGATCATTAACTTATAGCCCATACATAGACAGTAGATGAATGTTATTATGTGTCTTGTGCTTCCATGAGTTTGTGTTACACAAAACGAATGCAGTAGTAAAATACCGGTAGCCTAGCCATCTAAGCGCAGTCGGGCGGTATGATATAAATCCGTTCGGTTCATGTTGCAGTGCTGTCATGGTTTTTGTATATGTAAAGTTTGTAAAGTTGCACATAGTAATTCACCGATAAAAACATATGATAAACACGGACAAATGGTACTGTAATTTTTGACTGCTGCTGATTATTTATACAGGGAGAAGTTCTCACGACTTAGCAGTGATATAGACTCAATTTCTACAGGAACGACCGGACTCAGATCAGCCGTGTCTGGCCTTAGATGTTTTGTCACCAGGTTATGATTTAAAAAAAAAAGGAACAGCTGGGGGTAATGTATCACTTGTCCTCAATATGAAATACAACACTGCCCGTTGTAAACGTAAAGATTTGACTTAACTGTTTCCCAAAGGCATGTATAAACTGTGTCAGATAAACAGAGTAGCTTTTATGGCAATATATAGTTTGTAATTGATTTGGTAAATGCAAATGCAAAAAAAAAAAAACTAAACGAAAAGAAACCAACAAAAAAAAGAAAATCAACCTTGCTGTTTTAAGAATAATAGACACAAAATACTCTCTCTCTCTCTCTCTCTCTCTCTCTGAGACTGATGTCTTGGAATGTGGAGTGGACATAGTTTTCAACTGGAAGGGAAATGTTTGCATATCGATAGCAACTCCTCCCATTGAGAGAAGCGCGCACTGAAACACACTGCAAAAACAGCCGCGTATTGGACAAGCGGGGGGTGGGGGGCGCGGTGATACAGAGCAGATGACAGAACAGTAGGTCGATACATAACACGTCCATTTACAGTCAGATCCGTGTAAAGAGAAGCACCAGAGGACCACCAAAGGGTATTGCAAGATCGAATCACCAGAATTTAAAAGGAAGTGGATAGCTGTTTTAAAATCTTTTTGTTTTATTTTTTTATTTGATAAAAGGGACGTTATTTTCAACAATAAGCATCCACAATGACTTTTACAATGCTGAGGCCGATGACAGCTCATCTCATCTATCCAGACCTAAACGTGCTCTGTGAGGACGACGAGAACCGGAGTGAGAGTGACGGCAGCTCGGATCAGAGCTACGGGTGCTGCGACAGCTCTGACAGTCGGCGGAGGGTCTCCCGAAAATCAGGGGTCGGCATCGGAGGAGTGGTCGTGTTCAAACAACGGAACGCCGCTAACGCCAGGGAGAGAGACCGGACCCAGAGCGTGAACTCGGCGTTCACCGCACTCCGGACCCTCATCCCCACAGAGCCGGTGGACAGAAAGCTGTCCAAGATAGAGACCCTGCGTCTGGCGTCCAGCTACATTTCACACCTGGCAAATGTGCTGTTGCTGGGAGACGGCAGCGAGGACGGGCAGCCCTGCTTGAGCGCGGTGTATGGTGGTCAAGGGGACATGGACGACAAACAACCGAGAACGATCTGCACATTTTGTCTCAGCAACCAGAGAAAAGGGGTAAGATTCTATTATAACGCTATTCCTCCTCGTCCTCGGTCTGGAATGGCTATTTTTCATCTGGCGCCTATATATATAAGGCTATGTCAAATTGTTTTGGAATTTTGCACACATTCTTATTTTCCATCAAGCGAAAGGGCTAAAGAAACAAATAAACCAAATTCAAATGTTAATTAAAATAAGGGTTTGGCTATACATTGTTTAATATCACAGTTTTTACGTCAGTGTGTTTTTTATTCATAAAAGGTATATATCTATCTATCTATCTATCTATCTATCTATCTATCTATATGGGTGCCAATATATTAGCGATATATAAGAGATATATATATACCTTTTATGAATAAAAAATAGGTTTTGGCTATATATGGCTATATATATATATATATATATATATATATATATATATATATATATATATATACCTTTTATATAAAAAATACACTGACGTAAAAACTGTGATATTAAACAATGTATAGCCAAACCCTTATTTTAATTAACATTTGAATTTGGTTTATTTGTTTCTTTAGCCCTTTCGCTTGATGGAAAATAAGAATGTGTGCAAAATTCCAAAACAATTTGACATAGCCTTATATATATATCTGCCGGCTTATATATATATATATATATATATATATATATATATAATTATATATATATATATATACATCAATAAAATAAATAATTCAATAATAAACGTTTTATTATTTTACACTTCAGACACGAAATGTAACGATGACATTTTGAGTTTAATATTTCAAGACAGACGCGGTCACTTTTAATTGTACTTCCCTGACTGAATATATCGTTACAATTTATGATGGAATTATTCCATTTTGAAAATTGCACATTTGCTTAAGGATATTTATTTAAAACTAAGAAAAATAATGGCAACATTTTAAACAACATTTAGAGACTAGTCTTACCTGAACATAAATATATATATATATATATATATATATATATATATATATATACAATACACACACAATACACACACACACACACACACAAACAAAACAAGAGCACATTTTTGTGTCGTCAAAATCATAACATGAGCCTTACATAGATTAACATGAATAACCTACATAAATAAATACATATATGCCTGCAGTAGACTATACAATTCACACATTGGAGCGGTGTGGTGTGTGTGTTTAACTCGGGTTTTTAGACTTGTCTACTTTAATATGCTTGTTCTGTAAATCACACGTTTAACTTTTAGTTGTTTTTTTTTTAAAGCGAAAATACTTTCGCAATCATTAAACAGTTTAATGTGTTTAAAACTTTTTTATTTTTCATATTTTTTGAAGAATCATATAAAAGGTTTAAAGCTCCATGATGCTTGAGACATCCAAGAAAATTTCTTTTTTTTTTTTTTGCAAAGGATAACATTCACGATTCGTCTTAGCTCTGCACGCGGTTATAATCAAACTGGTCATCAAAATGGAATCGATTCATAGCTAATATAATTCTGTGCTATCTCGATTCATACAATACTGTGCTATCTGATCACCTCGGCGAGAACATGGACTCGATTCATACAATACTGTGCTATCTGATCACCTCGGCGAGAACATGGACTCGATTAACTAATACAGTATATCGTTTTGTTATTTTCTTGTGTAACTGAGGGATAAATAATTTTATAGATTAATATGTTTTAAACACTAAACACAACATCGAGGATAAATGCAATTATTAACCTAAAGTTTTGTTAAAACCAAATAACATTTTAACGTTGTACATTTTAAAACAAAATGTGTAAGGATTAAGCAAAACATTTTATGAAACAGACTATAAACACGTTTAATTGTTAATTGTTATAGATTATATTCTGTTACCAAAATAAACATTTAAAGCATAAAGCATATGTATACTAGAATGTGTTTAGAATCATTTTTGTTGTAAATACTTAGCATACATGTAAACAAATAAACTATAGGCCTTCTTTAAGAAACGTTTCTATTAGACGTCTTTCTCAATGTCTTAAATTGAGAAACACTTCTACTTTGAGAATAATAATAAATATTTTTTAAATACTATTTATTTTTAATTAATTTATTATTTATTTATTTACTTTGAGAAACATTTACTTTGAGAAAACACTTCTTAGCGAAGTTTCTTTTAGTATTGCTATATATTGTTCAGGTGAATTAATTTTTTTAAGCTCATGGATTAAAACAAAGTCCACCAATGCTTTATTTAAATTTAAAATGTGAACAGAGCAGTTGATAATTTGGTCAGTAATATGCCCCCAGGGTCAATAAAAACACCACATTCCAACATATGACATGTCATTCCAGTACGACATTCAAAAATAGAATTTGTAAGACTGGAAGCTAGCTGATCAAAACAAAAGCTTGGTTTTCCCTTCGTATTTCCCTAACATAATAAAATGCCATGCCTTTGCCAACATGCTCGCATTGTGATCTCCTTAAAAGGACATGCAATCAGGTTAGAGACAACAACATGGGCATGAAACCCAAACCAACAATGCCGTGTTGTTAAGAGTGTCACAGTGGTAATGATGCTCAGGAATGAAGAGCAGTCACTATGCCTGTGTGATGACCAGTCACACATATTATACATTCAAGTGTCTTACTTTTTTCCAATGGCAATAAGTGGGTGGGTGGGTGGGTAACCTGCCCCCCCCCCCCCCCCCCCCCCCCCCCCCCTCAGGTTCCATGTGCACCCACAATATTTGGGATGCCTGTAAGTTTACAGTGTATGAAATGAAAGTAAACTCCATCCTCAATTCTTTAGTCACACTGTCTTCCTTCATGGGCTAGTGGGAGCATCTGGAGTTCTGATTTAAAGCTTATTAAGATTGTGTTGGTCTCTTGACCTTAATATCTAGGCTTCACTGTATTTAGTTTTTTTTTTTGAAGATGGTTTGTCAATATATTTATTCATTTTTCAAAATCGGTTTATTTTTGTAATCTTTTACATTTTTAGATCAAGATCTCCTTTACAAGAAAGATTTCCTCATGATATGATGACACAAACAAAACCACACTTATCACAAAATAGACAATTAAAATAATTACAAAAGCTGTCTAAACCAATTGAAACTCTTTACTGAAGCTACATAAATTGCCATTAAACTTTGCTTTGCAATGTCTCTTAACTTTAACAACTGATAAATACATTTCTTTAAAATATATATGGTTACTAATTGTTTCTTTAGTGATACTGTGGTTTTCTGGTGGAATATTTTAGTGATCTAAATGCTGGTGGAATTTCTTTTGCAGGTGAAGCAGAGAGGAGTGAGTGGTTTGCGAATGCACAGATAGAAAGACTGTTTCTCTGCACAGACTTTTCCACTTGCACGTCCACATCTCAGGGTCCAGCTGAAACACCCAGAGAGACATTAAATACAGGCAGGAATGTGGGAAGATGGAAAATCCCAAGGAAAGGTGGAAATATTTAATTTCAAAACAGTCCCACAAGTTGGGATTCCAGAAGCGAAGCCTCTTTGAAAGAGAGAACAAGACCGAGACTCGACAGAGACAGACGCTTTGTACTTTAATGCTGAGCATAAAGTATGTCAGATAATGGGATGTTTTCATTTTCTTTTAAATAGAGAGATTTATTCTTTATAATTGTGTGTGAGTCACTGATTCTTGAAAATAAAGTATATTTTTGTTCATACAGTTTCTGCTTATTTGCAACCACAACATGTTTGGAGCTGGGCTTGCCATTTTGTAAAAATTGCTGCAGTTCTTCACACATTTGTGCTTGTTAGTTTAGTGCTCATAAATTCTGAGGGCCTATGGGCAGTATGTTACTGGCTTTCCATTGGGGACGAAGTCATTCATGTCAAGCTGAATGACCAGGATTCAGATACAGGCATCATTGTATCTGAGCATATTTCACTCTTAACAATTAAAACCAATGAAGTCCCAATTCAACCTCTAATAAACCAACTGCAGGGCTTGAAAAGCTAGCCCTGCACCAAGTCCTGGGCTCCAGAACTACCTCCAGGAGTTTGATGTTAATAGAATTGTTGCTCCCTTATAGCTGCACGAACCACACCTATTAATAAAGCTACAGACTCGAGTGTGATGAGAAGTGCGATCAGTTTATTCACAGCAGATCTACCAGGAGCCTGTTCAAACTCCTGCACCTGGTTATTTCATTAATATACTCAGTGTTTAAAAAATAATTGGTTACACACAGCGTCGTAACCAGAGCTGACTGCCTGCTGGGGTCAAACTTATTTTTCAGGCTATAGCTGGCAGAATTTACTGTTCAGTCTCCAAATCTATGTTACACTGCAAACCAACAGAGAAAATTAAGTACTTTTGTACTTCACCAGAAATTTTTCATGAGCATCTGCATTGACGATGCATAAAAACAACCAAGGACATGACGTCGGTGTCCTCATAGCTAGTTACGGCCATGGTAAGACTTAGAAGTTACTTGAACATAATGTAACTAGTTATAGAAATTCATGACTTTGAAAACAATAGAACTGGTTACAGTTACATACATGGTAGTGAAGTCTCAGGCAGTTTATATGCAGTTTATATGTTTATAGGCATAGCTATATGTTATGGGTGCTTTGTCAGGCTGCAGCTTAGAATATTCTTTGAAGATGGGACCTCCTCGCTCCCTCATCTGATACCATTCCCCAGTGAGATGATATGAAAGCATGTTCATGTGATGTGTAAGGTTGACTGTTGAAGATCTTTCTGATACCATTCCCCAGTGAGATGATATGAAAACTTGTTCATGTGATGTGTAAGGGCTGAAGATCTTTCTGATACCATTCCCCAGTCAGATGATATGAAAGTGTGTTCATGTGATGTGTAAGGGCTGAAGATCTTTCTGATACCATTCCCCAGTGAGATGATACATAAGAACATAAGAACATAAGAAAGTTTACAAACGAGAGGAGGCCATTCGGCCCATCTTGCTCGTTTGGTTGTTAGTAGCTTACTGATCCCAAAATCTCATCAAGCAGCTTCTTGAAGGATCCCAGGGTGTCAGCTTCAATAACATTACTGGGGAGTTGATTCCAGACCCTCACAATTCTCTGTGTAAAAAAGTGTCTCCTATTTTCTGTTCTGAATGCCCCTTTTTCTAAACTCCATTTGTGACCCCTGGTCCTTGTTTTTTTTTTCAGGCTGAAAAAGTCCCTTGACTTCTTAGTTCAAGACTGAACAGATTCAATTCTTTTAGCCTGTCTGCATATGACATGCCTTTTAAGCCCGGAATAATTCTGGTCGCTCTTCTTTGCACTCTTTCTAGAGCAGCAATATCTTTTATATAGCGAGGTGACCAGAACTGAACACAATATTCAAGATGAGGTCTTACTAGTGCATTGTACAGTTTTAACATTACTTCCCTTGATTTAAATTCAACACTTTTCACAATGTATCCGAGCATCTTGTTAGCCTTTTTTATAGCTTCCCCACATTGTCTAGATGAAGACATTTCTGAGTCAACAAAAACTCCTAGGTCTTTTTCATAGATTCCTTCTCCAATTTCAGTATCTCCCATATGATATTTATAATGTACATTTTTATTTCCTGCGTGCAGTACATTACACTTTTCTCTATTAAATGTCATTTGCCATGTGTCTGCCCAGTTCTGAATCTTGTCTAGATCATTTTGAATGACCTTTGCTGCTGCAACAGTGTTTGCCACTCCTCCTACTTTTGTGTCGTCTGCAAATTTAACAAGTTTGCTTACTATACCAGAATCTAAATCATTAATGTAGATTAGGAATAGCAGAGGACCTAATATTGATCCCTGTGGTACACCGCTGGTTACCACACTCCATTCTGAGGTTTTTCCTCTAATCAGTACTTTCTGTTTTCTACATGTTAACCACTCCCTAATCCATGTACATGTGTTTCCTTGAATCCCAACTGCGTTCAGTTTGAGAATTAATCTTTTGTGCGGGACTTTGTCAAAAGCTTTCTGGAAATCTAAATAAACCATGTCATATGCTTTGCAATTATCCATTATCGATGTTGCATCCTCAAAAAAATCAAGCAAGTTAGTTAGGCACGATCTCCCTTTCCTAAAACCATGTTGACTGTCTCCCAGTACCCTGTTACCATATAGGTAATTTTCCATTTTGGATCTTATTATAGTTTCCATAAGTTTGCATATAATAGAAGTCAGGCTTACTGGTCTGTAGTTACCTGGTTCAGTTTTGTTTCCCTTTTTGTGGATCGGTATTACGTTTGCAATTTTCCAGTCTGTCGGTACCACCCCTGTGTCAAGAGACTGCTGCATGATCTTGGTTAGCGGTTTGTAAATTACTTCTTTCATTTCTTTGAGTACTACTGGGAGGATCTCATCCGGCCCAGGGGATTTGTTTATTTTAAGAGCTCCTAGTCCCTTTAACACTTCTGCCTCAGTTATGCTAAAGTTATTTAAAACTGGATAGGAACTGGATGACATGTGGGGCATGTTGTCAGTATCTTCCTTTGTAAAAACTTGTGAAAAGTAATCATTTAACATATTTGCTATTTTTTTTTCTTCCTCTACGATTTTGCCATTTGTATCTCTTAAACATTTAATCTCCTCTTTGAATGTTCTCTTGCTGTTGTAATATTGGAAAAACATTTTGGAATTGGTTTTAGCTCCCTTAGCAATGTTTATTTCTATTTCTCTCTTGGCCTTTCTAACTTCCTTTTTGACTTGCGTTTGCAGTTCTGTGTACTCTTTCTGCGTACTTTCTTTTTGGTCCTTTTTTAATGCTCTGTAAAGTGCCTTTTTTCGCTGAATATTTTTTTTAATTGATCTATTAAACCATTTTGGCAATTTAGTTTTACATTTAGATTTGTCTACTTTAGGGATATAATTGTTTTGCGCCTCTAGTACTACATTTTTGAAGAACAACCATCCTTCTTCTGTGGGTGTTTTCTCTATTTTACTCCAATCTACTTCTGTTAGTCTCTGTTTCATACCTTCATAGTTTGCTTTTCTAAAATTGTAAACCTTAGCTTTAGTCATTACTTTTGGGGTTTTAAAAAACACTTCAAATGAGACCATGTTGTGGTCTGAGTTTGCCAGTGGTTCTCTGACCTCTGTTTTAGTTATTCTATCTTCGTTATTTGAAAAGACTAAATCAAGGCATGCCTCCCCTCTAGTGGGTGCCTTCACAAATTGTGTTAGGAAGCAGTCATTTGTCATTTCCACCATTTCTATTTCATCCTTCGCGCTACCCACCGGGTTTTCCCATTTTATTTGGGGGAAGTTGAAATCCCCCATTAGTATGGCTTCTCCTTTGCTACACACATTTCTAATGTCATTGTATAACAGATTATTGTGCTCACCGTCTGAATCTGGCGGTCTATAGCATGCTCCTATTATTATGCCTTTTGAATTTTTGTCTGTTATTCTGACCCATATTGATTCGGTTTTATTTTCTTTGTCCAGGTTTAACACCTGGGCTTCAAGACTGTTTCTTATGTATAGCGCTACCCCTCCTCCTCTTCTGTCCTGCCTGTCTTTCCTATACAGTGTATACCCACAAATATTATATTCGTCCCCATCACTCTCAGATAACCACGTTTCTGTAACACCTATCACATCATAGTTACCTGTTAGTGCAGTAGCTTCAAGTTCTAGAATTTTGTTTCTGATACTTCTAGCATTTAGATAAATACATTTAATGATTGTCTTACCTGAGTTGTTGTTCTTGTTTTGATGTGGTCTCCCTTCTGTTTTTTTGTTGATTTCTCCCCCCTTCCTTTCTAGTTTAAATGCTTCCGAACCTGCTCGAGGATCTTTTCTCTGAGTAGACTAGTTCCCTTGTTATTTAAATGCAGTCCATCCCGTCTATACAGATAGTCCTCGTTGTAGAATGTGGTCCAATGATCAAGATAGGTGAAGCCTTCCCGTGTGCACCACGTCTTCAGCCATGCGTTTTGATTAATTATTTCCAGCTGTCCATATTGTCCTTTGCAAGGTGCGGGTAGTATACCAGAAAATACCACAGTTTTGGTTTTCTCTTTTAATTTCCTTCCTAGCTCTCTGAATTTGTTTTGCAGGGATTTTGGTCTGTCTCTTCCAATGTTGTTTGTACCGATGTGGATGACTACTACCGGGTCCTCTCCTGTTCGTTCTAGGAGCCTGTCCACGTTCTCAGTGATGTGCTTGACCGAGGCTCCCGGAAGGCAGCACACTGTTGTAGTAAGGGGGTCCAAACTGCGAATTGAACTTGCTGTGTTTCTCAATATGGAGTCCCCAACAATCATGACCTCCCTTCTTTTTGCTGTCTGGTCACCACTGTCAATAGGGTCCTGGATGTTGTTCCTTTCATTCTCTTGTTGTTGGTTCTGCTCATCAAAATTCTGAAGTGACTCAAATCTGTTGGTTGTTTTGATTTCTGGTGGTTGTGTTTGACGAAGTTTCTTTTTTTCCCTGCTTCTGCCTACCTGAACCCAGCTGTTCTGACCTTCTATCTCCCTGGTGGCTTTCAGTCTGTTAGGGGTGATGCAGACTTCCATGAATTGTGGGTGTGCCAGTTCCTCAAGATCCTGTTGCTGTCTCACTTCTTCCAGCTCCATTTCTAGCATACTTACTAGTTTATGCAAATCCTGCATCGCGCGGCACTTTACGCACACTTGGTTTAGCTCCGCTGGGTTTTCTCGGATTTCCCACATCAAGCAGGTGTCACAGATTACTGGCTACGAAAGCATGTTCATGTAATGTGTAAGGGCTGAAGATCTTTCTGATACCATTCCCCAGTGAGATGATATGAAAGCATGTTCATGTGATGTGTAAGGGCTGAAGATCTTTCTGATACCATTCCCCAGTGAGATGATATGAAAGCATGTTCATGTGATGTGTAAGGGCTGAAGATCTTTCTGATTTCCACGTTATGTATTAGTTGCAGTGCTTTTTTAAAATGTGACAAAAACTGACTACAATTGTTTTCACACAACATCTAATACTTTATCACATTTTGTTACCTGTCTAAACAAGGAAGCATTACAGTTACAAGCTACTGAAAAATGTAATCAGATTACAGTAATGTATTCCTCGCCAACACTGAATATACCTAAACATAGTTCTGAAGCCCAGCTGCAGGGCTAGCAGGAGCTTCAAGCCCTGGCATTAGATGTGGAGTTTTTTTATTTTATTTTGAGGACTTATCAATGTGTCTTAAAATCAGCCGAAAGGAAGTCTCTACTCTTGACATTTCCAAATGCTATTTTCCCAGCTAAAGGATCACTAAACGGGGCCCTGGAGCTCAGTTTGAATAGCAGCTGCAGCAGGAGTGTTCCTTTTTGTGTCCCTGAGGGATGAAGGAATTCAGATTAGTTCTGAATCAGTCCCTATTGGTTGCTGTGTATGTGTCTGCACTTCTATTGATAGTCATCCCTTAAATATGAATCATTTACTCGCAATGCACAATGACTGGATGGGACACTCGTTCTATACTATATCCCTACAAATGCGTTCCTGCATTATTATTATTATTATTATTATTATTATTATTATTATTATTATTATTATTATTATTATTATTATTTATTATTAAAGCAGGTAATACACAAGTTATTTATAAAGACAGAGATTTTAAATAGAATAATGTATGGGTCAGAATATATTATCACACAATAATACTGTTGGTTTGGGGCAGTAATGCACTAGTAATGCAATGACTTTATGTTTCTTAAAACATAAACATTTCTATATTTATTGTTTTTTTCAGTTTTTCATCTGTCAACACCCCTGACAAACACAATACTCACTGGAGTGAATGAGTATACACGTCAAGCAAAGCGGCGGGATTATCAAATAAATATACAGATCATTCAATACGACCTTGCGACATTGCTGTTCATATTCTCTTTATAACAGTAAACAATGTCCACAATGGGGTGCATCCATCAGACTGGCAAGTGAGCCACAATGAAGAAAGAAGTACCTGGTCCCATATCCTTACTGGTTGAGAACCAATCGAGTTCAAACGGTCCTTCATGCAAACTGGGAATGACCAGGAGCACAAAAAAAAACAGAGGTTAACTCCTCCCTCTACACAAACATCTGCACCGTCTTCTCTCAATAACATTACAGCGATCACATTTTAGCAGCAGTGCTTAATAATCAGCCCAGTACTCTCCAGTAAAATGTAATTCTATAAATAGTCAATAGTCATTAGTTATTATTACTATTTGTAAAACATTATGTGCCAGCTGGCAGTTAAGAGGTTACATTGAAAATAGCCTATTGTTGACCTGCCCCCTGATCAAGCTATACAAGCAGGACTCCTGCTGCTCTCTGGTGACGCACCCATTTAAAGCAACCCCTCAGAGCAGCCAGTAGAATGGCCTATTGCCCGTTTTTCACCTGACATCACACAAGGGTTTGGATATTTGCACACTTGGGCAGTTTCCATGAATGTTTATTTGACATCTTATGAATTGAAGTTTATTTTTGTAGTTTTAATTCAGTGAAATACATTATAGTTAAAGATACCAACAGTGAGCTGTAAATTCATAACAAAGTTAGTAATGTCCTCGTTACCTTTCACATATTTATTTGTCTTTTGTCTGTTTTATTTTACGCATTGATTTGATTAGTGCAAATTTTATATATTTCCGTCTAGCAGTTTGTAACTGAGTTGTATTACTTTAAGTAGCTTCTCCGCTCAGTTCACTTGTTATGCCTTAGTGTGTACTGACTAAATGAATTATTGATAATTTCACACACCTGAATATGAATATCCCACATCACTTACAAACAGGATGGCCATCTGGGGGGTCTATTTGTCTGTCCATTGCTTGTGGTTTTGACACTAAACACTTTCTAAAGTGAAATATTGCAGTTTGCACTGATTAAAAATGATTATTTTGACAAATCTTAATTATGATGACCTGTTAATGGTAAATCTGTAATTGATCACTTGCTGGTGAATTGAATAGTTGCAGTCCTCTATCAGGATATTGAACAATGTGTTGCTGCTCCTTCTAAGTGCACTTGTGCAATAGAACCGGGCAGGCTCTACTGTGTGATAGTTGACCACGACGGGAGTTATGCACCATTACAAAGCACTTTACATGATATGAGACTAGGGTGTGTGAACTATGCATCAGCTGTCACACAGTGAGTCAGTGTCTGAGCTGGGATTTGAACTGGGGCCCTACTGTGCATAAGCCGGTTTAATTAACCACTGGACCACACAGCCTCCTATAGATATAAAAGAGAAAAACAAGGAGTTTTTATTTAGTACATTGATTTTTATTTTTTATGAACTTGGTTTTTAAACCCATATTTATAATCATGACATTGCTTGAGGATTGAACAGAGCAATTACTGGACAGTCCGTGTACGATGGAATCTGAACTACCAATACAATCTCTCATTAGAGTCTGAACTACCAATCAAATCTCTCATTAGAGTCTGAACTACCAATCAAATCTCTCATTAGAGTCTGAACTACCAATACAATCTCTCATTAGAGTCTGAACTACCAATCCAATCTCTCATTAAATACCACTCTAAAATGCTCCTAACTCACAATGTTTCTACCTTCAGCCAAAACCTCTCTCCTGAATCTATATATGAATGGAGCAATATTACTGAACTGTCCACGTCTCACTTTGTTGTTGAAAGATGGTGTGTCTGTGCTCCAGTCGAGCTGACAGTCTGTGATTGCCGCTAGGCAGTTGCAGGTACAGGATTGGTTGCTCATCAATGCAAAGTATTGATTGGCTGGTTTTGGTGAATAATAAAATTAATTTGACCAATTGTGTCAAAAAAGAAAAATCCAGCATTTGCGCAGATTTAAATTTGATTCGCGGTTGGTGCTGAGATGTTCCTATATGGTAACAGGGTCCTGGGAGACAGTCAACATGGTTTTAGGAAAGGGAGATCGTGCCTAACTAACTTGCTTGATTTTTTTGAGGATGCAACATCGATAATGGATAATTGCAAAGCATATGACATGGTTTATTTAGATTTCCAGAAAGCTTTTGACGAAGTCCCGCACAAAAGATTAATTCTCAAACTGAACGCAGTTGGGATTCAAGGAAACGCGTGTACATGGATTAGGGAGTGGTTAACATGTAGAAAACAGAAAGTACTGATTAGAGGAAAAACCTCAGAATGGAGTGTGGTAACCAGCGGTGTACCACAAGGATCAGTATTAGGTCCTCTGCTATTCCTAATCTACATTAATGATTTAGATTCTGGTATAGTAAGCAAACTTGTTAAATTTGCAGACGACACAAAAGTAGGAGGAATGGCAAACACTGTTGCAGCAGCAAAGGTCATTCAAAATGATCTAGACAAGATTCAGAACTGGGCAGACACATGGCAAATGACATTTAATAGAGAAAAGTGTTTTTTCATCGTAACATTGTTTCCCATATTTTAGATCTGTATCAGAATAAAAAGAACCTGATAAACGATCTAATATTAATCTGCGCTTTATCGTACTGAACTGCCTTAGTCAGACTACATATTAAAAATAACCGTGTCATAAAAAATACAGTAGCTCTCACATACACAAGGTACTGTTCACCCTGCCATAAATAAATATATACAGTAGCTCACACACACACACACACACACACACACACACACACACACACAGACAGACAGACAGACAGACAGACAGACACACACAGGTAGACACACACACACACACACACAGACAGACACACAGACAGACACACACACACACACACACACACACACACACACACACACACACACACACACACACACACACAGGTACTGTTCAGCCTGCCATAAATATATACAGTAGCTCACACACACACACACACACACAGACACACACACACACACACACACACACACACACACACACACACACACACACACACACACACACACACACACACACACACACACACACACACTGTTCAGCCTGCCACAAATATATAGAGTAGCTCACACACACACACACACACACAGGCAGACACACACACAGACAGACACACACACACAGGTACTGTTCAGCCTGCCATAAATAAATACAGTAGCTCACACACACACACACACACACACAGGCAGACACACACACACACACACACACACACACACACACACACACACACACACACACACACACACACACACACACACACACATAAGCAAGCAGACGCTCACCAGAACTTTTATAAAACAGCGGAAGAACAAAACAATGAAAATCATTATCAAGAGTGTAAGTCCCTGATTAGGGTGTTAGAAAGGAACAATGATAAATGTTATTTTCTAATACAATCATGGTAGTCCAGGATATCACAACGGAGTGGGTTAGAGGCAGCCTGCCTACGGCCCCCAGCCATTGTGATATCTCAGCGCCTCGCAATGTCGTACCAGAACTTTTAATTATCACACGATAATATATGTCTCTGGTAACTGCTGGCCAGTTATGTACGAATCAGTACATATCAATCACAAACTAAAATTTATGACAGCATGAATGTATGTTTCTGCTCTTTTGAAAACATTTGTTTGGGCTCTTCTGTTATTGGTATGAACCTTGTTGTTTCAGAGTCATTCCTGAGTCATTCCTTGGTTATTCTGTTATTAAACTTTAAAGTAACTGAGTGTGGTATCAGAGGAGAACACCTCCTTTGATTTTTTATGTCAGCGTAAATATTTTATACGTCTAAGGTTCATTTCCACTGTTCAGAATAAGAAATATATTTTATATATATATTAATATATATATATATACCTATTTACATACTAATTTAAACCTATGTATGAACATGACTAATGTAATGATTTATTTCTTGCAATAAAGCATTCTTTTACCATGGTAACATGGCTGGAGTTTAGGTGTATAGTGGAAAGTAATGTCTGGCAGGGGATTGTATTGCCCGAAGCTGATAAGGGAGTGCTATATTGCCCTCTGGAAGACGCTCCATCAATTTGAGGGGACGATATTCTCCCACAAAACTGGAAATCTCCAGTCCATGTTAAACCCTGCACTGGGTTTCCAGGCTCTCACAGCAGGCAGTTCAGGTCTCCTATTGTACCAGGACTTCTCTAGATCTGTTTTCAAAGTGGAGATATTGCTGAAAGATGTTTAGAATTTGTTGAACCTTGTCTTCAGAAAGCTGCCATATTTTTCTTTCAGGTGTAAAAGTTGAGCATATCAGTTCAGTGGCTAGGATAACATGCACTGTTGCTATGACATATATTTTATATAGCCCCTTTCATAGTAGACCACCCTTACAAAGCACTTTACAAGATATGAGACTAGGGTGTGTGAATTTTGCATCAGCTGTAAAGTCACTTACAACAACGTCTCACCTGAAAGTACAAGGAGGTTAAGTGACTTGCTCAGGGTCACACAATGAGTCAGTGGCTGAGCTGGGATTTGAACCAGGGACCTCCTGATTACAAGCCCATTTCTTTGGGCATTGGACCACACAGCCACCTGTTAAGGACTTAAAGGCCTATAATGTAACCTATAATTTGTTGCATGATTTAAGAAACATTTTGACCTTACTAACTTAAATAGGTCATGTGTCATAATTACATTACAGTGGAAGCGTTTGTTCCTTCGGTTTAATATAATCACTTACTAAACAATATGATTCTGAGTCACATGTGCAAACTGGACAAGATAAATGGTCGGAAACAACCAAGTATTTTCAGCCTGTCAGCTCTATTGTGTGCAGCTTTACAATGCTAAAGGTCTTGGTTTGAATCCAGTGCAGACAGCCTCAGTAGAGAAAGTCTATAAGTGCTATCGCGATCATTTCTGAGAAATAGGCCTCATTATAAACAAAGGCAAGTTGGACTTCACAGAAGAGATTACAGTCCTGACAATATGAATAAAAAAAATAAACACTAGTACATTCAGGGTAACAGAGTAAGTGGTTTAAAGACTAACATATCTTATATTCATGTATATATACAGTTGTTGTCCTCTGCAAATGTTACATCATTAATTGAGGAACATCTCCTTCTCTACTGTTCAAAATATACCAAGATGACAGATCAGTTCTTTACAAATATCTCCCAAAAGATCTTTAACTTTAGGACACTGAAGGTAGAGGATACGATGGTAATTACTCTGGGTGAGAACAGCAACATGGCACTCACCATTGCTGAATATATCAGACAGTGTCACGAGCTGAGACAGGACCAGTAAAACACTACAGAAACTCCCTTCCATCATACATGTGTGTACAAATAAATATCTGTACTTTAGTAATATCTTTACTAAAAAGGGGAAGATCTTTGCTTGCTTTGTAGATTTTCAAAAGGCTTTTGATTCTATTTGGCACCCACGTCTGTTATTGAAACTACTGCAGAATGGAACAGGAGGAAAGCTGTATGAACTGATCAAAGGGGTGTACTCCAGTATTGACTGGAGGGTCAAAGTCAATGGCAGAAGAACAGATACTTTCAGACAGAACAGAGGGGTGAGAGGGCTGCTGTCTGAGCCTGTCCGCTTTACCCTGTACATCAATGACCTGGAGTGAGACAGGGCTGCTGTCTGAGCCTGTCCTCTGTACCCTGTACATCAATGACCTGGAGTGAGACAGGGCTGCTGTACCCTGTACATCAATGACCTGGAGTGAGACAGGGCTGCTGTCTGAGCCTGTCCTCTTTACCCTGTACATCAATGACCTGGAGTGAGACAGGGCTGCTGTCTGAGCCTGTCCTCTTTACCCTGTACATCAATGACCTGGAGTGAGACAGGGCTGCTGTCTGAGCCTGTCCTCTTTACCCTGTACATCAATGACCTGGAGTGAGACAGGGCTGCTGTCTGAGCCTGTCCTCTTTACCCTGTACATCAATGACCTGTATCCTAAATATTCTCACATACAAGGAAAAATTCAACATTTAAGACAAACATGTTGGATTTTACATATACATAAGACTTTGTGAATTTTTATTAAGTATATAGTATACTTGCAACACTGATGCTAGTTTTTGGTCAAATCAATGGGGTGACTAAATATTATTAAGTCATGTTTCTTCTTGTTCTGCCAGGGTTGCTGTTTTATTTCTTAATTGCCCTGTACTGTAAATGAATGACTTACAGAGTTGATCAAAAAGGGCACTGGTTAGTAGCTGTTTTTAATATTGGGGGAATTTTCTTTTTTTTAATTAACATTTATGGCTATAATAATATAAAACAAAACAAGACAAGACTAATTTCTGATCTTAAAACTCTCTATCCAACTGACAATTTGATAACCGGTTGTGATTTTAATATTAATATTACCCCAGATGAGTGGTTAGCGTGGTTTTCCATCTATATACTCTAATCATCATTATAATGATGCTATCTCAAGTTTTTGCAGTTCACTAGCACTTGTAGATATATAGCACTATTTAAATCCTAAAGTAAAACAATAATCCTGGTTTAAACCAAATGCAGGTTGAAATTAAGAATTGAGTACTGGTTTATTTCTAATGATTTGATTAAATATGTATCTGACTCTCCTATTTCTACCACCCCACTTACTGATCGTTGTATAAGTGGACTGCTTCTTAAACCCCCTAATAGCCGCTCTTCAAATAAAGGCTGCTGGAAATTCAATGCAGATCTTTTGAAACATGACAATTTCTGTCAAAAAATAAAAATTATGATAAATTAAATTAAAAATACTCCAAATTTTACCTCTTTTTTCAATAGATGGGAATATCTCAATTTTAAAATCTGTGAGTTTTCTATAGATTTCAGCAAAAATGAAAAGGGAAAATTGAACTAAATTACTCCAAGAAATTAATAATTTTTGTAATAGTGGAAATTTATCACAAAATGGAAAGAAGGAGAAAATAACTCCACTTATTTCTACAGACTAAAAAAAAGACATCAAGAGAAAAATACAATCAAATAATTATTTTTTAATGGTAAAGTAACTACTGATCCAGATGTCATTTCTAAGGAAATGTACACATTTTATAGTGAACTATACTCTTCAACTTATTCTTCAATTCACTAAAATACATTCTTCAACACAATTGAAAATCATATCCCAAAAATAGGAAATGGTTTTAAAATGATGTGTGAGTCAGAGTTGAAAATAGAAGAGCTTGAAACAGCAATTAAAACATTATCCTTAGGGAAAGCACCTGGTCCAGGAAAGCATCTGGTCCAGATGGATTAACTTCCAACTTTTATAAATGTTTTTGACCTGCTATTCAAGAGCCATTATTTTCTACTTTTGCAAATAATACTCTTACATCTACAATGAAACAAGGTCTAATCACATTAATACCTAAACCTGGAAAAGATACATAATATATTGATAACACCGTGTAACAAAATTATTATTTTTTTTTGTTGTTCCTGGGTAGTAAGTGTTATTTCCTAATTGCTTATGCCTCAAAAGTATAGAAAATGGCTTTTATTTCCCACAAACTTTGCTTTTGTGACCAGGACAGTGATATTTCAAAATATCACTATTTCCAATGGGAAAATGGGCAAATGTGTGTCTTTTCATTCTCATAAAGTCAGAAAAAAACAACATATGAATCCAAATTAACATGTGTTTATACTAAAGTAATACAAAAATGACTACAAAAGATTTAGAAGTAAGTAGTTTTTCGAGATTTACAATTATACTGTATTTACAGTATAATTGTAAATCTCGAAAAACTACTCAAAACTTTCAATATTTTGAAATATCACTGTCCTGGTCACAAAAGCAAAGTCTGTGGGGAATAATAGCCATTTTCTATACTTTTGAGGCATAAGCAATTAGGAAATAACACTTACTACCCAGGAACAAAAATTGTGTTACATAGTGTAATTGGAGACCCATTACACTCTTAAATAGTGACTACAACATGTTTGCTTACGGGTATGCGAATAGATTAAAATCTGGTATTTTGCATATTATAAGCGATACCCAATCTGTTTTTCTAAAAGGTAGATCCATTCATAATAATATTTGATTAATCTTAGACATTTTAGACTATAGTGATTTTATTAAGGGTGATGGTTTCCTTTTATTCTTGGATTTTTACAAATCTTTTGATATGGTAGAGCATCCAGTCTTATTTCAAGCTTTATAGCACCTTGGATTTGGCAATAGTTTAATTGATATAATGGGATTATTATATCATAATATTGATAGCTTGGTTTCTTGATCTCATGGGACTTCACCACGTTTTAACATTAAGCGAGGTATCAGACAAGGTTTCCCTATTTCCCCCTTTTTGTTTATCATTGTGGTTGAACTTTTTTTTTTTAATTTAATCGTTGCCAATTTTTTTTTTTTTTATCTTCCAGTTTGAAATGCCCAATTTTCATTTAGGCTCAGCTCACCGCTACCACCCCTGCGCTGACTCCGGAGCTGCGAAGATGAACATGTGTTGTCCTCTGAAGCATGTGCCATCAGCTGACTGCTTCTTTACACACTGCGGATTCAGCATGCAGCCACCCAGGAACTACAGCGCGGAGGACAACGCAGCTCCTGGGCAGCTATCAGGCAAGCCCACAGGTGCCCGGCCAACCAACAACCCGCTGTTGCATCTATCTTCAGCCCAGCATTTTTGTGTCTGTCTGTATTCTAGCTCTGTTGTGTGTCTGTAGTCCAGCTCTGTTGTGTGGCTGCAGTCCAGATCTGTTGTGTCTGTCTGCAGTCCAGCTCTGTTCTTTGTCTGCAGTCCAGCTCTGTTCTTTGTCTGCAGTCCAGTTCTGTTGTGTGTCTGCAGCCCAGCTCTGTTCTTTGTCTGCAGTCCAGTTCTGTTGTGTGTCTGCAGCCTAGCTCTGTTGTGTGTCTGCAGCCTAGCTCTGTTGTTTGTCTGCAGCCTAGCTCTGTTGTGTGTCTGCAGCCTAGCTCTGTTGTTTGTCTGCAGTCCAGCTGTTGTGTGTCTGCAGCCCAGCTCTATTGTTTGTCTGCAGTCCAGCTGCTGATTTATAACATTTGGAGAAAAAAAAAAATTAACAAGATGGCAACCTCGCAAAAAAGAAATTTTCTCTGACAACAAAAGAATCGGGTCAGACAAAAAAAGATCTATTTCTGTGATGGCCACATTCTTTATTCATATTAGACATTTATCCAAAAAAATTGGAAATCCCATTTTGAAAAGCTGAAGAACTTTTGAACAGATTCATATTTTTACTCGAGGTATACTCAGTCACCATAGCGTGTTCTACTACAAAAAGCACTCAGTTTAAAATTCCAAACTGTCTTGGAGCAGGGCAGGAGGAAGAATTTTCACTACCTGTATCTCATAAACTGCACAATCTACTGGAACACTGCTTTCCATATCAAGAGATCTAGCCCGTCAAACGACTCGAAAGTAATTAAAGAGCAAAACTGCGACCAAGAGTCATAGTCTAAATCAGTGCATGCACATACAGAGAGTCCCTATAATCTTGTGAAAGGTTACAAATATCTATATAAAATGAAGCACTTATTGGGTCATAGCCAAATGCAATCCACACTGTCTATAGGAGGCTAGGAGTGCTTGATAAAAAGTTTGGTGAAGATTGATGCAAAATTAAGACAGCACATACAAGTATTACTACAAGAACGTATTGTCTGTGTCCACTGCATCATTGAAAAGAGCACAAAAGACGTTCAGCAATTATTTTGCTCACTCACAGTTATAGGAAAAATACCATTAAAAATCTAAGGAACGTTTAACACAATGTGTGCATGTGATATTGGAAACAATGTGAGAGCTACACAATACTAGCTAGTAATTCATCTAGATAAGATTTACAGGAATAACTTTGTTAGCTCTGTGTACTTCAGCACTCCTTAGAATCCCTGGTAACATTCCACAGTATCTGTGCTAAAAGCCTGTGTGTAGGAAGACAGAGGGAAGGACATGGCGACAAGCTGGAACAGTGTGACAATGGCTGCTGATGAGCTGTTAGCTTGTGGGCTCGATGGAGGGGAGGTGGGGAGCAGGAAGAAAGCACAGCTGCATTCTGGAGTTGATGCAAAGCATGTTCACTTTACCCCATATATAATTCAGAGCAGTGGCAGGCTGGTAAACAGGAAAGCACAGAGTCAGGTCACATAGTGCAGAGCGCTCTGACGGGCACAGTGAGTGTGTCAGAGCTGGATTGTTCCATCACAGCTATTTTAACTTCAAAGGAGCTGTTAGATCAGAGAGCTGGACTGCAGACCAACAGGGAGGGAAGGCAGTCATCAGACCCACTGGAACATTTCCATTGGCACAGCATAGGCTCTCCTAGTGGTTATGTCGAATGTCATATAGGGTGCTGTACGATAAGAGCTGATAGTCACTCCATGTGGCTTTGCATATAGGGTGCATGATAACAGATCTCCTTTTCTTTCTCTCTTTTCCCCCACCACTCATCTCTCTATCTCTATTCCTCTTGAATCCACACATGATCAGTTAATTCATATGCTCACCACTCTGTTTTTCAATAGGTAAAGCTCTTTGTAAATACAGATGATAAGTTAATTCATATGCTCACCGCTCTCTGTGTAAACAGATGTCTACTACCTTGTGTTCTAAGTCTGCCTCCACTTTAATTAATGTAGTTATTTTTCACCAAGGCCTCGTTTACAAGGGGGTCCTGTTAGACAATAAAACAATAACAAGCAACACAATAAATACACAGGTGCTTCAAACTGAATCAGCAGCCCACAAAAAAGAACAACACAAATAAGACACGTGATCTCTATGTTAATGTGAACTAAAGGAAACACAATGGCAAGAGGCTCTAAGCAATTTCCAAATATGATCTCTATAGCCAGAAAAGGAGAGAGTGCCAAATAATATCTTCACACTGTAAGTAAAAGAGTTCCACATTTCCACTTCTTTTCCAGCTGTGTCCTCTGAGTTGAAAGTATTAGCTAGGCTTAACTTTGGCAACTCTTAATAAGATGTTTTAATAATTCAATCAAGTCCCCCCTAATCCTTCTTTGTTCTAGGCTCAATAGATTCAGTCTCCCAGTCTTTATAAATCATTCTTTTAGCCCTGGTATCAATCTATTTACCCTTTGCTGGACTCTCTCCAGGGTCACAATGTCCTGGATGTATTGTGGGGACCAGAATCGGACAACTTGCAATCTCTTTGGATGTGTACGCTACACTGATGATCTATCCAAGCATCCAGTTTGCCGTTTTAATTGCTTCCTCACACTGTCTAGTTGTTGACAGCGATGAGACTATTAAAAGGTCTTTCTCTTGGTTGGCCATTAGTGTTTTTTTTTTTTTTTTTACATAGACAGGAACAGACAGGTAGAGTGTAGAGGAGTTTAGGACAGTGGGATCCAAGGAAGGGAACCGGGGCTGTTAAGGAAATTCTCTGTGGAGACGGGGAAGTTAATAAAGACCTACACTTCCTGTTATATATTACTCTGCAGGTTTACCCATTGAGACTGAGGCCTTGTTTACAAGGGGGTCACGTGCACAGCACGCACAAAAGAGTTACAATGTATGCTAACACGTGTAAGGCCACGTGTTAGCTGAGATATAAAAGGGAAGGTGCACGTGTGCTTCAGCGGTTCTTGGGGTTCTGTGCTGGTGTGTTCTGTGTATAACTGCCTTAATAAACGACTTTGATTTTGTACGGTTCTCCTTGTCTGGGCTCACTTATTTCTGGACCCAAAATACACAACACTTCCTGACCACTTTATTAGGATCTGTATGTAATATCTGTCAGGGTGGATGGATGCATTATCGTCTTGAAATTAGCCATCAGGGTTCAGCACTGTTGCTTTAGTAAACTGCTGCATTTGTTCAGCTTTCCAGAGTAATGGGCCCAGGCTATCCCAGCAGGAACACACCCCATGCCAGGACAATGCTAAATCCAATTGGGTAGACAGGTCCTAATAAAAATGGCCAGGATGCTATTTGTTTTATTTTCCCAGTTAGAGATCACCTCTTTAATTCATAGAACCCCAAAAACATCAAGGTAAGGGACTGTGGTAATGTTGCCTGCCCCTGTGTGTATTTCAGTGTTATATGTTACGTGTTGTTTAAAATGTATATTTGTATTTAGGCACGAGGATTGCACAGCAATTCACGTGCAAGTAAAATGTAATAATAGGTGAGCATGGGGAATTGCACTTTATTAAGTCACTTGCAGTTGTACCAAGACTCCAATTGAATGATTGATTAGCAATCGAGTCTCGGTACAGCTGCATAAAAGCAGCATGTTTTCACTCATGCGGGGTTATTATAATAATAATAATAATAATAATAATAATAATAATAATAATAATAATAATAATAATAATAACAACATTTCAGCTCACTGTGTTTGTCTGTGTAGTTCGCTTTTGTTTGTCTCTTTATTTTGGAGAAAAGTGCCGTGTCCTGTGAGTTTTGTCTTTACAACCTTTTATTTTCTGTCTGTTTCATTATTAAACGCTGAGCAAAGCCAATCGCTCAGCTTCACCAAACTCCACCGCTCTGTTGTTTATTTCCTAGTTCCTGGTTTCTGGTCTGACGTCAGCCACTGCTGCCATCTTTGTGACAGGGACAAACTGTCTGGGACTAGCAGAGAAAGGGGGACTGTGTGGGAAAAGAAATAGTGCAAAGGAAAGAGTCACACTGGGGAGGAAAGAGATCAGGCAAGTTAATAAAAGGAATATATCTTGAAATAACTGAGTCTCCCGGGGGGGTGCTTGTTCCCCAGTAGAGAGCTCTTGGCTGAGCAGTGTGGGTCAGACGCCTCTCAATAGGAATGTCCTCCTCTCTCCCTCTTGCTCGGACTCTCATGTTGGGTGGTTGCATGCTGGGTGGCACAATGGAAATGTCTTGGTCTGGGGCAACCTGTTCTTCTGGGACAGGGCTCTTAAAACAAGACAGCCAATGGTCAGGCAGGCAAAAGCACACAAATCAATTTTAGAGTTTAGTGATTTTGTACTGTTTTATTTTTGGTCATGACAAATAAAATAAATATTAACAGCATACTAATGATTTTAAGGCTTTTCTCTGGTACACACATTTACCCAAGCCTTTACATCAATAGTGTTCCAACAGCCTCCCCACCTGACTAGATCAATGCTGTTCCTACAGCCTCCCTACCTGACTAGATCAATGCTGTTCCTACAGCCTCCCCACCTGACTAGCCTTTCTGCAACCTTTTATACTCATCTGGATCCTTTAACTAAACTGAACAATTCATTGATTGATTGGCCCACCAATGCACCCACTTTAATGGAGGGAGCCAGGAACCAATTCACATGCAGGGGAGGGCTTATTGACCTGCTCCTGCTAAACTACAACAACATATACTGACAGCCACAACAGATCAGACCATAAAGTGAGCTGAGTTAGCTATAGGCAGTGGGTATTGACAATGAAATAAAAATAGTAAGTACTAGTTCAAAGCCATGTAGGACATCAGAATCTGTTACTGACTACAGAACCCACTGCAGTGTTTACAAGAAACACTTAGGTTTTCCAGTGGTGTCCTTATCGCAGCAATTTTCTTTCAATGATATTCCTGATATCACATCATAGATACCCAGTCCATTCTCCCTCCTGCAACAGTGCTGGTGATTGAAATGAGTGGCATGCTCTGGATACGCTGCAATCCTTAGAAGACACTTTTTTTCTTCTGGACCTCTCCTGTGTAAATGTTGAGAAATGTTGATTTATGACTCATGATGCGTGATTAGGAGTCGGAAATATGTTTTAAAAATACAATGCTGTGGCACGGACAACACAGGACACAACAAAGGTAACGTAATGAGATCCTTATAAAGTTTTCAGGGTGTTCTGTAACACTTTCACTGTCCTGGTAAGCCTGAAGACATATCGACTGGTTCTGCTGTCAGGGTTGGGAGTTTCTGCCACAGCTGTTAGTATGAAATGTGTTGAGTGTTTTAGCTAACACCATATATTTTAACTGTGTGCACTTCATATATAGGCAACAGGTGTTTTGTTTTGAATGAAACACACATTATTGTAAACCTGCATTTTTATTTGAAAACATGGTATCTGGTATTACACCTGGTTAAAGAAACCTCTTTTGATATCAGTGCTTTCAAACAGTGTTGCACTCGCTTGGTCGTTTAACCTGGAGGGTAACATTGTCCCCACTCAAGTGCATTTTTTAATAATATTTATTTTTCCACAAAAAAAGCAAGACACTAAACACTAAATGTTTTCCATTTCTTTTCTTTAATATAACTCAGAGTTTCAGAAGTTAGACACATTTGAGTCCAATCACTGCTTTTCTTATGATGGACGCGTTATCAGTGTCCACTTCATTCCTTCGTGGGACTTCACTGATCGAAAGTACAACAATGAAGCATCATTTTGAATAATTTTTCCTTGAATCAAAATCTGCCTGTCAGTATCCCAGTCTGTAAAATCATAGTTGCCGGCTCCTTTATAGATCCTCCTGATTCTAAAGAAATCATGTGACATAGTGACCTTTCAACTCTGCTGATCCCATAGCAGTAGAATGAAGTAGATAAAGAAGTTGAACAGAATGAGGAATTAGAATGAGGAATTAGAATGAGAACTCTCACTGTACTGCTTCAGAACCATTGTGAAGTTTCCAGTACGGGTAATTCTGTTTCTAATCAAGGCACAGCTTTGATAGTGTCTGACAGCAGACTGTTCGAGGGGATAGTGTCTGACAGGAGACTGTTCGAGGGGATAGTGTCTGACAGCAGACTGTTCGAGGGGATAGTGTCTGACAGCAGCCTGTTCGAGGGGATAGTGTCTGACAGGAGACTGTTCGAGGGGATAGTGTCTGACAGGAGACTGTTCGAGGGGATAGTGTCTGACAGGAGACTGTTCGAGGGGATAGTGTCTGACAGCAGACTGTTTGAGGGGATAGCGTGTGGCGTGGGGAGTCTTGGTGGCAGGCAGGGAGTTCAAATCCTCCCTGCAAACACACGTGGGAATGTGGCTGGACCCAGCAATTGAATTAATGTTTAAATGATTAATTAAGGGTCCAGCCACAGGGGTAAACATAGGTGTTCACTGGGGTTAGAGAGGATTAGTGTGGAGAATTTTTGTCAGTGTTAATTGGTGAAGGCAGATGCAGGTATGTGTGCTGGGCTGTGCTGTTTTGTATTGAGGCATTGTTGGTGTTTAAGGGAGTTTTTGTGAAACTGTGTGAGTGAAAACAGTGGCTCATCCTGAAACCACAGGGTACGTTTGTAGTGTTTTGTTCAACTGTTTGCCTTGTTCCCGTGTTTTGTTTGTTTGTTTTATAATTTAAACAACCACAAAAGCTTGTTTAACCTAAAGCTTTCATATGTTTGAGTCTCTTCCTGGTAGAAACAGCATGCCAGTGATGTCTTCCTGATCACAGTACCTATGAATATGTATCATTATTAAGAACTTCTGTGGCTTGAGTTCGAACTGTAATGTGTCACATAATGGTGTTTAATAAAATAAAGTATGTTATCCTTACCTCCAAACACAGTCATAGAACAGAAAACAAAGAAACTAGTTTATCAGGTCTTTAATGAGAAAGTGCATTCACTGTATTACTGAGCTGTTTTGTTAAATTGATCTTCAAAAGAAAACAGTAAGCGCTAAGAAAATATAAGTTGAAGTTTTACTTTAGGACATGGTAAAGGGAAAAGTACTGTAAAGCATGAGATACTGTAAAATCACAGTGCAAATATACAGACTATTTTTGCATCGATGGCTCTCCTGAGACTTTGCTTTAAAAATGTTCCATAGTAATGTGCATGGTCATTGTGTAGTTTCCCCATGCTTGCCCCATGGCTCTACTATGCATTTGCCACAGTTTGCCATGTTGCTTTTTGATATGCTTTACCATACCTCTTTGGGCCTCACTGTGCTTTCCTGTGCTTATGCTTTTACCATGGGAAACTTTGGTAAGAGTTCATAGCCAGCTTCAACTTGCAGAAAACAGAGCTATCCTCTGGTAGACAAAGGGTTAACCAGGTAACACAAAGAGTTCAAAGCTGTAAATAAAGTATTTTCTTTGGAAAGTCTGTCTGCCGCTGGTGCCCTCTTGTTCATTTCTTTCTTTCATCATTTCCTAGAGCTTTGCCAAAAACTTGTTTGTGAAGCCGAGAAGCCTTTACAGCAGACTCAGGGTTTCTGGTGTCACTGCAGTGCTTTGCAAATCTCACAGCTGCTTCATTGAAGTCTGGTATTGATTAGTCACAGGGAACATTAGCTTGAGCCCCAAGCACAGACCCTGCACAGCTGTGACGGCATGTCAGGTGTGTAAATCACAAAGCTGGGGGTCCCGCGGGGAGAGGGCAGGGGGGAGAGACAACCTGCACACATGCAGAGCTGTGATGGGTTGAGTTGTAACAGCCATTACAGGACTGTATCTCAAATATTTCATAATGCTTTATAAAGGTATTATATATAGCAGACCCAGGTATGGATGTGACGCAGCCACATTTCTGTATATCACATTACATCAGATGTAAATGGCGTCACTTTAAGATTGGTTATACTGTTTAGCAATTCTTATTTTACAAAAGTATTTAACTATATATGGCTTTCTTATCTTAGCGGGTTTTAAATCAACTTTAAAATTCCTAATTTTATATTATTACGTGTAAACTGTAATTTAAACATGTTATTTAAATGGGCTGAGTGTGGCAGTTGTATGTGTGACATGCTATAGAAATGCATTGTGGTTTGTTCTTTATTCTGCTATGTGCTGTACAGTGCTTTGCGATACCTTCGTATAAAAAGCACTATATAAATGCAATAAATAAATACATAAATAAATACATTATAAAAAATATATTTGAGCTTGTCTGGAGAATTGAATAGTGCTTGAATAGCCTCCCTCTTTCCTTTTAAATTATGTGACTATATGGCTTTTCAGCCCTTTATATACATTGTAGGTGATGGCAGAGTTGAAAGGTTATATAGGATATTGTTAGGGTGCTGTACAATACATACTGGCATGATTAGGGTGTTTCCATGTAACAACACTCAGAATTGCATGTGTGGTTTTTCAAGATGTAAAAAAATAAACATACAGGTAACTTTTTATTATTTGAATTAGGATTTAAGTGCAGGTTCTTTAAGTTACTGATTTCTTCAACTCATTGTTAATTGATTAGCTGCTGTTGTGTTTACTGTGTTGCTGCTGACAGCAAACAATATTCTCAATTTTTTTTTTTTTTTTACTATATTTACTATACTAAATTTAAATAGAGAGATTGAACAATGAGGAACCATACTTCAGTGCACATGTGTAATAGAACAAAGATTTTCTTTCATCAAGCAAAAAAAGAGTTTAATCACATAAATGAACCCTGATTGATTTGAAACAGAGATTAAACAACGTTTGAAAGATAGCATTCAAGATCTTTTAATGCATATTGGGTTAAAGTAAATCTCTGATCCATTTTCTAACAGTACAATGAATAGAGTATTAGTTATAATGTTGTAACACTTGACTATCACTGCATAGATATATGAAGCATCTAAAACAAAGATGATATACACAGGAAAATGATTGACAAGCAGACCACTACAACAGAGTTTCATTCAATAGCATTTCATTCATTAAAATCACCAGCTTCTCTCCTGCAGTGGAACTGTAAACCACAAACAATGAATCAGAAACATCTATCCATTTAAATTTCATCCATAACTATTAAACATTGATTAGCTAAAATAAACCTAATAAATTAAATGAACAACTAGAAGAGACATTTATAGTCAAATCTTTCATTGAAATGTATTATGTTTCTTTTAGTATTTTGTCCATAACACTAGTCCACCCTTACAAAAAAATGTGGATAGAAAAGTCAGTCAAACTTCAATTTGAAGATGAAAAACTGACATGGTTTGTGTAAAAGTTTCAATGAACTGTAGCTGAGGCTTTAGGGTGTATGTTTTTACATATTAACATTTAGAAAACAGAACAACTTACTATGTATACCATTTTCCATTGCAGTCATCACATGTTATTGATCGCAAGCTAATGCTCCCATCTGGCCTCAAAGGGAGTTCAAACAAGTCTTCTCTCTAAGCACAGCTGGTACCCCCAAGTGTAATCATCAACCTGCCCCACTGCAACACTGCCCCCAGTGGATGTAAGAAACACCACAAAACCTCAGTTGTGTACATGACTTCAGTGCACAGTTTCAGTTGTATCAGAACTTCAGTGCTCGGTTTCAGTTGTATCAGAACTTCAGTGCTCAGTTTCACTTGTACAGAAATTCAGTGCTCAGTTTCAGTTGACAAGAACACATGGTTTTAAAGCAAAGAAAGCTTTCCAAAACCTTATGTGAATGTGAACTACAAAAAAAAAATAAACAGTACCGCATTAAAGAAGGGTCTGTTCCAAGTCATGCACTTTGTTAAAGTAGCCAACAAGTGGGAAGATCAGTTCAATGAGTATCACTGAATACCTCGAAACAAGTGCCATCCATCACCCGCCACGACTGCCTTCTGAGCCACCAGTCTGTGAGAGAGTGGAGGACCACGACCGTCACCAGAAATCACAGAGCAGTCAGGGCAAACATGCTTAAATCACAGGGGCAGGGGAAAATGGTGGATGAAAATTTAATTATGTCATGTCAAATACAACACCTACATACAACATAATATTAGCCTGTCTATAAAAGTAGAACACAGGAAAATTAATCTAAATAAATATATAGATTTTATTTATTATGGTTTTCTCAACCTCAGTGTGAACCAAAGTGATCAGTGATCACTTAATTCAAGTGTTTAATCCTGTAAATCAGTAAGCTTTGCAGCATACACAGCTACAAATACAATGATGACTGATGAGTTAAAACAGAATTCAATGGGATTTCATCTTTATGACTGTAATCTGGCGGTACATTGCACACCGAACAAATCAATAACCCTCCGCTTTTATGAAATAGGTTTTGGTTGTATTGTGCAAATCAGGCATCTGTGCTTCTTTGAGCTGTTTTTGTTGTATTGTGCAGACCAGACTTCTGCGCTTCTTTGAGCTGTTTTGGTTATATTGTGCAGATCAGGCTTCTGTGCTTCTTTGTACTGTTTTGTTTGTATTGTGCAGATTAGGCTTCTGTGTTTCTGTGGCAGAGCAAAGCTCTGCCCTTTTTAAATTGGCAGGGATGGGGTTAATTTCCCTACCTGCCTGGGTTTATTATGTTCAGGTGGCTGGGGTTGATTAGTTGATTAGGTTAATTAACGATCAATCAGCGTCCAGCCAGCTGACATAAAAGGAGGCCTCTGCTTCTCATTTAGGAGGAGAGAGCTGAGGAAGCAGGTTGGTTTTTGTGGTTTTTGTGGTTTTTGTGGTTTTTGTGGTTTTTGTGGTTTTTGTGGTTTTTGTGGTTTTTGTGAATCCAGTGAAGGCATTGCCCAGCCTGGAAATTGTTATTTTGTAAGTTTTGTTTTTTTGTACTGCTTTATTTGTGTTTAAATCCCTTTATTTTGCCCTTGTGCACTTTATTTTTGTGTTTACTTAGAATAAAATCGTTATTTTTTTTTGAACTGCAGTCTGTCTCTGGGCCTCTGTTCACTCGCCAGCCTGCCACATATGGTGTCAGGGTGGGATAGCGCCACCTAGAGGCTCGGAGCGGTATATTGTGTTATTTTTTTTTTTTTTTTAATTTTTGGGATAATTTTTTTTTTTTTTTTTTAAATATGGGAAAGAAGAGCAGACAGCGGCAAAGGCAGGACAAGCAGTAGCTAAAGAAATGTAAGCTGCTGCAGCCACCACTGGAGGACCCAGCCAGCCTCTTCCCCTGGTGTTCCTGGTGCGGGAAGGAGGACCATCGTTGGCGGTCCTGCCCAGATGTGCCACCGGCAAACTGGTGTGGCCAGTGTAAGGAGGACGGCCACAACTGGGCAGGATGCTCTTACAACCAGGCCCAGGAAGAGGTGTAGTGTTCACCCCAGGCATCTGGGGCCACCCCACTAACTCCAGCACCACCACCTTCACCACCGTCCCAGGAGATCTGGGACTGGTTGATGCACCCTGAGGCAGACCTCATCCACGATCTCCCCATAGTTATCAACACGCTGTGGCATCGAGATGGGGAGAGGTGGGAACAGTGGGAGGAACAACACCACCCGGCCTCCTTCCCAGAGGTTGCCCTCGTGGTGGTTAATTACCTGGCGGTAGACATGGGAGATGCCCCGGTCACTCCAATAAAGAGGGGTGAGCCGCCTTCGAGAGCCAGAGAGGGGTGAGCCGCCTTCACGAGAGCCAGAGAGGGGGGAGGAGCTGCCGTCGCTCCCAGAGCCAGAGAGGGGGGAGGAGCTGCTGCCACTCCCAGAGCCAGAGAGGGAGGGGCCGCTGCTCCCAGAGCCAGAGAGGGAGGGGCTGCCATCGCCACCTCTGCCACTAGAGGGAGCCAGGCCACCGTCGCCGCCTCCGCCACCAGAGAGAGCCGGACCGCCGTCGTCGTACTACCTTGGAGATCCGGGGCCCCCTCAACCAAAGAAGGCTTGGGGAGGGTGGGGAGAATGTTGTACATGGGGGAGGTGTGTGGCAGAGCAAAGCTCTGTCCTTTTTAAATTGGCAAGGATGGGGTTAATTTCCCCTACCTGCCTGGGTTTATTATGTTCAGGTGGCTGGGGTTGATTAGTTGATTATGTTAATTAACGATCAATCAGAGCCCAGCCACCTGACATAAAAGGAGGCCTCTGCTTCTCATTTAGGAGGAGAGAGCTGAGGAAGCAGGTTGGTTTTGGTGATTTGTGATTTGTGAATCGTGAATCCAGCGAAGGCATTGCCCAGCCTGGAAATTGTTATTTTGTAAGTTTTGTTTTTTTTGTATTGCTTTATTTGAGTTTAAATCCCTTTATTTTGCCCTTGTGCACTTTATTTTTGTGTTTATTTAGAATAAAATCGTTTTTTTTAACTGCAGTCTGTCTCTGGGCCTCTATCCACTCGCCAGCCTGCCACAGTTTCTTTGAGCTGTTTTGGTTGTATTGTGCAGATCAGACTTCTGTGCTTGTTTGTGCCGCTTTACTCATTTCTAAAATATGCTTTCAAAGTGTTGAGTAAATGTGTCAACAGCTACATTGCAAAAGGCAGCTGAGCTCATTCAACATCATTCTCGCAGCTTTTTTAGTTAAGGTGGCATTTCAAGTCATAATATCATGACATATCAACTGTACACAATAAGAATAACAATTGCAGTACAAGTGTTCTCCAGATATATGCACCAATGTAAGTGACCTGCAGATGGCTTTAAAGACAGACAGACACCCCCATATACCCCCAGAATCCCATACTCTCAAAAACGCATTTGCCATAATAGTAATACCAGGTTTCATGAGAGCTGGATAAGATGGAAAAATGAAGCATGACATACATGGATATGACTGCCCCTTATATTCTCTGAACAGTCCCCAGTGTTTGAGGTTGTTAGGCTGTGTGACGGGGTGCCCACCCCTTGTGTGTTATTATTTATGTATGTATTCATTTGTTGTTATTGTGTTTATGTGCGGGCGGTTGAGCACCATTCGTCTTTTATTATTTGCTGTTTGAGGCCGGCGAAAAGCCAGTCTTATAATGTGTAGTTGGTGGGGATGATTTGGTAATTAAGGCTCCAGCCACAGAATATAAAAAGACGCACTCCAGGCTTATTAGGCGGAGAGTGTCAGTGAACAAAAGAAACAATTGCTGCGTGTGCTGGTTTCGCAACCAGCATACTACTTGTTTAGTGTTTGTTTGGTATAAATCTTTATTTTGATTTATTATTTAATAAGTGCTGTTACGTTTCACTTTTACCCCGCCATACTTTGTTTTGACTACTGCTTCCTGAACCTGACATCACCACCCACACGCCACACAAAGCCACCTGTGACAGCTGTTACTGTTTTGAATGCAGAGTAATGAAACTGTAATGACAAGCACCCTGTGAAATCATTAACTGTCTCTCTCGTGTTTTTCTTACGTTTGTTGGCAATTGTACATCACAGATTTGAATGCACACCCATCAACATTTTATGATTAGATCATAAATTGTAATTATAAGAACCAACTGAGAGGAGGTCAGGAAGCAACTCGTCCAGTTCCTAGTAGCTGATTGATCTCCAAATATTGTCAGGGTGGGTCTTAAAAGATCCACGTGATTCTGCCTCAACAACATGACTAGGTAGCCCTTCACCACTCTTTGTGTGATGAAATGTCTCCTTCCCCCTGACCTAAATCTCCACTTCATTCTTAACTGTGTCCTCTGGTCCTGGTTTGTGTGCTTAAAGTATTGGTAAGGGTTGATTATGTTAATTCGTGTAAAAACATCAATACAGCATCACACAGCTGTGGGCAGCTTACAGGTAAACCCGCAAGTGCCCGTCCAGACTACAGGGGTCGTTGGTGAGGGGTGAGCTGAGGACACCTTGACAGATCCCTCTCTTTGCCCTGTTCCACACATACAGACAGACTCCTCTCTTTGCCCTGTTCCACACATACAGACAGACTCCTCTCTTTGCCCTGTTCCACACATACAGACAGACTCCTCTCTTTGCCCTGTTTCACACATACAGACAGACTCCTCTATTTTTGTGGTTCTGAGTTTCAGTTCTAGGCCCCCTCCAGCCTCACTCAAAGAGCTTTTCTCTTTCCCACATGCCTGTTGATACTGCACTGTAGTACTTTCGGGTTGTGTGTGTTTCCATGTAGTTTTCTTTTAGCCTGGGAAATTCTTGTTCCAAATGCAAATAACCTAATTAATATTAAAATACGAGCTGGTATAATTAAACATTTATGTTTCGATTCCAGGTTGACCCTGCGTGACTTATTGATATCGTACAGCTTCTTAAACTGGGTTTAAAGTTAGGTTGTCATAAAACATTGACAGTGCAGTCTGCCTTATTAGGGCACCAAAAAAGGCATGAAAAAAAAAAAAACCAGACATAGAATTACACAAATAATAAAAAACAACATTCCATATGAAAGCGCTGTGTACTATCCTTGTATTATTTGCTAAACATCTTTTGACTGCAGGCATATTTATTATAAACCTATTATACACATAATATTGTAATGACCTGGGGGTCTCTAGACTACAATGGAACTAATTGTGAGTTCTGGAATGTTCTTTGGTCAGTCTGTGCGGGGGGGTGGAGGCAGCTGCCATGACAGCAAGCAGGAAGAACTGTAAGTGGAGGAGTGACCTCACTAGGACAGAAGTGGAACTGCAGCGCCCACAAATGACATTACAGGAGCCAAAATGGCCGACTGGACAGATGTTAACAATAGTGGAGGCAGGACAAAGACAGACAGGTAGGCTAGCACCAACAACAATGACAACAAGGCCTATATCACTCTAACCAAGTAAGATGGTAAAGCCGATTGGCAGAATATTCAAATGCAGTTAGAGCTGATTGCACAGCTGGAGGGGTGGACTGAGTCAGAGAATGTGATGTGGTTAGCTGCCAGTCTGATAGGAGAGGCCTTGCCTCTTTATGATAACACCAGAACAATGTCAGGACTGTGGGGTGTTAAAGGGATTGTTGTCACGTAGCTTTAATAATGAGAGACAGGGGCATAAACCAACTCAAGCATGCGGCAAGGAACGGCGATGACGTCAGTGGTCAAGTTGCCAAGGCGGTACAGGAGCTGGGAGGCTTTCCAGACACAATTAGAAGTACTGGCACAGCTGGGTGTCTGGAGTGAAGCTGAAAAGGCTGGCCACCTAACAAGAGCACTGAGAGGAGAGACCCAGCTGGTGCTGCTTAATCTCCCTCCTGTGAGCTTGGGGAGCAACACAGCATTGGCTGGGGCACTCATCTGCAGATTTGGCATCCTCAATGACCCAGAAGGAATGAAGATGAAGCTACGGTGGCGGATGTCTCAACCAGGGGATAACCTGGTCAGCCTGGATTCGGGGATAGAGTGGGGAGCCCACGGAACATATAGAGGGTCCTCAACGTGGGAGCAGGAAAAGCAAGCCAGGCTCCAGTTTATCAAAGCACTGGGGGCTGGGCAGTTAAATCCCTACCTGAGAATGCAGTGGCCCCAAACCCTGCTATCAGCACTGCACCTCGCACAAGAATGGGAAGAAATTACCACAGAAGAGATGCCATCGCACCTACTAGTGGCTCGCAAGTCTGAGATGAAAGGAGAGGCCAAAGCCAGTCAGTCCACCCCAATCTGGCTCTAGGAACTCGTCTCCTTGCTCCGGGCCAGGTCAGCACAGTTCCCCAGTCCACCCAGCTCTATACACGCCTAGGTTGAGGCTGCTGCAGGCCAGGGTAACAGCAACACCAGTGCCCCACTCTCAGCGCCTTGATGTCCGAGAGGAACTCGGACCAGCCCTTGGGAAACGATGCAAGACCCTTGTAGGTGGGACAGCATGGGCCATGCCCTGATCTTCAGACCCTCCTACCCACACCACCACCAGACAAGGAGGCCCCACCGCTGGCGTCTTAAGGAGGACCCCTTGGGAGATTTGTGTCATGTCCCTGTCCAAGTGGAGGGGGTGCCCTGCATGGCCTTAGTCGACATGGGGTCAGTGGTGACGATGGTGTGACCTGACATTATCCTGATGCGGGTCCACCTAGAGCTGACAGTGGTATAGCTCCGCACAGTCACCAGGGACCTGGCGCCCATGCAGGGAAGAGGGAGCATGGCAATCCAGGTGGGTGGTCAGACGGTACGCCACTCCATGTGGGTATCTGCGGTGCAAGAGATCTGCGGACCGGGCGGCCTGGTGGGGGCTGATACCCCCTTACCGGATGACTGCAACCAAGCCCAGCTCCTGGGGGGACCGGCTTAGGGAACCAGCACACCCCTGGGAACGGACCCGCATGGGCCAACAGGCTCTGACAAACAACCACCTCCACAAGCTCACGCAACCGGACCCAAACCAACACCCCCCGGAACCTACCCACACCTGCAAAACAGCCAAGGACTGAATCCAGCAAACACCACTTGGGCAAGAGAGGATGGCTGAGGCCCACCATGGCACCCCTGGCACCGGGCACTTCGGGGCCACTAAAACCCTGTACATGGTTCGACAGGGGTTCTACTGGGAAAGGTGCAGACGAGATGTGGAGGACTACTGCCGCCACTATGAGAACTGCGCCATGCCCATGCCCCCCTCCAGCAGTTTCATGTCACCGGGCACATGGAGAGGGGTGGGGTCGACATCTTACGCCCGTTCCGGAACCGATTTTCCCAGGTTGCCCTTGACTACTTTACGAAATGGCCTAAAGCCTATGCGCTGCCCAATTCGGAAGTGGGGATGGTGGTTAAAGCACTGCTGGAGGGGTTCAACCAATTCAGAGTCCCTCAGGAGCTCCACAGTGACCAGAGGTGGAACTTCAAGTCAAGGGTGTTCGTGGTGATGTGAATACACAAGACACAGATGACCCCCCTTCACCCGCAGAGCGATGGCTTGGTTGAGCATTTTCAGGAATCTGCAGTAAGCTGTGGGCTGCCAGCAGAGAAGGAATTTCGATACCAAGGCATGGGGAGGAACTTCACAGATGGAGAGCTGGTCACAAGAATTGAGAGAAGATCATCAAGAAATTCACGAGTGAACAATTCAGCGATACCTTAACAAGATGAATGTCCACGGGTGAAAACCAGCATTCAAACCTTTTGACATGATTTATGCGACCGTGCAGATATATATATATATATATATAAATCAGTGCTTGGAAATTTCCAAGCAGTGTCAGTTCCCCCCTTTTTAAAGGAACACACTGCCCTTCCCCTGCACTCCTCACAACAAGAGAAAATGGCTAAAAGTGAAAAAACTGCTAAACAGTGATTCTGTGACAACAGAAAATGAATTACAAAAAACATACTACAAAAAAAAGAAGCTCCAAACACTAAAATGGTGATTAAAAAGTCACTCTCTCTGTTTTCTGACTTTTTGAAATTCAAACATTTTCTGTTATTTGTTTATGTTATTTATGTATTTACTTTTGCTGTATCAGTTATATTTAAACAAAACATATAAAGTCATATTTACTATCCAAGCTTGCCTCGGTTATTTTCTTGGCTGATTCATATGTTAACTATGTACTGCAGACTCAGCTCATAGTGAAAAATGAAATGCCCCCCGGGAAGATTCTTGTTACTCCCAGGGTGCAGTGCTCTCAGTCTGCAACTTCGGGCGTTATAACCTCCTGTCGGTAACAACAATCATCCCTCAGGGCAATTATTTTCCACTATGGCCCTTCTCTCCAGTCCTGCTCTTATATATATATATATATATATATATATATATATATATATATATATATATATATAATCTGTCTGATAGACTCTGTAAAAGGGTCTGTTTGTGCAACTCTCTCTGATATACATTTGTATAGTGGCTCATTAAGGAGAAGGATTGTATCTCTATTAACTATTTTGGTATTTTAAGATCTGTATATCATTTATCTTGTGATTTTGACATAACTATTAATTGTTTTCCTTTCTTTTATCTGACTACATTTTGCAAACTTCTGTTTTCTGTTGGGAAGATCGTGTGAAAAATGACAACATAAGGCATGTCTCATTACATTTATTTATTGCCGTGGAAATGACAAGAAACAGCCGCATTAAAAAGTTTATCAAAAGAATAGGTCAGAACCGTTCTCTGGTCAAATGGTCTGACACTGGTTGAGATCGGTTGTGGTTTGAATGCATATTTTAAATAAGTGGGCTGTATGTACAGTTATTCACTCACAGTCAAGCATGTAGCCACACAGTGCTGTCTCTCCTCATGTTGTTGTCAAAGCCTCTCTAGTTAATGCTAGTCAGAGCGCTGTCATGTTAACAGTGCTGGCAGTGTGTCTCTGTGTTAGGAGTGGCTCTCATGTTCTTGTCAAAGCCTCTCTAGTTAGTGCTAGTTAGAGCTCTTTTATGTTAACAGTGTTGATAGTGTGTCTCTGTCTTAGGAGCGGCTCTCATGTTCTTATCAAAGCCTCTCTAGTTAGTGCTAGTTAGAGCTCTTTTATGTTAACAGTGCTGATAGTGTGTCTTTGTGTTAGGAGCACCTCTCCTCATTTCTTGTCAAAGCCTCTCTAGTTAGTGCTAGTCAGAGCTTTTTCACTGAAGCAAGGCCTCCTCAAATGGCTCCCAGTGGTACTGTCTGGCAGGAAGATGTCACAGGGACACAGGAAGGAAAAGCACGCACTGGCGACCCTGTGGAAGCACTCTCTGTGCAGCCTGTCCTGGGTCAACGCCAGTTCTGACATCATCTGGGATTCTCTGTGTAGCCTGTCCTGGGTCAACGCCAGTCCTGACATCATCTGCGATTGGAACCCAGATGTACAGCTCCTAAATTTAACGTCCGAGCAGCAAAACATACATCACTAATAGATGCAGTATCCAAACACAACCCCTGCTCCCACAGCAGCCCTTTACCTAACAAACATGGATTTCAAGCACATGACAAAGCAGAAATTATACTTATACAAGTTTACCATTACAAAGTATAATATAACAATATATAGTGAAAGCTTGGCAAAGCGTAAGTAAGTGACCATGAGAAAACTGCAAAATTAGCATTCAAATGTAGCATAGTAAACCTTTTACCATAGTAATCCTTTTTAGCATTTATCAGAAAAAGACGAAACTTGCTGTATAATCAGGGCTTATGATGTGTCTCTGAAGAGGGTCTATGCTGTGTCTCTGAAGAGGGTCTATGATGTGTCTCTGAAGAACCCCAGTAAAATACATTTTCTAAACAGTGATTTATTACACTGTAAAAAAAAAAAAAAAAAAAGAAAAAAATATATTTTTACAGTAAATTTGCCTTAATATTGTTTTTTTTTTAGTTTTTAAAATATTAGTAGTATTACACCACTATATTTGTGTAAAATATAGAAATATACACTATAATTAATAAGTAGTTTTATTGTCGATATTAAGGTAAATTTAATGTAAAATATGGTATTTCTTTTACAGTGTATGCTATTTTGTATTTGTATTTCAAGATATTTCAGGATCAAACATAGTATTTATTAAAGCAGAACAAAAAATAGCACCGTCCCATTCAAAATTGATAATTTTCTCTTAGAAACAAATGTTCCTAAATATTGAAATGCTCACCTGAAAAACAGGAAATGCTTAATTGTAGAATATGTTGGGTTTTTTTTCTGTCCACCTTAAAGACATTCTGTGTTCACAATCAATGAAACCAAATTTTTAAAAAAAATTAATACATGTAAAAACAACACACACATGAGATGTTCCTTTCTTGTATTGGACAGGGTGTTCTTTAGCAGAAATCTTTCTGAGCTTTGATGCAGCTGGTGTATTTTCCATTGAAGACATTTTAAAGAAATCATGCGGCTCTATGCAGTATGTGTTCAATCATTTACTGGAAGCAAACTAAACCAGCTGCCAGGCTCTTAAATGCAATGTAACAGGTAGTGTGTCAATCAGGCAAACATTAGCTGTTTTTGTTTTCAAGTGACAAACATATGTATATTTACATTATTCTTTCAGAAATTAGATGGACCTGCTGAGCTGCAGGTGTGTGTGTGTGCTGGTCATGACTGGCGAGGATGGATCTGCTGAGTTGCCGGTGTGTGTGTGTGTGCTGGTCATGACTGGCGAGGATGGATCTGCTGAGTTGCAGGTGTGTGTGTGTGTGCTGGTCATGACTGGTGAGGATGGATCTGCTGAGCTGCAGGTGTGTGTGTGCTGGTCAGCACTGGTGAGGATGGATCTGCTGAGCTGCAGGTGTGTGTGTGTGTGCTGGTCATGACTGGTGAGGATGGATCTGCTGAGCTGCAGGTGTGTGTGTGCTGGTCAGCACTGGCGATGATGGATCTGCTGAGCTGCAGGTGTGTGTGTGTGTGCTGGTCATGACTGGCGAGGATGGATCTGCTGAGCTGCAGGTGTGTGTGTGCTGGTCAGCACTGGCGAGGATGGATCTGCTGAGCTGCAGGTGTGTGTGTGTGTGCTGGTCATGACTGGTGAGGATGGATCTGCTGAGCTGCAGGTGTGTGTGTGCTGGTCAGCACTGGCGATGATGGATCTGCTGAGCTGCAGATGTGTGTGTGCTGGTCATGACTGGCGAGGATGGATCTGCTGAGCTGCAGGTGTGTGTGTGCTGGTCAGCACTGGTGAGGATGGATCTGCTGAGCTGCAGGTGTGTGTGTGCTGGTCAGCACTGGCAATGATGGATCTGCTGAGCTGCAGGCGTGTGTGTGGTGGTCATGACTGGCGAGGATGGATCTGCTGAGCTGCAGGTGTGTGTGTGTGCTGGTCAGCACTGGCGAGGATGGACCTGCTGGAGGGCTTTCCTCACAGCTTGCCTCTTTCTGCTCCACTAGGTATTTCCTACAGGAAGGACATCAGCAGAGGTCAACTAGAGCTAGACCATACTTCCTCTTCCCCCTCGAACCCTGACACGTGAAGAAAAATGATCTGCTCTGAATAGCAAGCTTCCTTCCATTCCCTTTCAGAGCACATCTAAAGAATCCCTTTGGGATCCATCACCCTTGTGTATGACCCTGAAGAAGCCCCAGACAGCCGAGCGAACAGCCGACCACCAGATGTGCAATAGATGTGCAATAATAATGCTGTGTCTGGTAAGGCTATGCCAGCATGGTACTGCAATGGATTATTAGCAATGCGTATGTATAGGATAACTGATTCTTGGCTATTAGGTACTATATTTATCTAATAAGGGAGGACAGAGAGCATGTTGGATACATATTGTTCCTTTAAGCTTGACTCTCATTTATAAATGTACATTATTTGAATTTGCTTTATCTTGCTGAGAGCTGGAGTGATTCCTGTAACCTAGCAGCTGCCAAGGGTTCTCACTGATGGGCGAGGGCTGAGGAGAAAAACTATTTCAGGGAAGAAGCCCCAAAAAGGAAATGGTGAAACATCCCAGTTATACAATTCCCAGTTTGCAAGTGTTTTTATAGAGTGGACATGGAAAATGAGTAGCATTACAATAATTCTCAATTTGAGCTAAGCTGTGATTTATAGCTAAAAAGCTATCAAGTAACAAGTGGGTCAATCCTTGTTCTTACTTCACTTTGAAGCCGTGGCACCTTCTACCAAGCATTCTTGTCTTCAATTAATGCCAAAAAATGTGCAGGACATTATTTGTGAAGTCTTATATATGCCGATGAAACTGCTTTCTTAAAAATATGTTTGAGAATTGATAATATCTGAATGCGATTGAAGGGGTCTGTTGTCTATTAATGAGAATATTTAGAGGACATACAGTCCATTTATGTACATATATATAAATACATTAGAAATAAAACATGTTGTCTTTTCTTAATATGAATAAAATATCTAAAATACATTCTGTATAAAACCCTTTTGGGGCACAGGGGTTATTCTGCACTATAACTATTGCACTCTCTAACACTATGTATCCACTACATATTTCCACATATTACAACGATCTGTGTCATTATATGGAAACATACATCTCTGCACTGTGAACATGACTTTCAGTCACGTGTGACATACAGACGTGACAACATAAAGACTAACAGACAAGCATTTTCTATTCTGACAGGTTTTAATATTCTCAGTAAAAATGTCAGTAGCAAGTTTCATGCCAATTGCATGAACGCTTCACTAGAGATGTAGTTCTGGTTCTCAGCAAAGTCTCTGTCATTGTGAATGCGCTTCACTAGAGATGTAGTTCTGGTTCTCAGCAAAGTCTCTGTCGTTGTGAATGCGCTTCACTAGAGATGTAGTTGCAGGGCTCAGCAATGTCTCTGTCATTGGGAATGTGTTTCACTAGAGATGTAGTTCCGGTTCTCAGCAATGTCTCTGTCATTGGGAATGTGCTTCACTAGAGATGTAGTTCCGGTTCTCAGCAATGTCTCTGTCGTTGGGAATGTGCTTCACTAGAGATGTAGTTGCAGGGCTAAGCAATGTCTCTGTCTTTGGGAATGTGGATCCCTTGTGGGGAAAATAAGATGTTTTCAACTTTCTTTACCCACAAAATACAGCCCAGGTCACAAAACACTGGAGTACATTCCAGTCAGATTTTAAAGTACATGGTAGCGAACA
The DNA here is from genome assembly GCF_017654505.1 of Polyodon spathula. Taxonomy (NCBI): domain Eukaryota; kingdom Metazoa; phylum Chordata; class Actinopteri; order Acipenseriformes; family Polyodontidae; genus Polyodon; species Polyodon spathula. The sequence goes on from NC_054556.1 coordinate 17,578,998, forward strand.
AAATAATTTCAGTTAATCCTACCTGATTGACAGGTCTTTGATTTTCCTATATGAAAAATGCACACATTGTTAAGGAGAATTTGATTAGTTGATGCTAATTTATTCTGAAGCTCTTGATTTATCGAACACTTCTTCCAGATACTTCAGTGCTGTATTGCTGGTTAACTTCGATGTTGCATGAAGGAACTACGTCGACGCTGAACACACTCACTCAAAACAAGAGACAAAGCGTCTAGCTTCTGGGAGTCCTTTTATTTTTACATTTTTATTCCTCGAGAAATACATATTTAAACAAAAAACATTCTGGAAATCATTGTCTAAAAAATGAAATATTCAGAATTGTTTTTCCTAAAAGGACTGAAACTCCCAGAAGCAACCTGTGTCAAATGTATTTCTTAAAGGGAAGTGCAGCATGTAAAAGAACGCAGTTTCTCCAGTTTTCAAAATGGTGCCAATAACAAGTTAAGATTAGGGGGGGTGGGGGCTGGATATATATATATATATATATATATATATATATATATATATATATATATATATATATATATATATATATATATATATGTGTGTGTGTGTGTGTGTGTGTGTGTGTGTGTGTGTGTGTGTGTGTGTCTTGCAGTGTGAACATTGGAATTGAAATCGCATTACAGGAACCCCATGGAGGAATGTACTCTGTGGTTCTGTACAGCTGTCAAACTCCTCTTAAACAATGCAATACTGCATATGTATTTAATTAAACTTGGAAGTATTTTATATACCCTTATCAAGCTGTTCTTTAATGGGATAGCTGTGATATTCCAGACCCTTCTCAAGCTGTTTTAATAGGATAGCTGTGATATTCCAGACCCTTCTCAAGCTGTTTTAATAGGATAGCTGTGATATTCCAGACCCTTCCCAAGATGTTTTTAATAGGATAGCTGTGATATTCTAGACCCTTCCCAAACTGTTCTAATAAGATAGCTGTGATAATCCAGACCCTTCCCAAGCTGTTTTTAATGGGATAGCTGTGATATTCCAGACCCTTCTCAAGCTGTTTTAATAGGATAGCTGTGATATTCCAGACCCTTCCCAAGATGTTTTTAATAGGATAGCTGTGATATTCCAGACCCTTCCCAAGATGTTTTTAATAAGATAGCTGTGATATTCCAGACCCTTCCCAAGATGTTTTTAATAGGATAGCTGTGATATTCCAGACCCTTCCCAAGATGTTTTTTAATGGGATAGCTGTGATAATCCAGACCCTTCCCAAACTGTTTTTAATGAGATCACTCTATTTACACTTGTCCTCCATTTAAAGATACTTTGCTGCTTGCTTTTCTGAAAGGGACAGCTTGATCATAGTCAGGGACCCATGTTTTTTGCAAATCCAAAATAATATGAAATGTAACATATAAAACTAAATAAAACGAAACGCAAATATAAAAATAAATAACACCAAAAATCATTATAAAACAAACATAGAGTGACATTTTTAAATTGTGAGGTTTATACAGAAAATACTTGCAAAAACTGCAATCGTTACCATAGCTCTGGCACGGATATATAACTTGAAGCTAGTCGTTTGGAAATTAAAATTGTGATGAAAGAGAAGAGACGTTTGTTTCTAAATTCCTAAACTGTGCATAACAATTAAACAACACTGCAAAGAATTTGAGCATGAGGGGATGTATGGAGCTGACAGTGACAAAATAATAATGTGCAGATTCTGCAACTGTCGCTGGAATGAAAAGATACTGTTGTTAAGCATCATTAGCTGTTTACTCCTTTTGGGGAAAATATGGCTTGTTTGCTTGTATATTTTCAAGTGGTGCAAACTTTGCACTGGAGTAGATGTTGTTTTGGTTTTGAATGGATTTGACTGAATCTGCTTTGCTTGGTGTTTAAATACTGAGAAAGCCCAAGCTTGCTGTGTATTGCTTCAGTGCAATGGGATTTGAAATACAAATCCTATCGGGTTTTTTTTGTTTGTTTTTTAATGGGTAGATTGCTGTATGTAGCCCCACATTTATTTATTTTTTTAACATTTCGACAAACAGACCTCGCACAGAAAAATAACTTAGTTACCATAATTTCTCATTAGCGGCAGTAACGGTAACGTCCAGTCCCCACTCTTTTTAATCAACTGCCTATTTACAGTAAATACTGACCATGCCCTCTATAAAAATAATATATATATATATATATATATATATATATATATATATATATATATATATATATATATATACACACACAGTACTGTGCAAAAGTTTTAGGAAGGTGTGAAAAAAATTTGTAAAGTAAGAATGCTTTCAAAAAATAGACATGTTAATAGTTTATATTTATCAATTAACTAAATGCAAAGTGAGTGAACAGAAAAAAAATCTAAATCAAATCCATATTTGGTGTGACCACCCTTTGCCTTCAAAACAGCATCAATTCTTCTAGGTACACTTGCACAAAGTCAGGGATTTTGTAGGCATATAGTCAGGTGTATGATTAAACAATTATACCAAACAGGTGCTAATGATCATCAATTCAATATGTAGGTTGAAACACAATCATTAACTGAAACAGAAACAGCTGTGTAGGAGGAATAAAACTAGGTGAGGAACAGCCAAACTCAGCTAACAAGGTGAGGTTGCTGAAGACAGTTTACTGTCAAAAGTCATTCTCCATGGAAAGACTGAGCACAGCAACAAGACACAAGGTAGTTATATTGCATCAGCAAGGTCTCTCCCAGGCAGAAATTTCAAGGCAGACAGGGGTTTAAGATGTGCTGCCCAAGCTCTTTTGAAGAAGCACAAAGAAACGGGCAATGTTGAGGACCGTAGATGCAGTGGTGGGCCAAGGAAACTTACTGCAGCAGATGAAAGACACATCATGCTGACTTCCCTTCACAATCGGAAGATGTCCAGCAATGCCATCAGCTCAGAATTGGCAGAAAACAGTGGCACCCTGGTACACCTATCTACTGTTCGGAGAAGTCTGGTCAGAAGTGGCCTTCATGGAAAACTTGCGGCCAAAAAGCCACACCTCCGATGTGGAAACAAGGCCAAGCGACTCAACTATGCACAAAAACACAGGAACTGGGGTGCAGAAAAATGGCAGCAGGTGCTCTGGATTGATGAGTCAAAATTTGAAATATCTGGCTGTAGCAGAAGGCAGTTTGTTCGCCAAAGGGCTGGAGAGCGGTACACGAATGAGTGTCTGCAGGCAACAGTGAAGCATGGTGGAGGTTCCTTGCAAGTTTGGGGCTGCATTTCTGCAAATGGAGTTGGGGATTTGGTCAGAATTAATGGTCTCCTCAATGCTGAGAAGTACAGGCAGATACTTATCCATCATGCAATACCATCAGGGAGGCATCTGATTGGCCCCAAATTTATTCTGCAGCATGACAACGACCCCAAACATACAGCGAAAGTCATTAAGAACTATCTTCAGCGTAAAGAAGAACAAGGAGTCCTGGAAGTGATGGTATGGCCCCCACAGAGCCCTGATCTCAACATCATCGAGTCTGTCTGGGATTACATGAAGAGAGAGAAGCAACTGAGGCTGCCTAAATCCACAGAAGAACTGTGGTTAGTTCTCCAAGATGTTTGGGCCAACCTACCTGCCGAGTTCCTTCAAAAACTGTGTGCAAGTGTACCTAGAAGAATTGATGCTGTTTTGAAGGCAAAGGGTGGTCACACCAAATATTGATTTGATGTAGATTTTTCTTCTGTTCACTCACTTTGCATTTTGTTAATTGATAAATATAAACTATTAACATGTCTATTTTTGAAAGCATTCTTACTTTACAACATTTTTTTCACACCTTCCTAAAACTTTTGCACAGTATGTGTATATATATATATATATATATATATATATATATATGATATATATATATATAGAAAAATATTTATAAATAGGCAGTTGATTTTTATAGAGGGCATGGGCAGTATTTACTGTAAATAGGCAGTTAATTAAAAAGAGTGGGGGACTGTACATTACCGTTACTGCCGCTAATGAGAAATTATGGTAACTAAATTATTTTTCTGTGCGAGGTCTGTTTGTCAAAATCTTAATTAAATAAATAAATAAATAAAAAATAAGATGCTTAATAAAAAATATGTATGTATTATTATTATTATTATTATTATTATTATTATTATTATTATTATTATTATTATTATTAATTTACATCTATTTTTGTTGTTTTATTAATGTGTATCTGTAATAAAAACTACATTTGTGAAAAATAAAACGACATAGTACAGCTGCAACAGTCATCCAAAATTGAAGACAAAGTTTCTGACTTTTTTAAGATGTGTTATTTGTCAGTGTTACTGATTACTGCTGCAGGTATTGTTGTGAGATGTATTACAGAATAAAACTGAACACGATTGTGGGACACTGCAACATTTGAGACACACGTTAAAACTAAACACGATTGTGGGACACTGCAGCATTGAGACACGCGTTAAAACAACTCGCATTAACGATGGAAGAAACTATTTCTTTCCAGCAGTGTAAAATGTCTTCATAGGAAAGATTATTACACAATCGAATATTTTACAAACCGATCTGATTAACTTGTGAAACTAAGAGAAGCGAATGCGAAAACGACGTGTACAAATGTAAATAATAAACAAATAAATACATACATAAATAATAATAATAATAATAATAATAATAATAATAATAATAATAATAATAATAATAATAATAATCTTCACAGAAACGTTTCAAATACCCGCCCACTGAAATACTGTGCTATATTTCAGCCGACCACTGACAGGAGTGATGGCCCTTGTTCAACCTGTACATGTCGAGATAATTAATGGCTGTCAGACACGCACTCTGGCACTCTCAAAGAGAAGAGCGAATGAGCCGGGATACCGCTGCTTCCGATCTGTTACGACCCCTTCCATGAAAGACCAGCTCTTTCTGGCTTACAGACAAGGCAAGCAGGAGTGTGGGGCTATGGGCGGGAGAACACAGGCAAGCACACAGGAGCCTTTGTTTTTGTAAATGCAGAGGGGAAGCGCTCTGTTCCCCGCGCGGGTGCGGGTAGGAATGTCAGACAATACAAGCGATCCTCAGCGAGTTGGAATGGCTTTAATTCTTGGCTCTGGCACTAGACTTCTGCGAGAAGCAGGAACCGGGAGGGGGACCAGGGACTGAGGTGAAAAGCAGGTTAATTTCAAGATGATGTTTCCCTCTGAAAACAATAATACAATAACAGACGTGCTGTGTGCGCAAATGATTCTGAAAGGGATGGAAACTGCAGTCATTTGATGTACCAATTATAACATATTTACTGATTAGCCATTTTAATAAGCACCATTTATTTAGCAATCTGTGCAGAGGTCAGTTGAAGTTGCAATGGCCTGAGGCCAGCGCACTTGAAGCACTTTCTCTGGCACTCTGAATTCAGAGCCAGCAATGCCAATAGTAATATTACTATAAAAAACATTGTATATACTTTTTCAGCTATCCCATTAAAACACGTTTACTGTGCATACACTAGTAAAATCCTAGAACTGTACTGGTACAGTAAGGTGTGATGTGGTTAACCATTGGTAATGCAGGATAAAACAACCACAACAATCAAAATAAGCATGTTTTCCTGCACTGGTGTACAGCTATAGCCAAAAGGCTTTGCACCACCTACAAATTAACATTGAAGCATAATAAAAAATAAACAAATAAATCAAAATAAATTAAAAAAAACTCCCAAAAACCATAGCAACCAATTTAGATATTTATTTAACATCATGTAACCAAAGAACCTACAAAATGGTATCGCAAAGGTCCACCGGAAGCCATAATAGTAGCTCAGTATTGTACGTTAGCTATACATTGCTCAGAGCTGGTGATTTATTGGTTTCCAGCACTGGTACACTGGTTACAGTATATTTGCTGTAAACCTTGTTTGGGATGTTATGCCCAATACGGCTGCTTTCCTAGACCCAGGTTAGCACTAATCTTGGACGACTCAATGTTAATTCAGGTACAGCAGTCCAGGCCTGTAAACAAGCTGCTGGACTAATACATAGTGACACCGAGTTGAGATTGGAAGTTTTACATGAATAACACCCACGTGATTAATTCATAGCACGCTTCTTATGATGCATGACATCCAAAATATTAGTTACCATCAAATGAAAAGTGGCATTGCAGTATGGAGGGGTCTTTAGAAGAGTTGCACTGCTACAGCATGCTGCCTCTGACTCTGTTGCACACATGGCCAACATGTACTTCTATTGTGTCTTCAAATTATATCTCTAGAAAACTCTTTCCAGACCCTGACTCACACTAATCTTGAGCTATCATTGGTTCACAGACCCTGATTCACTCTAGTCCTGGACTATCTTTTTTTTTTTTTTTTTATATGGGTGAACATCAAGACTTTCTTCCTATGCTTTGAGATGCGGGATATTTACTAGGAAATCGGGACAGCCCCGCCCATATAGAGACTGTTGGCATGTATGCTTTAGGGAAGCTAGTCCGGAATCTGTGAAGCCAGCTGTACGTTCTTTCCTTTTATTATTAAGTGAAAAAATGTTTTCTAACACATCCTACCTTTTACTGTAATTAAACATGTGTAGCTAAACTTTCTTAAAGTAAACATGGACATTAATTGTGGTTGAGTTGGATGGTATAGAAATGTGTTAGCCGAGTGTTTTGTCGTTTGAACCATGGTTGTTTCTCCCAGACACAGCTGTTTTGTATAGGTATAACATTTCCCACAGCGACTAAGTGATCAACTCCAGTTTTCAAGCACATTTTGTTACCCCATGTACACTGTACTTTCTCTGCAGGTCATGTCCAGTTGTTGTATTTCACATGGGAAAGTTATCCAGCTGCAAGTCTGCAGCTGCAGCCCAGGGAGCGAAGCCCGAGAGCTTTATTTCAGCAGCAATAGCTGGGAGGATATCCTCAATCAGGAACACAGAGAGCACAATGAATAGCCTCCCTGACAGAAATATAGAGGTGAAAATCTCAGCCAGTGTTACACTGGTGTGCTAACAACCTTTGAGACTCCTGAGCTCTCGTTAACTAACCTGTCTGCTTCGTACAGAAAGCATACCTTATTCATAGAATAATATGCGTGTCTCGAAGTGAACCAACGAGACATATATTATTGTGCTGTGAATATTTGTATTCCCTCTGAACTCAATGTCTTTATAAAAAACATACTGTTAAAGATTTAAATGTTTATTTGTTCTTCTTTCTACTGTTGCTGGTATGAGCCTTGTTGTTTCAGTTACATACATATGAACATGAAAAATAAAAGGCTATAAAAAAACAATTCATACATTCTGCCATTTGAAGACAGATGAATATTTGCTGTGTTATATGTACAGTGGTGCAAACAATTACCCAGATAGTAAATGCAGTATAATATTTTCAATTTTTGTCTTTTCTTAAGCTTTGGTCTAATAGCAGAACTCGTCTTCACCTAATAATATTATACACCATCACAACCATTACAGCCAATCAGATCACTGCATTTTCTGTAGGATTCACAGTACACTACAGCGTTGGGTATGTGTACCCATGAAATCACAAACAACACAAGTGTGAAACTAAATGACTATAGCAACCGTGGTACTAGGCCCGTGGGAACTAATGCAGGAGAGCAAAGATTTATTCATGTACCTGAGAATGTGAACAGAACATGTATTATATATATATATATATATATATATATATATATATATATATATATATATTTAATAGACGAAGAGAGAGAGAGAGAGAGAGAGAGAGAGAGAGAGAGAGAGAGATTTACAAAGTAACGGTGTGTAATAGCAATGATTTGTTTTAAGAGCAGTGAACTTAGACGAAAACATTCCAAACTATAAATTCAGTGACTCGGCATGCCTCGTTCTTTATTGGGAATGTTTACGTCCTAGTACACTACACTTAAAAATAAATCATCAATTCATTGTTGCCTACTGCATTGCATGCATTCCTGCTTTTCAACATAAAGTTGTATGTTTTTATATTTTCATCAGTTGGGAAATGAAGACAAACAGCAGACATTTGTTGCTGGACATGCATTCCCTCCTGTAAGTAGAAGTGTGCGGGGGTGTGCTGGACATGCATTCCCTCCAGCAAGTGGAGGTGTGTGGATGTGTGCTGGACATACATTTCCCTCTGTAAGTGGAGATGTGTAGGGGTGTGCTGGACATGCATTCCTCTCTGTAAGTGGAGGTGTGTGGGGGTGTGCTGGACATGCATTCGTTCCTGTAAATGGAGGGGTGTGGGGGTGTGCTGAACATGCATTTCTCTGTAGGTGGAGGTGTGTGAGGGTGTACTGGACAAGTGGAGGTGTGTGGGGTTGTGCTGGGCATGCATTCCCCTCTGTAAGTGGATGTGTGTGTGTGTGTGCTGGACATGCATTCCCTCCAGTAAGTGGAGGTGTGTGGGGTTGTGCTGGACATGCATTCCCCTCTGTGAGTGGAGGTGTGTGGGGGTGTGCTGGACATACATTCCCTCCTGTAAGTGGAGGGGTGTGGGGTTGTGCTGGACATGCATTCCCTCCTATAAGTGTATGTGTGAGGGGGTTTGCTGGACATGCATTCCCTCCTGTAAGTGGAGGGGTGTGGGGGTGTGCTGGACATGCATTCCCTCCTGTAAGTGGAGGTGTGTGGGGGTGTGCTGGACATGCATTCCCCTCTGTAAGTGGAGGTGTGTGGGTGTGTGCTGGACATGCACAGTAAGTGGAGGTGTGTGGGGTTGTGCTGGACATGCATTCCCCTCTGTAAGTGGAGGTGTGTGGGTGTGTGCTGGACATGCATTCCCTCCAGTAAGTAGAAGTGTGTGGGGTTGTGCTGGACATGCATTCCCCTCTGTAAGTGGAGGTGTGTGGGTGTGTGCTGGACATGCATTCCCTCCAGTAAGTAGAAGTGTGTGGGGGTGTGCTGGACATACATTCCCTCCAGCAAGTGGAGGTGTGTGGATGTGTGCTGGACATACATTCCCCTCTGTAAGTGGAGGTGTGTGGGGGTGTGCTGGACATGCATTCCCTCCTGTAAGTGGAGGTGTGTGGGGGTGTGCTGGACATGCATTCCCCTCTGTAAGTGGAGGTGTGCGGGGGTGTGTTGGACATGCATTCTCCTCTATAAGTGAAGGTGTGTGTGGGTGTGCTGGACATGCAATCCCCTCTGTAAGTGGATCTGTGTGTGGGTGTGCTGGACATGCATTCCCTCCTGTAAGTGGAGGTGTGTGGGGTGTGCTGGACATGCATTCCCCTCTGTAAGTGGAGGTGTGTGGGGGTGTGCTGGACATGCATTCCCCTCTGTAAGTGGAGGTGTGTGGGGGTGTGCTGGACATGCATTCCCTCCTATAAGTGGATGTGTGAGGGGGTTTGCTGGACATGCATTCCCTCCTGTAAGTGGAGGGGTGTGGGGGTGTGCTGAACATGCATTTCTCTGTAGGTGGAGGTGTGTGAGGGTGTGCTGGACAAGTGGAGGTGTGTGGGGTTGTGCTGGACATGCATTCCCCTCTGTAAGTGGAGGTGTGTGGGTGTGTGCTGGACATGCATTCCCTCCAGTAAGTAGAAGTGTGTGGGGTTGTGCTGGACATGCATTCCCCTCTGTAAGTGGAGGTGTGTGGGTGTGTGCTGGACATGCATTCCCTCCAGTAAGTAGAAGTGTGTGGGGTTGTGCTGGACATGCATTCCCCTCTGTAAGTGGAGGTGTGTGGGTGTGTGCTGGACATGCATTCCCTCCAGTAAGTAGAAGTGTGTGGGGGTGTGCTGGACATACATTCCCCTCTGTAAGTGGAGGTGTGCAGGGGTGTGTTGGACATGCATTCTCCTCTATAAGTGAAGGTGTGTGTGGGTGTGCTGGACATGCAATCCCCTCTGTAAGTGGAGAGTGTGTGGGGTTGTGCTGGACATGCATTCCCTCTGTAAGTGGGGGTGTGCTGGACATGCATTCCCCTTTGTAAGTGGAGGTGTGTGGGGGTGTGCTGGACATGCATTCCCCTCTGTAAATGGAGGTGTGCGGGGGTGTGCTGGACATGTATTCCCTCCTATAAGTGGAGGTGTGTGGGGGTGTGCTGGACGTGCATTCCCCTCTGTAAGTGGAGGTGTGTGGGTGTGTGGGTGTGTGGGGGTGTTGTGGACATGCATTCCTCTCTGTAAGTGGAGGTGTGTGGCGGGGGTGTGCTGGACATGCATTCCCCTCTGTAAGTGTAAGTGTGTGGGGTGTGCTGATTGCTTGAGAGACTCGAGATTGGAAAGTTGGCATTAAACCCCCCCCCCCCCCCCCCCCCCCCCCCTCCAGTCGCCCAGGTTTTATTTATTTATAGGCATAACCTCACAGGAACCTCATGTAACACTACCAATAGGACATATGGCCCAGCATACAAAAGCCAAAACAAAACACAGTAAAAAAACTACAAACAAACGGTGGTGTGAACCCTACGAGCGGGCCTCTGCTAACAAGGAGGTGCTGCTTATACAGCTGTGTGCTATACTGTTGGGGTTTACTATCCCGAAATGAACTCCCTGTCCCTCGGGCTGCTCCCACAACCCCAACCCTGGATTATACACACAGTCGCTGATCATTGCATTTTCCTCCTCCTGCAACAACTCCAACCAGCTACCGACCCCAGGTATACACACGGTCGCTGATCATTGCACCTTCCTTCTGCTGGCACACCCCCATCCAGCTACCAACTCCAGATATACACACTGTCACTGATCATTGCACCTTCTCCCGGCAAAACCCCAACCAGCTAACGACCTCAGATATACACACGGTCACTGGTCATTGCACCTTCCTTCCTTCTCCCGGCACAACCCCAACTAGCTACTGACCCCAGATGTACACACGGTCGCTGATCATTGCACCTTCCTTCTCCCAGCACAACTCCAACCAGCTACCGACCCCAGATATACAAACAGTCATCGCAAGAGTTGGTCGCTTCGTTTCCTGAAGCCCAGTCCTTCGGCAGCACAGACAGACTGCTGGACCCTTTTATTCCCTACACTCCCCTGAACCCCACCCCCCACCCCCCCTCCTGGCTAGGAATGAGCATCTGGTAATCCCACACGCTGCTTTACACAGTGTGTCAGACTCCCAATTACACTTTCACACCAAGCTCCAGCCTGGATACACCCCCGTTGTACCAATCACATTTTGATCCAATATCTGCTGCAATCTGCTCTTACAAGACCCTAGAATGAAATGCATCTGTTTTCATTATTTTTATTAACATTTTAAAAAATGTTTAATATATGAAGTACATAACAATAATAACAAATAATTACAATAAAATAAAAAATAAACATCATTTAATAACAATTTTTTGACGTATGATTTAAATAATCGATATAGAATAAGAAAGTTTAAAAATGGAATATAAGACAGGATGTTTTTACTTTTGTTTGTTAAGGACTGGACCCAGTTCAGTCTGCCATTCTCACTCTGCAGCAGCCTTTCCACGTGTGAAGTGTGACGCATAAGATGCTTATTTCTGGGTGTTGTAATGATTGCTTTCTAACTGGTACCTTTAAATGGTTTATTTAATTATTTAGCACCACCTACTGGGCTGTACTCTGAGTTGCCAGAGCTGTGCAGACGTGCCTGTCCGGAGTAGCATGGGTTAACTAGCGGGCTGAATAATAGAAGCAGCTGACTATACACTAGTATACGCTGAAGCATTAGACTACTAAAACAATGTACTCTGTGCTTGTACTCACAGTCTATGTCTGAACTCTATGCTGCCTTCTGGCCTGGATGCAAACCAGTTCTGCCCGATATTTTGTCCTTTACAGGCACCCAGCCAGTTATGTTAGTGATACTACAGCCATCAGCAGATCATTGGACTGCAATTGTTTCAAACTGTTTTAAAGCCACAGTTACTGCCATGGCCGGAAACTGTAGTACAGGGGCAAGTCGTTATTGCATAGCTGCCAGCAGGAAACAGAAAAGAAGAGTTCTCAAGGCTCTGATTTTGTGTCCACAGTAAGTTGAGACTTTGAAATCCTGTTCTATGATGGTACAACCAGTGCAAGGAGATGAGTATCTCTTCAGAAAAGCAGTTTGTAGAAACACAACACTGCTCTTTCCCATGCAGGTGCTGTCTCTTAATTGTGGGGATGTGTAAGCCTCTGTGTCCAGTCTGGGCCTCTATATCTCATTGTGTCTATTCCTGAAGTCTGCTGTCGTTGCAGAATCCAGATGTGCAATCCATGGCTTTCTCTTCCTTTGCATGCGCTCAGGCTCCTAAAAATAAATTGAAACCAGACCCTTTCTCAAGAGGTGTCCAGTGAGAAGATACATCAGTATAAAGACATACTGTCTGTCTTTCTCTCTTTGTATGTGCATGATTTGTCTTGGATTTCGAGCCTGAATGACCTCAGAAGTGGGTAACCAAACAGTCCTTTCTGTTCTAACCGACTGAACTCTGCAGTCTTCTGATCCGCTCATAGTGTTACAGAACACCCTGCAAATATAAGAAACACACTCTGCAGTGTTCTGATCCGCTCGTAGTCTTACAGATCACCCTGCAAATACAAGAACACACTCTGCAGTGTTCTGATCCGCTCGTAGTGTTACAGAACACCCTGCAAAGTATAAGAAACACACTCTTTGCTGTGTCCTACAGCTTTTAATTTTAACCATATCTCCAACTGTTTAGACATTTTTAGTCACACTTCATGGATCGTCAATCAACTGAGCACCCCATTTTACTCAGGAACGTTCACCAGGAGAAAGAGATATCTTCTAAGGATGGCAGTGTATTCTGGTCATGCTCCCTCCTGCAACAATGCTGGTTTTCTGTTCCAGTAATAAGCTACTCATTTCAGTCTGAGCACCAGCACTTTTGCAGGAGGGAGTGTTCTCTGGATACACTGGGATGTTTAGAAGAAAAAATCTCTCGAGAGAAAGTTGATAAACAGGAATTCCCTAATTTATTTACCTATGATGTGTAAATATAAAAAATTATGTTCAATAAAAATGACTGATATGGACAATACAGGACACATAAAGGTAACGCAATGTGTTTCTTGTGAACTGCAGGGGGTTCTGTACACTGTGTGGTGTGACAGTATGATTGCTCTCCAGCCTTCTGTCCTGGGGATTGGGCTGGGACTAAGCCTGTACCTCCGCTCCTATAGTCTGCCTGCTCCATGAGGTCTGTCTGCTAATTTTCTTTATATGCCTGCCTAATAGCAGGCATATAAAGAAAGCTGAAAGCTGCTACTATTAAAGGGATCAAGTCTTTTATTGAAATTACACCAGGATGTTTGGCTTCACTAAATGCAGCAGCGTTGTGCTGTACTTCCATTGCCATGTTGTGTTAACAGCTAATGCTCATTTGATTTACATTATTAAACTAGCAGCACTGAGGTAGCGCTGCGTGTCACTCAGTCTCAATGCTGAGTTCGTTGAGTCAGCATTGAGGCAGCGCTGCGTGTCACTCGCTCTCAACACTGAGTTCTTTGAGTCAGCATTGAGGCAGCACTACGCGTCGCTCGCTCTCAACGCTGAGTTCTTTGAGTCAGCATTGAGGCAGCACTACGCGTCGCTCGCTCTCAACGCTGAGTTCTTTGAGTCAGCATTGAGGCAGCACTACGCGTCACTCGCTCTCAACGCTGAGTTCATTGAGTCAGAGTTGAGGCAGCGCTGTGCGTCACTTGCTCTCAACGCTGAGCTCGTTGAGTCAGCATTGAGCCAGCGATACGCGTCGCTCGCTCTCAACGCTGAGTTCATTGAGTCAGAGTTGAGGCAGCGATGTGCGTCACTTGCTCTCAACGCTGAGTTCGTTGAGTCAGCATTGAGCCAGCGATACGCGTCGCTCGCTCTCAACGCTGAGTTCATTGAGTCAGAGTTGAGGCAGCGATGTGCGTCACTTGCTCTCAACGCTGAGTTCGTTGAGTCAGCATTGAGCCAGCGATACGCGTCGCTCGCTCTCAACGCTGAGTTCATTGAGTCAGAGTTGAGGCAGTGCTGCACTGTTACAAGTTTAGGAACGATTTTAAGAGTTGTTGCTTCTCAGCATTGAATTTAGGAACACAGCCATTGTTTTCCTCAAACAATGACATCACAATCGTCCACCTACCTCAGCCACTTAGCTGCATTAATTTTTTTCCTCTTTTCACAATGGACAAAATAAAGTTGGTTATGAATATTTTTTTTTAATTATGATTTTAGCATGACCAATTATTATTTGTATATATTTTCCCTCAATTTAGAATGTACAATTGTTCAAATCCAATTTTTCTCGCCACCGCAGCGAGTCCCCACACAGCACAAATGTTCTGAGGGCATATGAGCATCCTTTGATCTTGCAAGCATAAAGCCAGAATTGCTTTTACACCAAGCAAACCCAGCAAAGTTCGACCTCTTTCCACCACATGGACGCAAACTGGCACCGTCCAAACTGTGCGACTCATCCTGCGCTCTTTCACTGGGTGAGCCACTCAGGGACCCCATGAATAGATTTTTAAGTTCCATATTAATAATAAAGCATCTGCAATAGGGAGTCTGCGTTTGGGTTATAGCGACACTCATAGAGCATTCTCACTTTTTCATGTGCCAACTCATACCCACTATAACTCCAACAACCAGACACTGCCAGCCATTCTGTTATTACTCAATAATGGAACGCAAGATCCTAATTCTAAAATCACTGCTTACTGATTAAACGCTTCACAGAGCCCTGCTCTCAGAAAGTCTTTCAGTGGACTGGCATGAATATTTCAGACAAACAGGCAAATAAATAGTTTTCAAATATAAAATGTGGTAGTATAATAGTGATAATGGAACTCTCATTCATATAATTTATTTCCTCTGTTCCGTTATTGCCTCTTAACCCACCAGTGCTGTGCAATTATCCCTTAAAAGAATCTGCATTTCTCTGTTGCAACATCAGAGAATATGATAACTGTCTACAGCCATTCTGGAGAACAACCCCAGATTTCCAACCTGACTTCAATTTCCCTGATGGAATCAGAGACAATATTCATTGAAAAATGACCATTGAAATGATTTAAAAACGATGTGCTCTCACAGTCTGAGAGGAAGTGTCTTGTAAAGATGAATTATTCTCACAAACACACACTTAATTGTAAACAGCTGTTCCTGCAGTCCTTGATCGGCTTGGACTTAAGAAGCCTGTTTAACAAGATGCATGGGACACTTTTATTGCCCAAACATTTATTTTACAACTGTGGGGAAGTAGCGCAGGTGCCCTGTCAAATACAAGATCCATGGCTTCCACCCAGAGGTACGCAGGGGATTTAAATCCCTCTGAAACACTGCCTGTCCAGATTAGTTCCGTATCTGTGTGCCGCAGCGATGTCACAAGGGCCTTATTTCTGTACCAAGAAAATAAGCATGTCAGTAAATCTCATAAATGTCAGTCAATATAGAATTTGAGCTATTGGTATGTACAGTACATGGAAATCCATAAGTACAATATATTTACTTAAACTGTCTAGTGACTTTATTAGGACCTGTCTACCAAATTGGATTGGCATTGCTCTTGTGTGGGGAGTGTTCTCCGGGTATACCCTGGTCCCTTTACTCTGGAGAAACAAATGCCATAGAGAAGCATCATTGTGGATCAAGTCCACCCAAGAGTGCTGCACTCGTAGCCTTTCAAGGTGATGATGCACCCCCCCCCCCTCCCCCCCCCCTCCGTACAAGATTCTTATCTCAATAAGTGTTAGAGAAAGTCCATACCAAGTTTCATCACAATCAGATAAGCAACAACACCAACAACAATTTACATTTCTATAGCATCTTTCATCACAAGGACCCCAAAGTGCTTCATGCACACACTGACAACCACATTCCCGCACACACACGCTTGACAAAACATACATTTAAAAAAGCAATGAAAAAGTGGCTTTTATTGTAAAAAAGCTAGTTTCTAGAAACATTTGGTAAAATTAGAATTTGAGGAAAGACAAAGCAAAAGTAAAGAAAAAGTAGTTTGATTGTAAAATAAGAAAACTAAGAAAAGCTATTTTTAAAAAAGGACAGAAGGCGGCAGAGCATTTCATAATGTAGGAGCTTCAAAAGAAAGGCCCTTCTTCCTCTGCTTTTTTATTAAGAACATAAGAACATAAGAAAGTTTACAAATGAGAGGAGGCCATTCGGCCCATCTTGCTCGTTTGGTTGTTAGTAGCTTATTGATCCCAAAATCTCATCAAGCAGCTTCTTGAAGGATCCCAGGGTGTCAGCTTCAACAACATTACTGGGGAGTTGATTCCAGACCCTCACAATTCTCTGTGTAAAAAAGTGTCTCCTATTTTCTGTTCTGAATGCCCCTTTTTCTAAACTCCATTTGTGACCCCTGGTCCTTGTTTCTTTTTTCAGGCTGAAAAAGTCCCTTGCGTCGACACTGTCAATACCTTTTAGAATTTTGAATGCTTGAATTAGGTCGCCACGTAGTCTTCTTTGTTCAAGACTGAACAGATTCAATTCTTTTAGCCTGTCTGCATATGACATGCCTTTTAAGCCCGGAATAATTCTGGTCGCTCTTCTTTGCACTCTTTCTAAAGCAGCAATATCTTTTTTATAGCGAGGTGACCAGAACTGCACACAATATTCAAGATGAGGTCTTACAAGTGCATTGTACAGTTTTAACATTACTTCCCTTGATTTAAATTCAACACTTTTCACAATGTATCCGAGCATCTTGTTAGCCTTTTTTATAGCTTCCCCACATTGCCTAGATGAAGACATTTCTGAGTCAACAAAAACTCCTAGGTCTTTTTCATAGATTCCTTCTCCAATTTCAATATCTCCCATATGATATTTATAATGTACATTTTTATTTCCTGCGTGCAGTACCTTACATTTTTTTTTTTTTTTTTTTTATATTCACCCTGGAATAACCAGCAGCCCTGCATCCTGTGATCTCAGAGTGTGGTTAGGAGTATACAGGGTGAACAACCAGCAGCCTTGCATCCTATGATCTCAGAGTGTGGTTAGTATACAGGGTGAACAACCAGCAGCCTTGCATCTTATGATCTCAGAGTGTGGTTAGTATACAGGGTAAATAACCAGCAGCCCTGCATCCTGTGATCTCAGACTATGATTAGGTATACAGGGTCAATAATTCCTGTAAATAACTGAGTGCTAATCGTTTCACTGCCTTATAAATTAAAAGCAAAATCTTAAAATCTTAAGAGCCAGTGCAACTAAGCCAGAACAGGATTAATATGTTCACTTTTCCTGATTTTAGTCAGAATTCTAGCGGCGGTATTCTGAACGGGGAATAAGTGAGACAGCACATCTTTTGGGATACCAGAGAGAAGTGCTTTACAGTAATCAATTCTAGATGAAACAAAGGCATGCATTAGTCTCTCTGCATCAGCAGTTCTCTGGATGTAAAAATATAAAACACTGGAACTGCTTGCTAAACTAGAAGAAAAACTTGTGTTAAGAAAAGTAGCTTGTAGTAGCCCTTTAAAGTAGCCTTAGCTGACAAAATAGTTTAACATATTTTCAAATATATTTTTGTATGGCTAAATCACTAATCCATTGGGGGATCTCCAATATGTATAATCTATTAGTTTTGACCAACATAGTGTATATGGCAGCACTGAAAACCTAATTCGATTTAGTTTTATATTAAATCACATTAAATCATGCTGTCAGAAGATCACATCTTTTAGCATTAGTACTCAGTAATGTGCAGATTTTAAATGAGAAGATGTGTATTGCTTGATGTTTTGCAGTTAACACATTTTTAACCTATGCTTTTCAAAGCATCTCACAAGAGCAACGGTACCCCAACATGTCATTGGAAGAATGATGAACAACTAAGCTGCAGTGTTGTTAGCCCTTCTAACCCCTTGTTCACTAAACATCCCGGTATTTCTCACGGGTTCCTCTGCAACAAAAACATTTCTGGGTGGGATATTTGTTGAAACTTAGTTCCTGCTATTGTGACTGACAGACAAGTGCAACACTCAATGTAAACCTTTCAGAAACAATTGTTCCTGACACATGGGGCGCTTGTGAAGACAGGTCTATGTCGACATGCGTGAGAGTTATGTTGGAGCTGTGTTAAACACTGTTCATCGCTTTGCTGTGTGTTCTGGGGACCTCTAGTGGTGATTACTCTCCATTGCAAAAGGTGTGTGGGGGGCGGGGGAAGCTGTGAAGCATTCTTTGGTGTGAGGCCTCCCTCATGTGGTAGGAACTATTGATATTGCTTGCAGAACAAGGGCTCACACTATTCCTCAGTCGTATATGTTTCTCATGTGTGAGGAATAATAAGCTCTACACCAGCATCTTCTAATCTTGTCTTGTAGAGAAGCCAAGAGCTCCAATTTCAAGCAGGTGTTTGGGTGACTGAGCAACTCAAAAGTATGAGCAGTTTACCGAGGACTGGAGCTCCCAGGGGGTGGTGCACAATTGGCTGAACGTCGCTCTGTGGGAGGAGGAATTCTGGGATTAATAAGCTACTAACAACTAAAGGAGTAAGCCGAATGGCCTCCTCTCATTTTCTAACGTTTCTTATGTTCTTAAATTACTTTGTGAATTTTTAATGAGTATATAGTATACTCGCAGAGGTTCAAAAAGACTGTATTTAGAATTATTTCATATTAACATTTGTTTTAAAATGCCTCACAAACAACTACAAACTGGCCACCTTTATGAAAAAGTAATATATACTTCAATCTATGTGCTGACATATAAGCGGCAATTCAGTCAAAAGTCCGCTTTATAGTGAAAACAAAACTTTCTGAAATTATGTTTTTTGTTGGTCCTGTCCTATTATTAAGAAAAGCAACATAAGTTGTAAAAGTATAAACTATTAAAGTCCTTGTTTAGGAAACTTAAAATAATAATATTTAATTTCATAAAAAGGAAGCATTTTATAATTAGTCTCTAATTAGTTAAAAACAAACAGAAAAAGAGGACTGCGCTGTCATGATAAATTACCCACATTTCCACAGCTATGTAAGTTGTGTGAGTTGCATTTTAAATAATTGTATCCCTGATAAGTATAAGTACACGTCCTAATAAGGAATATGTCAAGATGAACTGATTCTCTGGAAGTCTTATTACAATATCAATCTAAAGATTGGTGAAGAGTGTGCATATTGGTTTTTTCAGCGTACATTTGTATAAATGTGCATTTGTGTGTGCATGTGTTTGAGCAGTCAGATGACCTAAAGTGGCCATTGTTGTATCGTAAAGCTTTTTTCATATATGTTTTATATGAGAATAGTACACAGCTTTGGTCAAATTACAAAGTTGTTGTGGTGGGGCAATGCAAGTTAGTGCTGAAATGTCAAAGTTTTAAACTTTCATTAAACTATGACATCTGAGAGAACACTCGCTCCATGTTTAACTCAGGATAAGCTCCCAGTCTTTCCTATATATTTTATATCAGTATAAGTCAACTGATCTTCTGTTAAAAGGTGTGCTCGAAACATACACGACCCATAATGCAATGTATAGCAGTACTAGAATACTCTTATACATATTATATACGCGACTGCCATGCCGGGACTTAGTAACGATTTATTTAGGATATATTCATAAAAAAGATACACATACTATATATATATATATATATATATATATATATATATATATATCTAGATATAGATATAACATATTTTGTATATATAGTATATTATATTAATTTATATAACTGGTATATATGACATATTCTTGACAATAATATTTACGTAAAATCAACGTATATATATATTTATATATATATAATACAGTGCCTACAGTAAGTATTCACCTGCCTTGGACTTTGAAGAGGCAAGAGAATTGGGAAACAACAATTAATGAAAAAAAAAAGTATTTCTTGAATCAATACTTGGTACTTACAGTTGGTGGCAGTAGTGGGATCCAGTGGCCAGCAGGGGAGGAGTTCCAACTGTAAAGGTATGTGGTCAAGTGGTGTAGCAGGAGTGACAAAAAGTAGACAACAAACTTAAAGTGCAAAAAAAGGAGGGATTTATTCAGCCTCAGTTGAAGTGAAGAGAAAACAAAAATAGTTGATTCAATGCAAAAAAATAAATACTAGATATATAAACAAAATACATTTTAAACAAAAAATGTGCCAGACACTATGATATATATATATAATATATATATATATATATTATATATAATCATAGATATATATTATATATAGATATTATCAAAAGATTTCTAAGATGAGACTTCATGTACGACGAGTTGCTGGGTATCCCAGAAGGATGTCTTCCTGCCAACCTTCCCACTCAAATGACTGATTTAGTTAAATATATATATATATATATATATAATATATATATAGATATATATATATATATATAGATCTATATATATATATATACAGTGCCTTGCAAAAGTATTCAGACCCCTGACCAATTCTCTCATATTACTGAATTACAAATGGTACATGTAAATTTTGTTCTGTTCGATATTTTATTTTAAAACACTTAAACTCAAAATCAATTATTGTAAGGTGACATTGATTTTATGTTGGGAAATCGTTTTAAGAAAAATAAAAAACTGAAATATCTTGCATGCATAAGTATTCAACTCCTGTGCTGTGGAAGCTCCCAGTTTGCACAGATGAAAGAAATTGCCCTAATGAGGACACAATTACCTTACCATTGGCCTCCACCTGTGAACCATTAAAGTTGCAGTCACATTTTCTGGATAAAAACCCCACTGTTGAAGGATCATTGGTAAGGCTGTGAATCTGAAGGAAAATGAAGACCAAAGAGCAATCTACAGAAGTTAGAGATAAAGTAATACAAATGCATACATTAGGGAAAGGGTACAAAATAATATCCAAGTGTTTAGATATCCCAGTGAGCACAGTTGGATCAATAATCAGGAAGTGGAAGCTGCATCACACCACCCAGGCACTGCCAAGAAAAGGCCGTCCCTCAAAACTCAGCGCTCAAACAAGAAGGAGACTTGTGAGAGAAGCCACAGAGAGGCCAACAATCACTTTGAAGGAGCTACAGAGTTCAGTGGCTGGGAGTGGAGTAATGGTGCACCAGTCAACCATATCAAGAGCTTTGCATAATACTGGCTTGTATGGGAGGGTGGCAAGAAAGAAGCAGTTTCTCAAAAAGTACATCTGAAAGCACGTCTGGAGTTTGGCAGAAAGAATGACAGTGATCCAGCTACAATGTGGGAAAAGGTTTTGTGGTCAGATGAGACCAAGGTAAAGCTTTTTGGCCAAAACTCAAATCGCTATGTGTGGCGCAAACCTAACACTGCCCATGCCTCAAGACATACCATCCCTACAGTGAAGTAGGGTTGTGGCAGCATCATGCTGTGGGGATGCTTCTCATCAGCTGGGACTGGGCATCTTGTTACAATTGAAGGAAGAATGGATGGAGCAAAATACAGGAAAATACTGCAAGAGAATCTGCTTCAGTCCACTAAAAAACTGAAGCTTGGGAGGAAATTCACCTTTCCTCAAGACAATGATCCCAAGCACAAGGCCAAAGCAAAACTGGAATAGATCAAGAACAAAAAGGTGAATGTCCTACAGTGGCCCAGTTAAAGTCCTGATCTCAATCCCATTGAGAATCTGTGGCACTATTTGAAAATTGTGGTCCACAAGCGTCATCCAACCAACCTGAACAACCTGGAGCAAATCTTCCAAGAAGAATGGACCAAAATCTCTCCGACACTGTGTGCAAAGCTGGTACATACTTACGCCAAAAGACTTAAAGCTGTTATTGCAGTGAAAGGTGGCTCTACCAAATATTAATGTGTGGGGGTTGAATACTTATGCAAGCAAGATTTCAGTTTTTTATTTTTCTTAAAAATATTTCCCAACATAAAACCAATGTCACCTTACAATAATTGATTCTGAGTTTCAGAATCAATTATTATCAAATAATATCAAACAATATCAAATATCAAAATAATTATCAAATAATATCAAACAGAACAAAATGTACCATTTGTAATTCAGTAATATGAGAGAATTGGTCAGGGGTCTGAATACTTTTGCAAGCCACTGATATATATATATATATATATATATATATATATATATATATATATATATATATATATAATGTTATGGGGCAAGTTCAGCATGGAAGAGGGGATCTTGGTCTCAGTTCAGCTCCTCCTACATGGCACAAGGCAACCCCAGCTCAACGGAGGAAGCTGGTAGTCAACGAGGTGCAAAAGAAGGAGGAGAGGATCAGGTGTGTAAAGGCCATTTCCCAGGCCAAGCAGGGAGAATGGATGAGATGGGAGAGTGTGGAACAACGCAAGATTGGCTGGCAATAACTATGGACAATGGAACCCAGCAGGATCCGTTTCCTCATCAGTTAACATATGATGTTCTCCCATCACCACTGAACCTAAACCTTTGGGTGGGTGAGGATCCCTCATGTCCTTTGTGTTCATCACCTGCAACATTAAGACATATTTTGACAGGATGTAAGGTGGGTCTTAGCCAAGGGTGGTTTACTTGGCGCCATGACCAGGTGCTGTGATGTTTGGCCTTAGCATTGGAAGACAAGCGTAACCTGACCAATAAGTTTCCACCAGTTCCAGCAAAGCATTACACACAAAAGACAACATTCCTCCATCCAGGAGAGCAACCACCAAGAAAAGGTGTTAAAACCAAGCTTCGCCCAGGACATCTGGAAGCTGCTAGAGACTGGAAAATGCTGGCAGATGTTGGTCAATGGCTTATTTTTCCACCTGAGATTGCCACCACTAACCTTCGACCAGACATTGTCTTGTGGTCTGGATCAGCACGCCTTGTTCATATGGTAGAGTTAACAGTACCACGGGAGAATGTTGTTGATGAGGCGTATGTCAGGAAGAAACTTCAGTATGCTCAACGAGCTACTGAAGCGGAACAGCGAGGATGGAGATTCCGGGTTTACCCAGTGGAGGTGGGTTGTCGAGGATTTAAGGCACAATCTACAACCCAGTTTCTCAGAGATGTCAAGTTTAGTGGCCAAGAGTTGCATCGCACAGTGAAGAACTTATCTGAAGCACCAGAAAAGAACAGCAACTGGCTGTGTTTGAGACGGAAAGGTTCTGGCTGGGGATCTCAAGCACAATAGGAAGAAAGCGACGCTGATGTATGGGGAAGTAAGCTGGGCTGAGCTGAGAGGGGGATGGAGGGGGGTGATGCTGGGACGCCAGAATCACTGTTAAGTCTTCTTGAGGTGTCGTGGGCTAGTCAACAAAACACAGAGGATGGAAGTGCCCACTTCAAAATGCCAGAGATGTACCCTACTTAGCTCAATCCAGACAGTTGTCATACTCATGCGCTGGGGAGACCGCACTGTGGTTGATCCCCAGAGACAGCATCGCAGCCGTTGTGTGTGCCGATGCGCTGGGGAAGCTAAATAAGCTGATCCCTAAAGCCAGCATTACACTTCAGCCATGAACACCAAGCAGAAGGATATCTACATCATCAGATGGAAAGCAACGTCTTAGTTGGTGCTTATCTTGGCGAGAGCTGAGTTCAAATCAGGGTGAAGTTTTAACATCTACTCTCATGTAATGGAAATCTTTATATACACGTACACACAGACTGAGTGTACAAAACATTAGGAACACCTACTCTTTCCATGAAATAGACTGACAAGGTGAATCCAGGTGAAAGCTATGATCCCTTATTGATGTGTCCTGTTAAATCCACTTCAGTGTAGATGAAGGGGAGACAGGTTAACGAAGGATTTTTAAGCCTTGACACAACTGAGACATGGATTGTGTATGTGTGCCATTCAGAGGGTAAATGGGCAAGACACAAGATTTAAGTGCCTTTGAATGGGGTATGGTAGTAGGTGCCAGGCGCGCCGGTTTGAGTGTGTCAAGTACTACAACGCTGCTTGGTTTTTCACGCTTAGCAGTTTCCCGTGTGTATCAAGGATGGTCCACCACCCAAAGGACATCCAGCCAACGGCAAGCCAGTGGTCGAAAATGGCTCACTGATGAAAGAGGCCAAAGGAGGCTGACACGAATTGTGCAGAGCAACAGACTGGCTACAGTTAGTCAACTGACAGTCCAGTACAACATTGGTGCCAAGAGACCCAGAAAAGAATGCACAACTCATCGTACCTTGACACGAATGGGGTATGGCAGCCGACGACCTAACAGAGTTTCACTTCTTTCAGCAAAACACAAGAAACTGCGGTTGCAGTGGGCTAAGAAACAAAAACACTGGACACTGGAGGATTGGAAAAACATTGCCTGGTCTGATGAATCCCGGTTCCTGCTGTTTCACACTGATGGGAGGACTAGGGTATGAAGAAAACCACATGAGTACATGCATCCATCATGCCACGTGTCAACATTGCAGGCTGATGGTGTGGATGTGTTTTCATGGCACACATTGGGCCCTGTAACAGGGAGAGATGAACCGGTTTTTCGAATGAACCGGTGGTGTCATTCTGAGGGGAAGGATATGTAACAGGGAGAGATCTGTGCTGACTCTGCTGGCGTGTTCATGGGCTGCAGGAAGAGGGCGGCAGTCGTCCAACAACCGTCTGTGAGTCATGGCAGTGACACGGGGAGGTGGGAAAGTGGGTGTTTGGACTTTCCCCCTCTCTGAATGGCTGAGAGGCGCGTCTTGGGAGATTGTTAGCCCTATAAATTAACGCTCCGTTGTTTCCTCAGGTCTGCCCACTTAGACGCACGAGAGTGCGGAAGCTCTGATCCAGGACCGGGAATCAGGCGAAACAAAGAGTTGCATAGCGAGACAGAGAGAGCGGGGAACCCTTGGGCAGACCCCGGCGTATTGTGACAGAACAGACTAGTTAGCCTACAGAGTAGGACGGTGATCCGGGTCGTGCGGGTAGCGATGACCGGGATAACGCTGCCGAGTGCAGCACCTTTTATTTGTAGTTTTATTACTGTTTTATTTTCCATTGTTCTTTTCGCCTTCTGTTTTCATTATTATTTCTTTGAGCACCTGCGAGTGCACTTGCTGTTCACGTACCAGCTGTGGTATTTCCGTGGTGCTGTCTATCATTGTTGATAGGCAGCCCACGGTCAACAGTGCCCTCTGCCGGAAAAAGCAAGAACTGTTTGCAAATAAAACTGGGCACCTGTGTGGTGTTTTCAAGTACACCTGTCTGTCTCCTAGTCAGTGAATTACCCACACCCCTTCCACACATGGTGTTAGAAGTGGGATTCACTGGCATTGCCCCAAGCAGTGCGTCCACGGAAGGAGCAGACGAGCCATGGATGCCACACAGTTTGTTGTGATGATGGACCTCCTGCGCCGAAAGCTCACCGCAGCAGTGCAGGGGGCGGCTAGACCCGCAGCTCCAGACCCCCAGTTATAACGCCCCACAAAAATGATGGCCGAGGATCGACCTGACGCCTATTTAGAGGTGTTTGAGGCCATGGCGACCTTGGCCGGGTGGGATCCAGCCCAGTGGGCTAGTTACCTGCTTCCTCAGCTCACGGGGGAGGTGCAAGCAGCAGCGAGAACGCTGTCCCCGGATCGGATGATGGATTACCCCACGCTGAAAACCGTCATCCTTAATCGCGTGGGGGCCACATCGGAGGGGTATCGGAAGAAATTCCGAGAGGAGCTGTTTGTGGCAGGGGAGCACCCATGAGCCATCGCCCACCGTCTGAAGGATTACGTCATGGGTTGGTTGAACCCGGAGCTGAACACCAAAGCCAGGGTGGTGGAGATGATCGTGGTGGAGCGCTTCCTGGAATGTCTAGCCCCGGAACCTCGGCTGTGGGTCCAGCGGCAGGCACCAGACACGCTGGACCGGGCGGTCGAACTTGCCGAGCAGTACCAGGCAGTGGAGCCAACGCCCGCGAAACTGCCCGGGAGGAGTGCGGCTACTGGATCGTCCCCTCAACTGGCCCCGGAAAGGGCAAAGGGACTGGGGGGAAGGGGTAGTCCAGGATTTGGTCGGGGGGTGTCGGCGGGAGCTCCCGGCCCGGGTACTGGGGCAGGGTGGGGATACCCACGGGCTGCTGCAGTGTCGGACCGGGGTCTCGCGCGGACGCCTTATCGACGAGCCCCTTTTATGGCTCCAGTGTTTCCCCCTCTTTCCAAAACTTCGGGGAGAGAAACCAGCCCACCGAGGTGTTGGACGTGCAGGGAGGTGGGCCACCTCTTCCGGGACTGCCCCATGATGGAGTGTGACCTCAGCCGACCAGGTAGGCGCATTCAATTACCTCAGTCACTTCAGCACCCGGGTTTTGTTATTCCTGTGACAGTGGATGGTACAAAAACCCAGGCTCTCCTGGACTCAGGGTGTAGTCAGTCTCTGGTACAGGAGAGCCTAATCTCACCGGGGCATAAACGTATATTGGGACGGGTGCATATTAAATGTATTCATGGGGATGTCCGCTCCTATCCCAAGATCAATGTGTGTATGACTATTGGCCAGCAGGTGACGCAGGTGCAGGTAGGATTATGTCCTCGATTGCCGGTACCAGTAGTTCTGAGACGGGACTGTGAGCAATTTAAAGATTGTTTGGCTGCTCTGACAGCCCCACCCTCTTTATTGGCTAAGAAAGAGGAAGTAATTGGAGAGATTTTTCCCTTTCGCGATCCAGAGTGGTTTTGCCATAGATTTAAACCCCGTAAAACTAAACGGGAGCGTCGGAACGCTAAGAATGAGGGCTGGCAATGGAGGGAGTCGGAGAAGTTTCAGGTGGGGGCGGTTGGTGAAGAGTCTGGGGGGGAGGTCGCGGAGCCAGCGCAGGGGTCTGGCTCGGCTGCCTCTGCTCGGGACCGACCTGACCCCGAGTTGGAAGCCATGGGAGCTGATTTCTTAGCTCGCTCCCGTGACTTCCGACTCAAGCAAGGGCGTGACGACATGCTGGGCAGGCTCTTTGACCAAGCAGCGGTGGTTAATGGTCGGGTGGTCGATCCCAGACGCGTCGCCACGTACCCCCACATTGAAATTGATTGAGACCTACTGTACCGTGTTGATAAATTACCCCAGACTGGTGAAGTGCGTCATCAGTTGTTCATTCCTCAGCCCTTTAAGGAGGATTTGTTGCAGCTGGCTCACGCTATTCCCCTGTCTGGTCATTTGGGAAGGGATAAAACTAAAGCAAGGCTTGTGTCACAGTCCTTCTGGCTGGGGCTGGATGGCGATGTTAAGCGGTTTTGTGAGCGTTGTGGGGAATGGCAGAAGGCCAGCCCTAGAGCCGTTCCCTGAGCCCCACTGGTGCCTTTGCCCCTAGTGGAAGCTCCGTTTGAGCGTATTGGGATGGACATAGTTGGGCCACTAGAAAGGAGTGCGGCAGGATACACCCACCTACTTGTCATTCTGGATTACGCTACGCGTTATCCAGAGGCAATTCCCCTCCGATCTATGTCCGCTAAGTCTGTTGCCAACGAGCTTGTGAAGGTTTTCTCCCGGGTGGGGATTCCCAAGGAGATACTAACCGATCAAGGCACCAATTTTATGTCCCGGCTAATCCGCGGAACATGTAAGCTTTTGGGAATTAAGACCATTAGGACCTCGGTGTTTCATCCTCAGACCGACGGTTTGGTGGAACGCTTTAATAAGACCCTTAAGAACATGTTGCGCAGATTTATTCGTAGTGATGTGCGTTACTGGGACCAGCTGATTCCTCCCCTTCTCTTTGCGATCAGAGAGGTTCCCCAGGCTTCTACAGGGTTTTCACCATTCGAGCTGTTGTATGGGCGGAGACCCCGGGGCGTGCTCGATCTGGTCAGAGAGATGTGGGAGGAGCAGCAGGACAATTCGACCAATACCGTCCGGTATGTGTTGGACCTATGCAAAGGTCTTGAGTCTGTGGGGAAATGGGCGCATGACAATTTGCAGCAGGCGCAGCACAGACAGGAGTCACAGTATAACCGAGGAGCCCGGTTGCGCACATTTCAGCCGGGGGATAAGGTACTTCTCTTATTACCCAGTTCTGAGTCGAAACTTTTGGCTAAGTGGCAAGGACCCTTCGAGGTTACACACCAGGTTGGGAAGGTGGACTATGAGATCTGCCAGCCGGGGGGCAACGGACAGAGAAACACATTTACCATATCAATCTCTTAAAGCCTTGGTTACAACCAGAGACGACGTTAGTTGTGCCTGCAGATGACGTCACGGACCTGGGACCTGATCTTTCTGTGTTGGCAAGAAAAGGATTGGTACAGATTGCTGAGAATCTGACACCAACGCAGAAATGTCAGGCTCAAGGTCTGGTGGCGGAGTTTCCTGACGTGTTCTCTTCAGTCCCGGGGCAGACTCAAGTAGCCCATCATCACATTGATATTGAGCCGGGGGCGTTAGTTCGCCAGAGACCGTACCGTATACCTGAGCGTAAAAGACAGGTAATAAAAGCGGAGATTGACGAAATGCTGAGACTGGGGGTAATAGAAGAGTCCCAAAGTGACTGGAAAACTCCGGTCGTGTTAGTCGATAAGCCAGACGGGTCAAGTCGATTTTGCATTGATTTCAGACGAATCAATGAGAAATCGAAATTTGACGCTTATCCAATGCCCCGAGTAGATGAGTTGCTGGAGCGTCTAGGCACGGCTCATTTTATGACGACACTGGATTTAACGAAGGGGTACTGGCAGATACCCCTGACCCCGGAATCTAGAGAGAGGACGGCGTTTTCGACTCCCTTCGGAGTACCAATTCAGGACCATGCCTTTTGGGTTGCACGGAGCCCCCGCCACTTTCCAGTGGATGATGGATCGCATCTTGCGGCCCCATCAGCAGTACGCCGCTGCTTACATAGATGACGTGGTTATCCACAGTGAGGATTGGCCGAGTCATAAGAACATAAGAACATAAGAAAGTTTACAAACGAGAGGAGGCCATTCGGCCCATCTTGCTCGTTTGGTTGTTAGTAGCTTATTGATCCCAAAATCTCATCAAGCAGTTTCTTGAAGGATTCCAGGGTGTCAGCTTCAACAACATTACTGGGGAGTTGATTCCAGACCCTCACAATGTGTAAGGTAGACCCTCACTCTGTGTAAGGTAGCGGCAGTGCTGCAATCCTTGCGGGAGGCGGGGCTCACTGCTAACCCAAAGAAGTGTGCCATTGGGAAGAGTGAGTCGGAGTATTTGGGGTATCGAGTAGGGGGAGGCCAGATCAGACCGCTAGTTGCTAAGGTGAAAGCCTTGGCTGACTGGCCGGTTCCTACAACCAAAACCCAGGTGCACTCTTTCTTGGGACTAGCGGGCTACTATAGAAAGTTCATCCCGAGTTTCGCTACGCTCGCTGCTCCCTTGACAGACCTCACCCAGAAGGCTGCCCCAAATACGATTCAGTGGACGGAGTCGTGCCAGAGGGCCTTTCTCGCCTTGAAGCGGAGGCTATGAAGTAAGCCAGTACTATGCAGCCCGGATTTTGGTAAGAGGTTCACCCTCCAGACGGATGCGTCAGAGACAGGTCTCGGGGCAGTGTTGTCGCAGGAGGTTCGGGGAAGCGAGCACCCAGTCCTGTATATCAGCAGGAAGCGCCTTCACAAAAGCGCAAGAAAAATTATAGCACCATCGAGAAGGAGTGTCTCGCGGTAAAATGGGCAGTCGAGTCACTCCGGTACTGGGGCGACACTTCACCCTGGTTACAGATCATGCCCCCTTAGCATGGCTTCACTGGATGAAAGATAGCAACGCCAGAATCACACAGTGGTACTTGGCCTTGCAGCCCTATGCCTTCAGGGTAGTCCACCGAGCAGGAAAGCTGCATCAAAACGCAGACTTTTTCTCTCGGGAAGGCATGGGGGTGTAAGATTTTCGAATGAACCGGTGGTGTCATTCTGAGGGGAAGGATATGTAACAGGGAGAGATCTGTGCTGACTCTGCTGGCGTGTTCACGGGCTGCAGGAAGAGGGCGGCAGTCGTCCAACAACCGCCTGTGAGTCATGGCAGTGACATGGGGAGGTGGGAAAGTGGGTGTGTGGACTTTTCCCCTCTCTGAATGGCTGAGAGGCGCGTCTTGGGAGATTGTTAGCCCTATAAATTAACGCTCCGTTGTTTCCTCAGGTCTGCCCACTTAGACACAACGAGAGTGCGGAAGCTCTGATCCAGGACCGGGAATCAGGCGAAACAAAGAGTTGCATAGCGAGACAGAGAGAGCGGGGAACCCTTGGGCAGACCCCGGCGTATTGTGACAGAACAGACTAGTTAGCCTACAGAGTAAAGGACGGTGATCCGGGTCGTGCGGGTAGCGATGACCGGGATAACGCTGCCGAGTGCAGCACCTTTTATTTGTAGTTTTATTACTGTTTTATTTTCCATTGTTCTTTTCGCCTTCTGTTTTCATTATTATTTCTTTGAGCACCTGCGAGTGCACTTGCTATTCACGTACCAGCTGTGGTATTTCTGTGGTGCTGTCTATCATCGTTGATAGGCAGCAAACAGTCAACAGTGCCCTCTGCCGGAAAAAGCAAGAACTGTTTGCAAATAAAACTGGGCACCTGTGTGGTGTTTTCAAGTACACCTGTCTGTCTCCTAGTCAGTGAATTACCCACACCCCTTCCAGCCCCTTGATAAAAGCGGAGCAACGTTTGAATGCCACAGGATATCTGAATATCACTGCCAATTAGGTGCATCCCTTCATGGAAGCAGTGTATCCATCTGCTAATGGATTTTTTCAGCAGGATAATGCCCCATGCCACAAGGCTAGGATTGTCCAGGAATGGTTCCACTAACATGACAGTGAATTTAGCTTACTGCAGTGGCCTGCACAGTCACCAGATCTCAATCCAATTGAGCATCTGTGAGATGAGATGGAACGAGCTAGTCGGAGTCGTGATCCACTACCAGCCAACTTGACACAACTGTGGGAAGCATTGGAGTCAACATGGGCCAGCATCCCTGTGGAATGCTTTTGATGCCTTGTAGAGTCCATGCCCCAACGAATTGAGGCTGTTCTGAGGGCAAAAGGGGGTGCAACTCAATATTGAGAAGTGAAAAATAGCCGTGCATTAACAAAATGCCCTGAATACTTAACATAAAGAAAACAATTTAATGAAGCTGTAAGCTCCATAATTATGCTAAAAAGGAAGTGAAAAGGTTACTTTTTCAAAAAGCTCTGCAAATGTCTGTGATATTCTTTGAGCCCTGGATGTGGAATCAGCTTTGTTTGTGTCCATCATTATCTCTTTGGTGTACCTGCTAGCCTTATTGCTCACACGCCCCTTTTTTTTGACTCATTCGGCTCCTAACGGTCTCATTCGGCCATTGAATGGTTTTCTCAACTTTTTCTGGAGAAAAGACGACTAGACCTGTTCTTTACATTTTTTTTGATGATTTCGGACAGGGTCCGATATTGGACTGGAAACGGAAAATCAGAATGTCGGACCTGGTCAAAGGGTTAAGACAATGATTGTGTCCTGTGTGTTGGGATGACTGGCTGTCAGAGTTTAGGTTTGCGATTAACACCGCCACCCATGAAACCACTGGGTTGTCTCCAGCAGGGTTTGCAGTGGACTGTTCGCTCAAAGGTCCCCTCGAGATGATTTCTTGCCATAGTGCCTTCTCCTGGATCTACCCAGTATTCTGTGCTAGAGCACCAATGTAAAGTCACTTAATAGGGCGCTGGGCCACCACGTGCGGCCAGTATGGCCTTTATGCACAGTGGCATAGAGTCTACCAGCCTCTGGAATTCTGCAGGAGGGATGCGGCACCATTCTTCCACGAGAAAGTCAATCAACTCATGCCTGGTTGATGGAGGTGGAAAACGCTGTCTCAGGCGTCATTCCAGAATATCCCATAAATGCTTGATTGGGTTCAGATCTGGTGATTAAGTACAATTAAGTAGCGATTAGCATTGACCTTGCCTTCTAAGGGAATGAGTGCACCCATACCATGCCAGGAGAATGCGCCCCACAACAGTACCACCAGAACACTTCACTGTTGGAACCAAGCACTCAGGACTGCAGAGTTCTTTAGGTTGGTGTCACATGTGCACTCGCCCATTTGTTGAGAACATGGTGAAGGATGATTCATCTGACCATATCACATTTCTCCACTGCTCAGTAGTCCATTGCCTGTGCTCTTTGCACCACTGGACTCGCAAACGTGCATTGTCAGGTGTGATGAGCGGTTTGTGCACTGCAACCCAACTATGGTATCCTGCTCTGTTGAGTTCTCGACGGACCGTTTGATGAAACTGGCTGCTCACACCCCAGGTCGAAATTTGCAGTCAATTGATCTGCAGTTGCTCACCTGTTTTGTCTTGCACTTCGAATTAATGCATTGATATCACGATCCTGGAGTATGCACTTCCTCCCACTGTTGCCCTTTGCTGATGATGTCTTTCCCTCGGAGTTCCATGCCGACATCACCTTAGACACCGTTGCTCGTGAAACATCAGCAAGTTGAGCTGACTTGGTCACTGAAGCTCCTGCCAAATGCGCCCCAACAATCACCACTCTTTCAGTCACAGGTCTCCTCTTGCAGCCATGATAACCATAATTATACGCAACCAGGCCTGTCCAGCATTTTTATACATGACCCTAAGCATGCTGGGATGTTATTTGCTTAATTAACACATGAGCCACATCTGTGTGGAAGCCCTTGCTTTCAATATACTTGGTGTCACTCATTTACCCAGGTTTTTTCATTTTTTTGTCCACATCTGTATGCTAGTTATCTTTTTCTAAATTAATCTGTTCAGGAGTAGTTCATTGTTAATGATATTGCTTGCCTTGCTATTTACTACTATGCTTTCCTTGTTGTCGTCCCTTTTGGCTGCTATAGTTTGGGGCAGATTGTTTCCTTCGTGTTGAGGATAGCCGGTATAAAAGGGAGTTTGTAGATCATGAAGAAGTGTTTTTTTCTTTTCTTTGCTGAGGTGCACTCAGGACTTGCCGTTTCTTTTTTTAGAACTTTCAGTTAAGTTTTTATTTTCTTTTGTTAGCTTGTGCTTCGATAGTGCATGTCTATTTGTTTTAACGCCTCGTTTTTCTGTGATCTGATTTTTAATAGGTCTTTGAGACAAAGTGGCTGAGTAGATGCAGGTGCAGGGGTGATGCAGTGCGGTAATGAAAAAGCAGACTTAATATGGCTTGGAAAAGGGGTCTTTTATTTGTATTTTTCCAGGTCTGGTGACCAGTAACAATAACAACAAAGAATAATAAATCAGACTTATCCACCTCACAATAACACATACACGGTCACCAGTCCTGGGCGAGTGCAGTAGGGTTTTAGTGTTTAGTGTTCCAGTTTTAGTGCTGGCCTTCAGCTCCGGAATCGTGTTAGCCGTCTAGTGTAACAAACAAGATGATTACACAGTCAAACAAACAAAAAACACTCACAAAACTGTTTCACTGTTTTTAACATTGGTTCTCTCACAGTCTTTCTCGGTTCTCTGCATGTAAACCAATATGAAGGAACAGATTACGATTCTCCGTCCCATTTTATGCTGTCACACATGACCCCTTGGTAAATGAGTGCAACTGCCTCTCCAATCTGCTGCTGCCACGTCATTTCCCTTCCGGGTCAATGTGTTCTTGCAATGGAGTCTCCGGACTGGCCGACTTCCCGACCCTGGGAAAGAACTGTCAGACTCTCTTCTCGCTACTTAGCGCCATCACAGGTCGGGAGGGAATTTTACAACTAAGAATCATACATATATCTTGCATAAGTCTTACATAGACATTATATGCTTTGCACAGCTCTTCTAACAAATTAAATTCTCTTTAGTACTAAGTTAGTTTACTTGAGTATTTTGCTTCGTTATTTTCATTTTGCCAGCTGTGTTTTTTCTTTTATACTTTCTTCTTTTCTTGATCAGCTTTGTGCTGCTATATAAATGCGGTACCTATTTTGTTTTGCCTGGGAATGGATTAAATGAGCTTTGCAGCATTTCATTACATAAGATTCATAAGAACATAAGAAAGTTTACAAACGAGAGGAACCATTTTGTCCATCTTGCTCGTTTGGTTGTTAGTAGCTTATTGATCCCAGAATCTCATCAAACAGCTTCTTGAAGGATCCCAGGGTGTCAGCTTCAACAACATTACTGGGGAGTTGATTCCAGACCCTCACAATTCTCTGTGTAAAAAAGTGTCTCCTATTTTCTGTTCTGAATACCCCTTTGTCTAATCTCCATTTGTGACCCCTGATCCTTGTTTCTTTTTTCAGGCTGAAAATGTCCCTTGGGTCGACACTGTCAATACCTTTTAGAATTTTGAATGCTTGAATTAGGTCGCCACGTAGTCTTCTTTGTTCAAGACTGAACAGATTCAATTATTTTATTCTGTCTGCATATGACATGCCTTTTAAACCCGGAATAATTCTGGTCGCTCTTCTTTGCACTCTTTCTAGAGCAGCAGTATCTTTTTCATAGCAAGGTGACCAGAACTGCACACAATATTCAAGATGAGGTCTTACTAGTGCATTGTACAGTTTTAACATTACTTCCCTTGATTTAAATTCAACACTTTTCACAATGTATCCGAGCATCTTGTTAGCCTTTCTTATAGCTTCCCCACATTGTCTAGATGAAGACATTTCTGAGTCAAAGACCTAGGAGTTTTTGTTTTCATAGATTCCTTCTCCAATTTCAGTATCTCCCATATGATATTTATAATGTACATTTTTATTTCCTGCGTGCAGTACCTTACACTTTTCTCTATTAAATGTCATTTGCCATGTGTCTGCCCAGTTCTGAATCTTGTCTAGATCATTTTGAATGACCTTTGCTGCTACAACAGTGTTTGCCACTCCTCCTACTTTTGTGTGGTCTTCAAATTTAACAAGTTTGCTTACTATACCAGAATCTAAATCATTAATGTAGATTAGGAATAGCAGAGGACCTAATACTGATCCCTGTGGTACACCGCTGGTTACCACACTCCATTCTGAGGTTTCTCCTCTAATCAGTACTTTCTGTTTTCTACATGTTAACCACTCCCTAATTCATGTACATGTGTTTCCTTGAATCCCAACTGCGTTCAGTTTGAGAATTAATCTTTTGTGCGGGACTTTGTCAAAAGCTTTCTGGAAATCTAAATAAACCATGTCATATGCTTTGCAATTATCCATTATCGATGTTGCATCCTCAAAAAAATCAAGCAAGTTAGTTAGACACGATCTCCCTTTCCTAAAACCATGTTGACTGTCTCCCAGGACCCTGTTACCATATAGGTAATTTTCCATTTTGGATCTTATTATAGTTTCCATAAGTTTGCATATAATAGAAGTCAGGCTTACTGGTCTGTAGTTACCTGGTTCAGTTTTGTTTCCCTTTTTGTGGATCGGTATTACGTTTGCAATTTTCCAGTCTGTCGGTACCACCCCTGTGTCAAGAGACTGCTGCATGATCTTGGTTAGCGGTTTGTAAATTACTTCTTTCATTTCTTTGAGTACTACTGGGAGGATCTCATCCGGCCCAGGGGATTTGTTTATTTTAAGAGCTCCTAGTCCCTTTAACACTTCTGCCTCAGTTATGCTAAAGTTATTTAAAACTGGATAGGAACTGGATGACATGTGGGGCATGTTGTCAGTATCTTCCTTTGTAAAAACTTGTGAAAAGTAATCATTTAATATATTTGCTATTTTTTTTTCTTCATCTACGATTTTGCCATTTGTATCTCTTAAACATTTAATCTCCTCTTTGAATGTTCTCTTGCTGTTGTAATATTGGAAAAACATTTTGGAATTGGTTTTAGCTCCCTTAGCAATGTTCATTTCTATTTCTCTCTTGGCCTTTCTAACTTCCTTTTTGACTTGTGTTTGCAGTTCCGTGTACTCTTTCTGCATACTTTCTTTTTGGTCCTTTTTTAATGCTCTATAAAGTGCCTTTTTTCGCTGAATATTTTTTTTTAATTGATCTATTAAACCATTTTGGCAATTTAGTTTTACATTTAGATTTGTCTACTTTAGGGATGTAATTGTTTTGCGCCTCTAGTACTACATTTTTGAAGAACAACCATCCTTCTTCTGTGGGTGTTTTCTCTATTTTACTCCAATCTACTTCTGTTAGTCTCTGTTTCATACCTTCATAGTTTGCTTTTCTAAAATTGTAAACCTTAGCTTTAGTCTTTACTTTTGGGGTTTTAAAAAACACTTCAAATGAGACCATGTTGTGGTCTGAGTTTGCCAGTGGTTCTCTGACCTCTGTTTTAGTTATTCTGTCTTTGTTATTTGAAAAGACTAAATCAAGGCATGCCTCCCCTCTAGTCGGTGCCTTGACAAATTGTGTTAGGAAGCAGTCATTTGTCATTTCCACCATTTCAATTTCATCCTTTGTGCTACCCACCGGGTTTTCCCATTTTATATGGGGGAAGTTGAAATCCCCCATTAGTATGGCTTCTCCTTTGCTACACGCATTTCTAATGTCATTGTATAACAGATTATTTTGCTCACCGTCTGAATCTGGCGGTCTATAGCATGCTCCTATTATTATGCCCTTTGAATTTTTGTCCGTTATTCTGACCCATATTGATTCGGCTTTATTTTCTTTGTCCAGGTTTAACACCTGGGCTTCAAGACTGTTTCTTATGTATAGCGCTACCCCTCCTCCTCTTCTGTCCTGCCTGTCTTTCCTATACAGTGTATACCCACAAATATTATATTCGTCCCCATCACTCTCAGACAACCACGTTTCTGTAACACCTATCACATCATAGTTACTTGTTAGTGCAGTAGCTTCAAGTTCTAGAATTTTGTTTCTGATACTTCTAGCATTTAGATAAATACATTTAATGGTTGTCTTACCTGAGTTGTTGTTCTTGTTTTGATGCGGTCTCCCTTCTGCTTTTTTGTTGATTTCTCCCCCCCTTCCTTTCTAGTTTAAATGCTTCTGAACCTGCTCGAGGATTTTTTCTCCAAGTAGACTGGTTCCCTTGTTATTTAAGTGCAGTCCGTCCCGTCTATACAGATAGTCCTCGTTGTAGAATGTGGTCCAATGATCAAGATAGGTGAAGCCTTCCCGTGTGCACCACGTCTTCAGCCATTCGTTTAGATTAATTATGTCCAGCTGTCCATATGGTCCTTTGCAAGGTGCCGGTAGTATACCAGAAAATACCACAGTTTTGGTTTTCTCTTTTAATTTCCTTCCTAGCTCTCTGAATTTGTTTTGCAGGGATGTGGATGACTACTACCGGGTCGTCTCCTGTTCGTTCTAGGAGCCTGTCCACGTTCTCAGTGATGTGCTTGACCGAGGCTCCCGGAAGGCAGCACACTGTTGTAGTAAGGGGGTCCAAACTGCGAATTGAACTTGCTGTGTTTCTCAATATGGAGTCCCCAGCAATCATGACCTCCCTTCTTTTTGCTGTCTGGTCATCACTGTCAATAGGGTCCTGGATGTTGTTCCTTTCATTCTCTTGTTGTTGGTTCTGCTCATCAAAATTCTGAAGTGACTCAAATCTGTTGGTTGTTTTGATTTCTGGTGGTTGTGTTTGAGGAAGTTTCTTTTTTTCCCTGCTTCTGCCTACCTGAACCCAGCTGTTCTGACCTTCTATTTCCCTGGTGGCTTTCAGTCTGTTAGGGGTGATGCAGACTTCCATGAATTGTGGATGTACCAGTTCCTCAAGATCCTGTTGCTATCTCACTTCTTCCAGCTCCATTTCTAGCATACTTACTAGTTTATGCAAATCCTGGATCGCGCTGCACTTTACCACACTTGGTTTAGCTCCGCTGGGTTTTCTCGGATTTCCCACATCAAGCAGGTGTCACAGATTACTGGCTTGAAGACCATGTTGAGGATTTTTTTTTTTTTTTCACAAGTTTAGTTTCTTCTGCAGCTGTCAGCCTGCTTTCCAACTGCTTCTAAACTGCTCTGTACTTTTCCACGCCTGTCCTTCTCCCACTCGTTGTCCATGGGAAGACTGCCTCGTTTAACTGCGTTGTTCTGCTGTGCTGTCGGCTCCTCCCCTCGCCAGTGTCTCAGAACGGCGCTGAATTTGAATCAGCTGCTCCGAGTTTCAGCTTGTTTGTTATCAGAAAAACACACGCGGCTGTTTGACTTTGAGCTGCTGCTGTGTTTCCTCAATGTCCTGTGTTTTCTGATTAAAGCAATTAAAGATGCAATTTCTCCTTACTGCTTCTAAACTGCTCTGTACTGTTCCACGCCTGTACTACTCCCACTCGCTGTCACTGGGAAGATTGCCTTGTTTGGGACGAGGTCACCGTGGACCTGAGCACTGGGTGAGATCATTCTTTTTTGATTGCTGTTGGATTATCATTTTTTCTGAATGGCCAATCTGTTTTACGTTTTTTTTGTGAGAGACATTTTTTTCTATCTTTTGCTATGCTTAAGGGATCGTTGCATTTGAACTGCATTTGACTTTTTTTTTTCATTTTTTTGTTAACTCTGAATGGGACCTTATTATAGAACACTGTGGTTATATATACTCTCCGCTGTGTGAGTATGTATGTATGTATGTATGTATGTATGTATGTATATAATAAACATAAGAACATAAGAACATAAGAAAGTTTACAAACGAGAGGAGGCCATTCTGCCCATCTTGCTCGTTTGGTTGTTAGTAACTTATTGATCCCAAAATCTCATCAAGCAGCTTCTTGAAGGATCCCAGGGTGTCAGCTTCAACAACATTACTGGGGAGTTGATTCCAGACCCTCACAATTCTCTGTGTAAAAAAGTGTCTCCTATTTTCTGTTCTGAATGCCCCTTTTTCTAATCTCCATTTGTGACCCCTGGTCCTTGTTTCTTTTTTCAGGCTGAAAAAGTCCCTTGGGTCGACACTGTCAATACCTTTTAGAATTTTGAATGCTTGAATTAGGTCGCCACGTAGTCTTCTTTGTTCAAGACTGAACAGATTCAATTCTTTTAGCCTGTCTGCATATGACATGCCTTTTAAGCCCGGAATAATTCTGGTCGCTCTTCTTTGCACTCTTTCTAGAGCAGCAATATCTTTTTTATAGCGAGGTGACCAGAACTGCACACAATATTCAAGATGAGGTCTTACAAGTGCATTGTACAGTTTTAACATTACTTCCCTTGATTTAAATTCAACACTTTTCACAATGTATCCGAGTATCTTGTTAGCCTTTTTTATAGCTTCCCCACATTGTCTAGATGAAGACATTTCTGAGTCAACAAAAACTCCTAGGTCTTTTTCATAGATTCCTTCTCCAATTTCAATATCTCCCATATGATATTTATAATGTACATTTTTATTTCCTGCGTGCAGTACCTTACACTTTTCTCTATTAAATGTCATTTGCCATGTATCTGCCCAGTTCTGAATCTTGTCTAGATCATTTTGAATGACCTTTG
This sequence comes from Polyodon spathula, assembly GCF_017654505.1. Lineage (NCBI taxonomy): Eukaryota > Metazoa > Chordata > Actinopteri > Acipenseriformes > Polyodontidae > Polyodon > Polyodon spathula. Next base: position 17,618,114 of record NC_054556.1, read on the forward strand.
CTGCTGCAACAGTGTTTGCCACTCCTCCTACTTTTGTGTCGTCTGCAAATTTAACAAGTTTGCTTACTATACCAGAATCTAAATCATTAATGTAGATTAGGAATAGCAGAGGACCTAATACTGATCCCTGTGGTACACCGCTGGTTACCACACTCCATTCTGAGGTTTTTCCTCTAATCAGTACTTTCTGTTTTCTACATGTTAACCACTCCCTAATCCATGTACATGTGTTTCCTTGAATCCCAACTGCGTTCAGTTTGAGAATTAATCTTTTGTGCGGGACTTTGTCAAAAGCTTTCTGGAAATCTAAATAAACCATGTCATATGCTTTGCAATTATCCATTATCGATGTTGCATCCTCAAAAAAATCAAGCAAGTTAGTTAGGCACGATCTCCCTTTCCTAAAACCATGTTGACTGTCTCCCAGTACCCTGTTACCATATAGGTAATTTTCCATTTTGGCTCTTATTATAGTTTCCATAAGTTTGCATATAATAGAAGTCAGGCTTACTGGTCTGTAGTTACCTGGTTCAGTTTTGTTTCCCTTTTTGTGGATCGGTATTACGTTTGCAATTTTCCAGTCTGTCGGTACCACCCCTGTGTCAAGAGACTGCTGCATGATCTTGGTTAGCGGTTTGTAAATTACTTCTTTCATTTCTTTGAGTACTACTGGGAGGATCTCATCCGGCCCAGGGGATTTGTTTATTTTAAGAGCTCCTAGTCCCTTTAACACTTCTGCCTCAGTTATGCTAAAGTTATTTAAAACTGGATAGGAACTGGATGACATGTGGGGCATGTTGTCAGTATCTTCCTTTGTAAAAACTTGTGAAAAGTAATCATTTAATATATTTGCTATTTTTTTTTTCTTCCTCTACGATTTTGCCATTTGTATCTCTTAAACATTTAATCTCCTCTTTGAATGTTCTCTTGCTGTTGTAATATTGGAAAAACATTTTGGAATTGGTTTTAGCTCCCTTAGCAATGTTCATTTCTATTTCTCTCTTGGCCTTTCTAACTTCCTTTTTGACTTGCATTTGCAGTTCTGTGTACTCTTTCTGTGTACTTTCTTTTTGGTCCTTTTTTAATGCTCTGTAAAGTGCCTTTTTTCGCTGAATATTTTTTTTAATTGATCTATTAAACCATTTTGGCAATTTAGTTTTACATTTAGATTTGTCTACTTTAGGGATGTAATTGTTTTGCGCCTCTAGTACTACGTTTTTGAAGAACAACCATCCTTCTTCTGTGGGTGTTTTCTCTATTTTACTCCAATCTACTTCTGTTAGTCTCTGTTTCATGCCTTCATAGTTTGCTTTTCTAAAATTGTAAACCTTAGCTTTAGTCTTTACTTTTGAGGATTTAAAAAACACTTCAAATGAGACCATGTTGTGGTCTGAGTTTGCCAGTGGTTCTCTGACCTCTGTTTTAGTTATTCTATCTTCGTTATTTGAAAAGACTAAATCAAGGCATGCCTCCCCTCTAGTGGGTGCCTTCACAAATTGTGTTAGGAAGCAGTCATTTGTCATTTCCACCATTTCTATTTCATCCTTCGCGCTACCCACCGGGTTTTCCCATTTTATTTGGGGGAAGTTGAAATCCCCCATTAGTATGGCTTCTCCTTTGCTACACACATTTCTAATGTCATTGTATAACAGATTATTTTGCTCACCGTCTGAATCTGGCGGTCTATAGCATGCTCCTATTATTATGCCTTTTGAATTTTTGTCTGTTATTCTGACCCATATTGATTCGGTTTTATTTTCTTTGTCCAGGTTTAACACCTGGGCTTCAAGACTGTTTCTTATGTATAGCGCTACCCCTCCTCCTCTTCTGTCCTGCCTGTCTTTCCTATACAGTGTATACCCACAAATATTATATTCGTCCCCATCACTCTCAGACAACCACGTTTCTGTAACACCTATCACATCATAGTTACCTGTTAGTGCAGTAGCTTCAAGTTCTAGAATTAACTTTTCTGATACTTCTAGCATTTAGATAAATACATTTAATGGTTGTCTTACCTGAGTTGTTGTTCTTGTTTTGATGCGGTCTCCCTTCTGTTTTTTTGTTGATTTCTCCCCCCTTCCTTTCTAGTTTAAATGCTTCCGAACCTGCTCGAGGATCTTTTCTCCAAGTAGACTAGTTCCCTTGTTATTTAAATGCAGTCCATCCCGTCTATACAGATAGTCCTCGTTGTAGAATGTGGTCCAATGATCAAGATAGGTGAAGCCTTCCCGTGTGCACCACGTCTTCAACCATTGGTTTTGATTTATTATTTCCAGCTGTCCATATGGTCCTTTGCAAGGTGCGGGTAGTATACCAGAAAATACCACAGTTTTGGTTTTCTCTTTTAATTTCCTTCCTAGCTCTCTGAATTTGTTTTGAATATATATATATATATATATATATATATATATATATATATATATATATATATATATCAAATCAATATAGTTTGTCAAGTTGTAAAAACTGTTGTCATTGCTCTCTCTGTTTTGTTTCCATTTCAAAGGTTGTACTCATTTTATGAAACCTTATTTTTTCTATCCTATACTGTCATGGCGATTATACTGCGGTGTTAGTGTAGCTACCATTCACATATTTATCTTTACTCAATGTCTTTTCTGCAGTTTATCTCTGCAGGGTTTTGTCTTATTTTTTTTTCTACAGTTCTTCACACTCTACTGTTAGAGTGCCTTTTCTGCATTCTTTTGGGGCATATTGTTTTTATGGACAGGCAACATTATTATTATTTGCTACATTTCAAGTGCTGAGTTTAATTTGTGTGAGCTATTGGTTTAAGAAATAATAAATAGTATCAACTGCTTATATCTGTTTACTGCCCTGGATTCCCTTTATTTTTACTGTTTACTGACAGGGTTGACTGGTTTCCTTGGTAAGGTTAGATTTTTTACTCTTTTGAACAAAGGGTTTTAGCAACTTGCTTAAGTGATCTGTTACATCTGGTCTGCTGTAGAAAACTGTAGTCATAGTGTTTGTTCTGTAAACTAATAGTTCAATAATATTACTTATGACATGCTGTCGAGGTCAAGGTTAAGTGTCCACCTGCACAGGAGCTCTGGGCTTGCTCTTCCTAGTAAGGCTGCATTCATGAAAATTATTAATTTAAATGTGTTTTGTTTAGCAACTTCGTTTTCTCTGTGTTCTTAAAATGTTGTTTGTGTCCTCAAAATATTGTTAGTGTTGTCAAAATATATGTTGTGTCCTCAAAATGATTGTTAGAATATGGACCATTTTGATTTGCAAAGTACCACAGGGCAATGGGTAACAGATTGTGGTACTTAGTGAGAAGGGGAGCAGTGGTATTAACCTAGCATGTCTTATAGGTTACTATTAAATCATCAATTTCTAAAGACTTAGAATAATTACATTTTGATCATTTAAGCACATGATTTGTTAATTTAGAGATCACCTGGTACAAAAACTTGAATATCTTTCAGCCCTCAATGATCTTTCATAACCCTTAATTTAGTATGTTATTTGCTTGCAAGTGATGAGATTAAAAGTTCAAACCATAATAAGATCCCGTTCAAACCTTACCTTTGCATAAACTCCAGTGTGGACCCAACTTCCAGTTGATAGTTGATATTGAAGCAGTAGTAGCTGCCAAAAGTCATGGCGAAATCATTCACAAAGTTTGCAATGCTTTCACTCATGATGACTTTGTCAATGCTCAGTAGGAACCTGCATGCTGTCAGAACTGAAGAAAGAAATAACAGAAGAAAAATAAATCCAAAATGAATCCAAATGTGTAATTATGATCAGTCTCTTCCCTTTCCCCTTTCTGAAACTTGTTTACACACCTATTAAAAGTTTTTTGATGATTTACTGTCAGTACCACCAGAGATAAGAATTCCATTCCACTGTGAAGTCTTTCTCAGGCAGAGCCGTTGAAAGATGAAATGGTAGTCGTATTAGTCCAGAGATGACAAAGTGAAGGAGATGTGATTCCTTTTACTGGACTAACTAAATAATAATTGTTCACAAGCTTTCAAGGCCTCAAAGGTCTCTTCTTCAGGTGAAAAGTAACAATCAATCTCTCTTTCCTACTTCCACCTTAAGAAGAGACCTTTGAGGTCTTGTAAGCTTGTAAACAATTATTATTTGGTTAGTCCAATAAAAGGTATCACATCTCCTTCTCTTTGTCTGTCAGTGCAGAGCAAAACCTTTTTTTTTTTTTTTTTTTTTTTTTTTTTTCTAGCAGAACCCAAGGGATTAACAACTTAAAATGCATCATGATATAAAATTTGCTGAAGGCGTAATAATGACTTCACTAGAAGCTTTAAAGAGATCACTCTGTGTTACTGTATTTTGAGTTTTCTGAATATCAGCATCTGACAAATCCATTTCTGATTTTAAGACAGACGCCAATGTTTGAGCTACATATTGCTGTCCTAACTCCTGGATATCCAGCATTTCTTCAACTATATGCTCTCTTTGACTTGTAGAAGTGGCTTTGTAATTTCATGTAAAACAGAGATACGCTTCTTGCATACCAGTCACTGGCATTACCTGGAAAGTGAAATGTCTCTTTTTCACATAAGGAACACTCTGAAATATTAACTTCAGTGTTGCCAGTGTCATTGGAATATGAGGACTAGAATTTTCTCTAAATGTCAGAGACACTATTAACTGTCACATTCTTGTGTTTTCTTGAAATATGGGCTGCGAAAGATTATTTTACAAAAGAATAGGTAGGCCCTTTCTATGAGGCGATTCTGTCAGTTTAAGAATTGCTGAGTATAAATCCTAGATTTGGCACTTTTACATTTACACATGAACCTATTGCAATGGTATAATTAGATTGAACTTGTAGTGCATAATTCATTGAGTTACAGTAAGCTTTGTCTTGCGTAACTATGAAGTTTGAATGACATGCTTAACATAAAGGGCTTTTAACATGAACTTGCAATTTGTAACACATGTTTAAATACTTTAGGGTTTAATGCTGAAACTATTGAATGGTTTATTTTGCATCACATGTTAAAGATTTTTATTCTCTAATGACATCTTTTTTTTATTTTTGTATTAAACAAATAGCTGTTATTGATTAACCCTGCTTTGTGTCGAAGTCTGAAGTCTTCATATGTAAAATATGTTGACACCTGCCTCAAATACCGACATGTAAAGCACTTAATTAAAATATATTGAATTGCAAAATGAAACCATCAATGTGATCATGTTAAATTGTTTTTCTTTGTTTTTTTTTTTAGCAATACAACAAAGCAGTGTATGTCCCTGTAAGTATTATTTATTATATTTAAAAAGCAAGATGTGATCTAATTTTGGAGTGGCTTATCTGATCTGCATGCTTTGTAAGTATTAATATGGGTTGCTCAATAATTGGACTGTAGAACTCAATCCCTTGGAAAGACACCCGTAGCTCCTTTAAATTAACGAGTTATTTTTATGAATGGAGTCTGACAGGTGTTACTACCAGCCGATAAGTCCTTTGAATTTTATAAAATGGAGAGCAAAGCTTGAAAAAGCCAGTCAAGTCATGTTTCACTTTGATTCATTTGGTTTTGTAGTTTTTAGGGGTGAAACAAGTTTCTGGGGTGTCTAATTCTGTTAAAATCTGGTTATTTTCTATTTCTAACAGAGACTGTATTTGGAAATAGAGAAGATTAAACCGGGACAAATGTTAATAATTGAAGGCATACCTTTGAATGAAGCTGAACGGTAACAGCATGTACAATAAATTGATTAAAAAGTATCAGGGCCTGATTTTAGATGATCAAGCAAGCCTTGATATACAGTGTACAAACTGTTTAAAAGACCTCAAGATTTCTCATGTATTGAGCTTTGCACACATTTAATTAAATGCATTTTATGCCAAAATATATACTAAAAGTATTGCTTAAAATAGAAGTGTAGTAGTATATTGCTTTATATTTTGAAATATATACATGATTGCCATTAAGTAGATTTCAATTTGCCATAAAGAATATAGCTAAACTATCTATCTATTAATATATTGTAAAATGTATTTAGTAGGTATATATATATATATATATATATATATATATATATATATATATATATATATATATATATATATTATATAATTTCTGGCTGTTACATACAATTATGTAATCAATTTTTTATATTTAATATAAATTACCATAATAAAAAACCTTAAACATTTGTGTTTTGTTAAAGTGACTGTTTCGGAGGCGAAATATTCAGTCTCAGTTCAAATATATATGTATACTGTTACTATACATTTAACCTCGAGCAGATCTACTTTAGACTTCGTACTTAATAATTATGTACATCAAATGAATGGTTTACGACCAAAGTTTGTGTACAAACACATCATTTTGTAATCTTCAAACAGGAAAATCGTAGCAGTGATTAACTTTAACTAGATAGACAGGGAAGCCTTCTTGTTCCTAGAAAGAGATCTTTCTTTTTGGATTAAAATCCGGGAAAATTCTTTTTCTTTTGTTACATAGTTATACAAATCTAATTGTGTTAGATAAATCTCATCACACATTTCTCATGTGGAGTTCTAAAGAGTAAACAAAAGTTAGGTGTTTACATATTAAATGATGTCTTATAATCCCAATGTATATTTTTAATGTAGCCTTATGGCGTAGTTCGGGGGACGCCGTAAAAGGCCCTCACCTGCTTTCCCCTCTCTCTCTCTCTCTCTTTCTCAGCCAGTTAACCCGAAACCATGCCATCCTGTCCTTACTGATGATATTCGGCTGGGGGAAGGGAAGCGGGTGCATTTTCGGTATATCCGCTTTCGGGCGGGGGCTGACTCGGCAGCTGTCCCCCCCCCCCCCCCCCCCAATAACTGGCATTGCGCTCTCGTCGGTTTCTGGGCGGGGTTTGTGCAGCACCGGGGATCCCCTCTGGCTGTACCATTGGTCAATCTCTCTTTCTTCCCTATTTAAGTTATGCACTATTTCCTGCTCTTGTCTTTCATTTTGTGTTGGTTTTCATACCCTGCAGGAACCTCCTTGTCGGATTCTCCACAAAATAGCTTCATTTCTCCGATAGACCAACTACTTAATACAGACCTCTACCCAGCACCCAGACCCGCTCCCCGGTACTAGGGATATAAAAACACCCCTGCCAGCAAGCCAGCCTCCGGAGCAGTTATAAGTTTATAAGTATCGACCACTCGTCAAACTTGAACATGAACTCCTTCATTCACCCCATCGCATTTCAATTGCTTAATTAATACACAGTTCTACAATATGGACAAACCGGTTGCTTTTGCATTACTTCGTTGGCATTCGCCACTCCAAACATGGCCGCTGTCTCCGGCTCAACAATTCCAGTCTCCACAGCTAGCATTCTGACTTGCAACTGGGCATCAGCCTTCTCAATGGCCACAGCTAACGCCTGTAGTCAGAAATCAAGTCCAGCAACCATATGGTTTCTACTTTTCATATTTATGCAACATTGATGAACTCTCTCCAGTCTCCTCTGGTCCGCACGACAGTTCATGTCTGAGGCTTTAGCTCCTTCCACCTGGTCCACCTAGTCCACCGCCTGGTCAACATTCCTCCTATTCTGCACCCAGAACCGGATGTCTTATTCAGTCTGCAACCTAGACCACTTCCTTGCATTCATTACCTACCTACGGGTCTCTTTGAACCTCCACTCTTTATTTATCAAATCCTACATCTCCAGCTTTCAACATCAGTTCCATCTTTCGTCCATCCCTGCTCCACAGCTCCTGTCTGTCCCGGCTATCCGCCTGACTCTCCACGGCATGAAAAGAGCTCTCCCAGCAGCCGTGCCTTCCAGGCTACCAATATCCTCAGACGTCCTTCGACTTCTAATCTTCTCACTCAGGAACGGCTGCTTTAATCCATCAGATGACCCCAGAATGGAGGTGCTGTGTCTATGCTGCTTCAGCTTTCTTCGTTGTTCAGAATTCTCGGGCCCTTCTCCATCCAGCTTTCCAGTGCTTGGCTCGCAACGCTCTGACCTATCCCAGCTTCCCATTGATCACTTTATCCTTCTCCTGATGTCCTCCAGGCGGGTCAACTCCATAGAGGTCACTTCATCCAGCTGTCAAAGATTCATTCCTCTCTCTGCCCCAGCTCTGCTTTAACCAGGTATCTCACGATCAAGAGCTGTTTTCCCACAAACAGAGTCTTCAGTTCTCGGTATAGGATTCACAACAGCGTCCATCCGCTCTGTCCTGTGTATCAGGGCACAGTTTCTTTTGGATACTGTGGCTTTAGGTGTACAGCAGACTGGTTTGTCTGATAACAGTCGCTGTAGGTTTTACGTCAGTCCTCTAGCTGGGCCTCGTTGCTTGTGGTCGTTGACTCTCTTGCAGCTTGCTTCCTCGTCTTGGGTCCGTTTCAGGTCCTGTCTTGATTCTGTTTTTAGGCAGTCCCGGAGTTGCTGCATTGCTTAGCAGAGTGACAGCACCTTGTTCAGCATTCGATGTGGAGCACAAAATGTTAAATTTCACTTAAATTTTTATAGTCTTTTTTCCTCAGCTAAGTTGCCACTTTCATATGTTCATTTGTGTAGCTTGCCATTTTAACTCCCAAATCTTTGAGATTTGTCATTTATCCGCTTCCTTTCATCCAGGAACTACTTGTTGCAGTTGGGACTTGTTGACATCTATACTTTATGTCTTCCTTGCACCAAACCGCTTGTGTTTGCAGTTTCGCAGTCTCTTCATTGTCTTTTCAGCCTCACCCAATCCAGATGCCCTCCTCCTAGCCCTGGTCATCTTCAGTTCAGTATTCCTGCCAGGAACCCAGGGGCCCTTTTTCTTAAGACACAGAAGTTTGCTCTTTTTCCTAAGACACAGCAGTTTCATTAATTAGTCCAGTTATATCATTAATACACGTTCAGGGAATATGTCCTACATTATAGTCACTGTGCTTTGATCTCTAATAAATAAACAGATAAGCATGCCATTTCACGATTACAGCTTGTTCAAAATGTTGTGGCGTGAGTACTTAGTTTAAAAAAAAAAAAAAAAAAAAAAAAGTGATCAATAACTCCTTTGCTGGCTTCTTTACACAGGCTACCAGAGCAATTTAGAGTTGATTATAAGATCTTACCTTTGACTTACAAGACAGAACATGGCCAGGCACCTGTGTATCCCCTTATGTAATTAGACATGCTTTAAGGTTGGCTGGCAAAGGAGAAAGGGCTTTTAGTACTAATGGACTGTGGAATAAACTACCGTATGATATTAGAAATGCAGAAAAAAATTGGTATTTTTAAATGAAAATTAAAAACCCACCTTTTTAGATTAATGTTCTATACTAATACTGATTTTTTTTTTTTTTGTTTGATTAATTTTATTACAATTGTTTTAACTTGATTGTAATTCTTGTTTGTTTGATTTGTAAAGTGCTTTGACATACAGTAGTATGAAAGGCGCTATATAAATAAATAAACTTACTTTATAAATAAGTTACGGAACAGAACTTTGTGAACTTACCTCTCATGCTGCATTGAAGATTCACTGTGGATAAAATCGTGTCCTTAATGATGTCACTGCTGAATATGAACATGTGCAAATTCGTAAGGGCAAATTTACGCCTCCGCAGCAATGCTCCAGGGAATATGCAGATTGGTCGTTTGCATCTCATTGACCTCGGAGATCATGAAATCGTGTAATTGAGGGGTCACCACGAAATTGTGTAATTGAGGGGTCACCAGGGGCCAATGCATGTAGCAAACCTGCCTTTAGGGCTAACTGGATTTCAGTAACGGAATTAGCTGCCACCACCACCTTAACCGGGAAGGTCCGGTTATGAGATCCTCAGACTCAGGAGGGTAAAAGTTCAAACAATGCCCAAAACAGATATATTTTAAAACTATGTCTTCATATAAAGGGGGGGGCAAAATGCCAGACTAAATTAGCAAAAAGCCTTCAATATAAAGAAACACACGCCAATATAAACTACAAATCAATTACTTCATCTAACTAAATCACTCACAACAATTATCAAATCATTTAAGACTTCTGTGCTGTAATAATGATGTATTTGATAGACACCACACGCAGGTCTTGCTTTTAACTCGTTTTATTCTCCAGTGACTTGCTTCAGCTCATAACAACAGCTGATCGATATGAACCAATCCCCATGTACTACACTATTTCCCCTTAGACCAAACTTGGTCTATACTATTGAAAACAAGGTATTCTAACTTCTGGACCAAAGTAGACTGTTTGGTAACCAGAACCAGTTCCAGGAATTATTCTGCCCTGTTAATAACTAAGCAACACAATGATAAGTCGTATTACAATAACAGTAGTTCAGTTCAAAACTCAAAAGTCAAGTCTCTGTGGTGGTCTTCACTGTCACACAGGGTATCTTCAGACTGGAGTTCCTGCTGCTGCTGGTGATCTGTGGAGTTCTACATTCGAATCTCTGCTGGAATTTCACAAGCGGGAGCACAATCCTTGGTGTCACTGCTCTCATCCAGAGTGACATCATCTTCTGCTGAGAGAGCTGAAACCTTTGAAAGTAACAGGTGATTCACATGACTCGGACGATGTCCCACAAGGACTCCATAAGACAAGGGCTATCTTTTTTCTTTCACAACCCCTGGACTCCAAAGACATTTGGGATGCCTGAAGTCACAAACCATCACCCTCACCCCAGGATTGAAAATCTGCACTGGCTTAGTTGACTTGTCATGGCCTCTCTGTTGCTGCAGCTGATGTTTTGTCATGGTACTGAACAAGTCCAGTTTTAGCAACACCAGACAGGTACAGGGTTGGATCTTTAAAAACAGTTCAGCAGCCATCCTTTCTGTTACTCTGTGAGGCGGGTTTCTGTAACTAAACAAGAAATGAGCCAATGTTTGGGTTACTGGTATTGATTGTGAACTTTGTTTTGTCCAGACTATGTTTGTACCACCTGCTCAGCTGCCCCATTTGATGCTGGGTAGTATGGTGGAGATAGAATATGCTGAACATCATTTTTCTTTAAGAACAGCTTGAACTCACTGGCGACCGATGTCAGACACTAACTCCCATGGTAGACCATAAGACGCAAAAAGATGTTTTAGAAGACTTACAGTTCTGTCTGCAGTGTTTACTTGTGTGGGATGCACTTCAATCCATTTCGAGTGGACATCAACCACAACCAGAAAATGCTGTGTGGTTCGCAGGACCAAGGGTGTAGAGGTGCAGTTGCTGCTTGGTTGCGGATAGCTGCACAGCAGGATCTCCTAGGGCTGGCCCTGTAGCAGCTGGCAGAGGTTCGAAAACCAGGTTCTCCTGGGCCATCTGAGGGCCACCAGGACACTGTCACCTCGTCTCTCCTGATCTTCTCGAGGAAGGCAAGAAGCAGCGGTGTAGGTGGGAAAGCATATAAAGGCGCTTTGGGCCATTCATGAGCTAGGGAGTTGATGCCTAGTGGACCTCCGCAGCTGCGGAGGGAGAACCACAGGGTGTAATGGGTTATCTCTGCCATGGCAAAGAGGTCAACCTGGGCTTCCCCGAAGCATTCCCAAATGCACTGCACCATCTGAGGGTGGAGAGGAGGTCCGCCACCCAGTTCACCACTCCTGGGAGATGTACAGCCCAGAGGGACAAGAGATGTCTCTGTGCCCAGATCAGCAGCCGAAAGGCTATGTGATGTAACCCTGGGGACCGAAGCCCCCCCGGTGGTTCACGTACGCAACCACTGACATGTGTGGTGACAAGGACATGTTTGTTGCAGAGCACAGGAAGGAAATGTTACAGAGCGAGGTGGATTGCTCTCAGCTCTAGAGCATTTATGTGCAGGGATGTCCAGTGGCCCAACCAAGATCCGCTGACTCTTCTGTCTGCCCAGACCAGCCCCCAACCGGAGTTGGATGCATCTGTTGTCACCACCTGATGGTTGTAAATGACTCCCATCCTTACACCTTCACTCAGGTGAGGAGCTTGCCTCCACCAGCGTAGTGCTGTCCAGCACAGACGAGACACTGTGAGCCGACGGTGTCTGTTGTGTTTGGGGTGTAGCCGAAAGGCACTGAGCCACGCTTCAAGTGGGCGCATGTGGAGTAACCCCAGTTGAAAGGCTGAGGACGCTGCAGCCATCAGACCCAATAGTTTCTGGCACAACACTAATTGCACTGTGAACCATGGTTGAAACAGGGCCAGGCAGTTGCGAATAGCAGCTACTCTGTTGTCTGACAGGTATGCTCACATTGCAAGGGAATCTAGCCGGAGACCCAAATAGAACGCACGCTGCACTGGTGTTAATTGGCTTTTTGCATCATTAAGAGTGAGACCCAGCCTTGAAAGATGCTCTGTCACAATCGCTTTGTGGGCCTCTGCTTCTTCCTGGGACTGGGAAAAGATCAACCGGTCATCCAGGTAATTCATCAGCCTGATCCCCTGCAGCCGCAAGGGAGCTAGGATGGCATCCATGCACTTTGAAAATGTGTGGGAGGCTAAGGATAGGACGACTGGCAGCGCGGAAAACTCTAAGACGCTTCCCTGAAAGACAAAGAGGAGATGTTTCCTGTGCGCTGGACAGATAGGAATGTGAAAATACGCGTCCTTCAGGTCCACTGTTGTAAACCACTGGCCAGGATAGGGTTACTGTGGTAACTGCCGGACGCCAACGCCTCACCCTTCCCCATGCTGAGGTATTGGAGGGGAGCATCGCAGCACCCTGCCAGGATGCCTCTCACTCTCTTTGAGAGCGCTGCAAAATCTCCTTTACTGCTGGTCCAAATGTATGGCCAGAGGAGATAGGCACATCTAGTACAGCGGACTTGTCCACATCCGGGACCCTCGCTTGGGACAGCCAGAGCTGTCTGCGTGTTACCACCAAGCCCGCCAGGCTTCTGCCCAGGGCCTGCCCCTGGAACCCTGAAATCTGCAGCAAGGTGCCCAAAACTGCACGTAGCTCCGAATCTAGCTGCTCAGGAAGGGTAACCGAGCGTAGCATGCCATCTAGGTAAGCCGTCAAAAGGCATCCAGTGTTAGCCAGGTGCATGACCTGTGCTTCAGCAGCGTACGCCTTTTTCAGGCGAGAGTCCATGATCTTGCATTGGCCATTAGGACATACAGAATCTTTGGACAGGCCTCCCACAGGGGGGGCTCGCTCTAGGGCAGCTATGGTGGTCTACTGGAGGGAACTGCATGAGCCCTACCACCTCTGTTCCCTCCATGGAGGCAAGTGCGGCTGCGCTCTTGAACATGCTGGGCACTAAGGTCGGGTGTTGCCAAGAGGACTTGACCTCCTCGAGGAAATCCGGGAATGCCAGGGGTACCTGGAGGAAGTTGGCGGCCCTTTCCATCAGTGAACAAACCGAGTTCGAGGGTGCTGGAATCTCAGGGTCCGAGGCGAGCTTGGAGCTGGGGGCCGTTTCCTGAGTCAGGTCCAGGTCCTGAGTCTCCGTCCACATCCCAGGAAGCTACTAGGGAGAGCACATCCTGTTCCTCCTCTCTCACCACCATGTCCTATTAATCAACCTCTGCAGCAAGCCGGGGTATGCTGCGGGGCAGGCGTTGGTGGAGCTGGGGCAGAAGCAGGGGAGACCTGCTGCCTGCTCAAATGCTTGAGTATTTGGGCCATTTGGCCCTTTAACTCGACGATATCCCTCACCTGGTCCACATTTCTAGATCTCTTCCTGCCCCTTGAGGGAGATCTAGACAGATTGCAGGAGCGCCATGGAACCTGCCCACAAGAAATATTTTGCGTAGGACTTGGAAAGTGGGGAGGGAAGGCCTGTGATTCTGAGACCGACGACGGCTCTCCTAGGCTGCAAAGTTCTCACTTGAGAACAGTGTCATTCTTTTTTGCAGCATGCTCTCCTTGGACCCTGCGCAAAAAGAGCAGGACAACCTGTCTACCAAGGCAGCAGAGGCGTGCTCGATGCCCAGACACCTCACACACATGGTGAGTTTCCTCCTGCAGGATGTGCACGTGTGGAAAGTTGACACTGCAGTCGGGGTGCTTAGCTCTGGAGCGTCGACAGGGCCGAAGCACAGAGGTGTCAAGCTGTGTATCGCCAAGGCACCAAAAAACCCAGGGGGGACTGCTGGGTGAAGTGCCACAGGCATCGAAGCACTAAGGCAGTGAGTCCTCGAAGAACTGAGGAAGTCGAAACATCGAGGTACCGAGGCTATGAAGCACCAGGGGCCTGAGGGTCTCAAGGGTACTGGGCGCAAGGCTAAAAAAGACCTTGAAGTATCGAAACACTGAGTCGTACAGTCCTCGAGATGTTGTGGTTGTCGAAGCACAGAGGCACTAAGGCCACCGAGGGTGCAATACATGGAGCTCATAAAACCTTGAGGCCGTCGAAACGCCGAGGTGTCTTCCTCGAGGAACCGAGGATGTCAAAGCACCGAGATACTGAGACTATGGGGCAGCGTGCCGCCGAAGCACCACTGCACAGGCTTGAAAAACCTTGAGGCATTGAGGCACCGAAGCTACCGAGACTCTGACGCACGAGGACCCGAGGGTACCGCAGGCATCGAGGCCCAGACATGGGGCACCGACGCACCGAGCACCAAGTACTGAGGGCAAAGCACCAAGGTACTGGGCTGCTTGTCTGTGTCTGGGCTGCTTGTAATCACACAAGCAGGAAAAGAGTGTAGCTTGCAATGGTGTGGAGCGTAGCCTGCACACAGTTGCAGTGCAGTCACACAACCAGTGCAGCTAGAAGCTTGCAGTGGAGTGGAACACCCAAGATGGCATCCAGACCATGTGAAGCCCTCAACCGGTGCAGCGCATACATGCAGCGGGGTAGTGCAGTCACGAACCTGGAAAATGGAGAGAGACAGAAAAGAAAAAGAAAACACACCTGTTCCTTTTTTTTATATACACTAACACACCTCTTTATGGATGAGTGGCGATGCACACGGTCTGCTCAACACTAAGGTGAAGGCCTAAAGAAGGAGCGCATGGTTTATTTATTTTTAAACTGCAGTAGAAGAGAAACACTCAACAACAGTAACAGTAAAAACAATATTAATCGATGGCTAGGGGCACTAGGCTTCACACACCGAGTGGGCGTACTGAGGTCGCTCAGAGCCCTCGAGTTAACAGCGTCTGCAGAGCGAGGCTGGACTGGCTGGAGGGTTGTTTTAGAACATAAGAACATAAGAAAGTTTACAAACGAGAGGAGGCCATTCGGCCCATCTTGCTCGTTTGGTTGTTAGTAGCTTATTGATCCCAAAATCTCATCAAGCAGCTTCTTGAAGGATCCCAGGGTGTCAGCTTCAACAACATTACTGGGGAGTTGATTCCAGACCCTCACAATTCTCTGTGTAAAAAAGTGTCTCCTATTTTCTGTTCTGAATGCCCCTTTTTCTAAACTCCATTTGTGACCCCTGGTCCTTGTTTCTTTTTTTTTCTCTCTCTCTCTTTTCTTTTAGCTGCAAGAAGCATAGGAAATTATAGTAAGAACATGCAGCAAGCTGCGAAGGTTAGAAGTAAGCCACAATTGCCGAGCAATGTAGGCTGATGAAGAGCAGTTGCGTAGTGTTAGCTCAGCCTTCAGTTGTCGAGTTTCTGATTCCTGGGAAGTGGCCAAGCCTACTTCCAGCAAATAATTGCAGGGAACTCTAAGAAGGAGCTCTAAAAGTCAAACATAACTGGAAAAAGGGTTACAGTATTCATCACTTTACCTACCTGTTTGTGAAAGGCAACAGAGGCTGAGATCTCCGCTTGGTGAGGCGGGACCGACGACATCATTCTGCGGAGGGGCCTATCGGCAGCTTTGATATAAAATGCTCAGAGAATACCTGACAAGCAGGCATATTTCAAAAGTATGCAAAATGGCAGTTTCCCTTTCAAATCTTCGAATTGAAAAGGAACCACTGAGCTAGAAGAACTGGAGCCAATTCTCCCCATAAATTCACTGTTTGGCGACAGCATTTAAAGGAAAAAAATCCAAGTAAACCGAGTTGAGTTTGCCTTATTTATATGGGTTTATATACTTCTCATCACTTTAACTGCACACTGATGCTCTGTCCAAGTATTGCCCTACCTGGCGTACGTTTATAGCATTACAGTGAGCATGAGCCGTATGTATTTAGCGCACTGGGAGCGCTGCGACCTTTCCCCTACTTGGCACTATGCCATCCCTCCCTGGAAGCTGGAACTGTAGCTGTCAGTCTGCCGTCTGGACTGCGGGGGGTTCAGTGTGTGTAAATTTCAGTGAACGCTGCAGCTGCTGTCTGATGTGTTACTGTGCTGTTTTTGCTGTTCATGGGGCTGAATGCACTGTGCGTTTAAATAAAAGAGCGTGCTGCTGGTGTCCTCTTGCAACCCCCAATCTTGCTATAGTATCAGAACCGACTTCACCTGTTCACTGTTTCACTGTTTCATTCAGTTTGATGCTGATTCTGTAATATCTTACATTGTTTACTGTCATTTTTATAGAAATTGCAACACTATAAGAGAAAAAAAATTCAGGCATATCTGGGTTAATCCTGGACTCCCAAGTCCATGCCCCTGTTTGAACAATTACCCCACCTCAACTTTTAGCTGAAAGTCATATTTTCATTATTAATTTCCGGTTTTTAATAGCCATGCACAAATAATGCCTGAGAGGAAATATCGTGGCTCGTGGCTCACAGGAATAGAACTGTCTAGAAGTAGTTGCTCTGTGCATTGAATAATTCAAGGCTAGGGTTATCTTCGAACGGGATTGGAGAGGAGAGTTAAATTAAGATAAAGAAAGAAATAGCAAGGGCTAGCACGGTATTTATTTGTTTAACTTTCATCCACTTGTTTTCTCTGCTAGTAAGTTTTTGTTTGCCTATTTATTTTGGCCACAAGTACCATGTGCTGTTTTTGTTTAAATCTTTTATTTTGTTTATTAAATGCTGAGAGCAAGCAAGAGCTAGCTTCACCAAACTCTGCGTCTCTCTCTGTCCTGTGTGCTACTCTTCCGGGTCTGAGGTCACCACTCAGCCAGTCGTGTGACAGGGTATCATCTCTATTTTCCAAAATGTATGCCCACGCCTCCGAACCAATGTTGATGTCAGAATCTGTCAGCTGATTCTCTTTCTCTTTGTACTTCACCTGTTTTACAGTCATCCATGATGGATCTTGCTGGGACAAAGTGCCCCATGAGTTTCTTCATCATTCGGGTCATCCCTGCATGCTATTTATGGATCATTACTCTCTCTGACCACTAGGCGTCTTTTACATAAGGCTATCAATTGCTCTGCAACTGAAAAGCATAACTGATATCAAGTAGCTATTTTAGCTAGGCCTATATAAGTAAAAAATGCTTTCAGAATATGTCCTTGTTATTTGTTTTTAAACACCAAATGCATAATTATTTCCCCTTCCATTTGAGCTTTAAATTTAAATGAAAATGTCTATATTCGAGCTAGATATATCATTTGCGACATAGCTACCTAAACACTGAAGAGTTTTTTTGTCGAGAAACCTGGTTCTCACTTGCTGGGATGTTTTATCATAGAGTCTCGTCATTAAAACAAACTCCTTGTCCCATTTTCCGTTATTGCTCTCGTCTCAGCATGTGTTTCCTTCTCCACCTCCGTTCTCCCATTGACAATAAAAGTTGTGATGGTGCCACTTGTTTTCTGCCACTCAAACGCCTTTTCATGCTTCTGAGATTTCAAATGTTGGACTACATCATACTGGCAACCATGCTCTAGACTGAAATTAGTTCTGCACACCTTCTGTTTTGTAATGGCCACCAAGCTTTTAGCAAAGCTTACTGTCGCCACCTACTGAGTCTTTGTGTGTACTTTTGTTTTTATTCATTATTATGAGCAGAACCTTTTCACTGCAATTTTACACCCTTTGTTTTTTTTAAATTCATTTTTAAATCATCCTGATTTTCTAACCAATTTTTCTATATACCTAACAATATCCCTACCTTTTATATTTCCATCCCCTATACTGTCCCTAAAGAAACTATTTTGCACATTTAAAGCCCTAAACTCTTCCCCTAACTCTAATCTCACTTCCCTATATCCAGCACATTCAACCATCAGATGTTCCACAGTTTCAATACCCGCACACTGCATACATAACCCATTCTCAGATTCCAACCCCATTTCCTTCTTCCCTGTCCTTCCTAATACTCGCATACCAAGGAATTCGAAAATCCAATTGTTTTTTTTTAACCATGTTTCTTGCACGCAAATTAGATCTGGCTTCTCCTGAAAGGAGTAGATGTATTTTTTAAACTCTGCACAATTAAACTATGCGCATTCCATTGTACAATTAAAAACACCATTAATAGTAATCTAATCATCCACAACTACAATGCTTTCAATTTTTAATTCCTCTTTCACCCGACCAATTATTTCTTCCTTTTACTTCTTCAGTTACCCAGGCTTCCTTTTCTTTTCCTTGCCTCTCCCGTTTCCTCTTCCTCAGTGATTTTAGGCACCATCTTAATTGCTTCTGCATAGTTTTTGCGCTTCCTTTGCTTGCTGGTTTCCTGCTCACCATCATACGCTGCACTGCGCTCTTCTCCACAATCGCAACACTTTCTTTATCCTGCTTTACATTCTTCATACCCGGGCTGTTCTGCACAGTGTGGCATCTCAACTGACTTTTACACACCATTGCCACATGTCCCAATCTTTGACACTTAAAACATCTTAATGGTGCTGGAATATACTGTTTTACCAGAAATAATTGAAATTCCATGAATTTTTCTCCTTCAAAAGTTAACAAGACAGTACCTGTATTTGTCATACCACCATCCCTTTAAATTTTAAATCTCTTCACTTCACTTATTTTTTCTTTTTTCATTTCATTTCTGATTTCTTCTTCTGAAATGTCTTGTGGCCCCATAAATCACCCCTTTAGCTGTTAATTTACTTTTAGGTAACTGGCATTTTATTTTCACTCTGTCTAACATTTTTAAATCCAATAATTTTTTCATTTGAGATTCCATTTCACACACTACCAGCAAGTCACCTCTCTGCATTATTTGCCTTTTCAATGTTTCCAATCCCATTTTTAATCCATTTTGCAATTTTAATCGGATTTAATTCTCCTGTCGGTTTTTCTTTATCTATAACTTTCATGATAACCACGTATTCTTTACCATTATTCCCATCACTCCCCCTACTCCCCTGGGTTTCATCTTGAATCTCACTTTCTGATGTACTTCTCCTGCTTTCTGTACATCTTTTTAACTGATTCCTTTTCTTTTCTCTATTTCCCCATTCCTCCTCCTCCTCCATATTCCTATCCATTCTTATGTTTTGTTTGTGCTCACAACAACTTTTTTAATTTTAAATGTTATTTTCCAACCACTTTTTCCTCTCTCCTCTCGCATATTCATCTTGCCGTCACCAACTCTCACTCCTCTCTCTTTTTCGCTCCCTTGATCCTTGCAGCCACATCTGTTTTACGAAGCTTCACCAACCGCCTTGGCTCTGCCCAGCCCTGTTCCCGCTGTTATGATTTCGGGTACAACTTTGCTTCAGCAGTTGCTTCTGCTTCACCTGCAGTCAATTCTGTACAGCACCATTCTCCATCTCCTCATATCAGACGCCAGATTATTGATGGTAAAAATGTTAAATTAGTTTCTATTCTAATAGCTACATCAGAGTTTTTGAATCATTGTGTTGTAGATTGCAGGGATCGAGTCCAGAGATCCTCGCCTTCTAAAAAGCCTCACTCTGGGGGAATTTGTTCTGGCATTTGCAGTTTATCGGGACATTCTATGCTCAGCTTATTGACACATGTTTTTTGTTATGGAATTGTCAATCAGATACGATGGCACAATGTTTTACGATTATCATAAATCACTTTCTGTCAAATTCCCCATCTTCTCGGGAACGCTTTTCAGCGCCAAACCCTATCTACTCATCTGCTCCGCCCCAACATTCTACTATTCAGGACAAACATCCAATCTGCTCATCCAAACTTTGCAGGAACCTACCTATCTGCATTTCTGCGGCAACACCCACTCCAAAATCACCTGCCCATTGGCTCCCAAATAACATTCAATGCTCTCAGTATCTACTCCAATAAACGTTCCAGCTCTGGCCCATGCCATCCAGCATCACCCCAGAAAATACTTCACATCCCATCTCATTGATGGCCTTCTGAATGGCTTTTCCACCATCCTTTCTAAAATACCTTCATCCTCCTTCATATGCAAAAACCGTTCTGCCATCACCGAACCCCAGATCACCTGCTCTCTAGTGCAAACTGAAGTATCAAAAGGCTTCAAGTTAGGCCCATTTTCAGCACTTCCTTTCAAGTATTATCATATCAATCTGATAGACAACACTATACAAAAAATTATCAATCTCTGCACCTCATGGATCTTCTACTAGCAGTATTAATTCTCTCATTTCTCATGATCAATACTCTCTTCATTACATCAAACTATCAGATGTCATTGAATTCATCAAGATCGCCAGCCATGGTTCCTGGTTAGCTAAAGCTGTCATTTCTGACGCCTCTTCCATCCGTCATCTGTTTGGAATAAGCTGGGAAGGCAAGTTCTACTTTGCCAAACAACTCACCTTCGACTACCACAGCAGACCAAAGATATTCGACTCTCTGTCCGAAGCCTTATGCTGGATCTTCCTCAACTCCTACCACTTTCCATTCCTGCTCCACCTCACTGATGACTTTCTTCTAATATCTCCTCCTTTGGATCCTCCGGCTCAAGCAATTAACAAGTTCAAATCCCTTTTTTCTTCAGTTGGTGTTCCTGTATCATAAGATAAAGATATCGGCCCATCTAAGTCCTTGGAATTCCTAGGAATCACCTTGGATAGACTGAAGTTCGAAGCCAGGTTACCTCACTCCAAACTGGACCAAATTCGTTCTCTCATTAACAACTTCCAGATTTCCAACGCCATTAACCCTTAGCGGTCCATTTATTCAGCACTTGTCAGGTCCAGTTTATTTTCACACGCGCTGTTTATTTTACATGCGCTGTTTACATTTTTTTTTCAAAGTAAAACAGATTTAAAAGGCACTGAATCGAAAAAGAACACTCGGTACTGCATCTCCAGCCAAGCCCCACCCCTTGTTCGCTGTATTTTTCAGATACCTCTTTATAGACGTACTATAACATCTCAAAAAGCTCTGCAAATGTCTGTGATGTTCTTTGAGCGCTGGATGTGGAAGCAGCTATCTCCTTTGTTTGTGTAACAATAAAGGTAGTGTGTAAAAGCCTTTTTTTGTGTGAACGTGTTTTGGTGTTACAGGCAAACAGCTTAGCTGTCCTGTTTTAGTTAGGCTCCTGCTTGGGTGTAGTTAGTGCTCTTGCAGAGCTAGGTGTTTGTTTCTGTTTGTTATTTTGTGTTTGTGTATTAAAAAAAATAGCGCACAAGTGCTGGAAAAATCTATTTCTGTGTAGTGGGTCCTGTCTTAAAGTGGCAACGAACCGTGGTGAGGTGCAATCGGTTCACATTTGGTGGCAGCATGTGTGGGCGCCCCTAGACACCCAGACATGGATATAGATTTAAGAGAATTGATCGATAAGATCAATAAAAACACCGCTGCTCAAAAAGAGCAAAACAGGAAGTGGAGGCAGGAACAAGGGCTGCCAGAACCGGAGCTGACTGAGCTGCAGCTGCTGTTCCAAAAGTGGGAGCAGGACGGAGCAGCCCTGCAGGTTCCAACACCAATGAGAGAAGCACCACTGTCTCCTGAGCCGGAGGAGGAAGTGCAGTTTCCTGAGCCAGAGGAGGAGCCATTGCCGTCTCCAGAGCTACCAGCGGAAGTCAAGGGGGAGGACGTGCCTCCACAACCACCGTCCCTGCAAGGCAGTCCGGCATTGCCGAGGGAGGTCCCATGTCCCAGCAACGTGGACACCGGGCCGGAATGCTCAGACCTCCCTCCGCTTGACCTAGCTCCCAGGTCGCAGCACAGCCAGGCACAGTCGCTTGCCTGGTCCCTTGATTCACTCCCCCTTCAATCCCAGACGTTGCTACACAAGGGGCAGACGTCACTTGGGTTCCCCCTGCTGGTTGCTCCACTCCCCTTGCCTACTGCTTCACTCCACCTGGTATCCTAGAAGTCGCTGCGCAGGTCCACCTATGCACGCCTCTGCCTGCCAGTCCTGGCTCCTGGTCACCCTCCCTGGAACTGCCGGAGGGACCAATCCACCCTCAAGCCCGCCCGTGGAAGAGGGTGAAAATTGACATTTGTAGACTTGAGTGTGGGTGGTCGTTTAAGGGTGAAAGGAGATGGCAAATTAAATGGCCGATGTCTTGTAAACACATGGGGGAGGATGTGTGAGCAGGGAGAGGGTTAATTTCCTCCTTGCTAAAAAAAAAAAAAAGGCTTTAACACCTTTAGTTACGGTTGAATTCACCAACAACCAGGCTCCAAACACACTAGCAGCACTGAGCACACTGGCTGCTTCCTCTAAATACCCTGCACCTGGCTCTAATTTACAATGAATACCGGGTGCAGGGGATAACGAATAATTAAACAATTAACACAAAAGACATCTCCACATTCTCACATGTTTCTATTTTTTTCTTTTCTCTAGCAGGGAGGAAATTAACCCTCTCCCTGCTCACTATATATATATATATATATATATATATATATATATATATATATATATATATATATATATATACACGAACTAACTTATTCGAAACACTGGGTTTCGCAATTGGGATTATTGGTAGTCTGGATAAATGTAATCCAGCATTGACATTTTCTGAAAAATCGGATCAAAAGATCCAGATAAAAGTAATCTCGATTACAAAATCACTTTGAACTAAAACCGGCCCCAGATGGCATTTCAGCAATGCATTTCTGAGTATTACAGAATACTTGTGTATTTTAGATGCAAAATACTTAAACATTAGCATTTGCATTACAAATTACTAAAATACAAATGTAATGAAAATACATATTTCAAATACATGTATTTTCAATACTGCCCATCTCTGTCTACAGCCTTATACTTGGCAGAAAGATGTTAGGAAAGGCAGAGGCTTCAGTTTACGACACATCTACTGTATTTCAGTAATAAATTCCTTGAAATGGCAGTTTCCTGCCTCGTACAGTAGGGCCCTTCCATATGCTTTACCATGATACTACCACCTCATTGTACTTCCCTAATGGCAGTTTCTTATTCTGTGTTTAATTCAAACTGTTCATAATAGACTTTGTGTCAAACAGGTTAATCTAATTTTGAATTTTATTGGCAGGAGGTTTTATTGACATGTTGACAAACTACAAAGCAGCATATATGGGTGGAGCCCTGTGCTTAAATCAATATTGATGTTTGTCACTACATCATTTGTGATAAATTCTTTGTCTTTAAAAAGGAAATGCACCTGAAACAGTGAATAACTAAGCAGTTATTTCATTGGATAAGATTGCATTGGTTCTGCTGAGCAGTAACACAGTCTTGTTTCTGGGAAGACATTCACGAGAGAAGGTGAGCAAAAACCATCATTAGCTAGGAGATTTTGTTTGATTCCATTATCTCTCAGCAGAACCATCGTTTTTGGAGGGGAACATGAAAATTTCCTTCAGTTAAAATGAATTATTTATGTGGCTTTTTTAAAAATGTTTTGGTATGTTTTCTATGGACTCTCGTGTACAGTATCACAATGTCTGCAGATTGTGTTTTGAATATTCCCACAGAGAAAAGTGATCTAAGGCTCAACAAGTCTATGCAATGCCACTAATTAATGGGTAGGCAACAGATATCTACACTAACTATGAACATCTCAGTAATTCAATAACTAATAACAATCCCCTGAAGACTGTAATTGATCTAAAGTCTTGGATAGAAACTTCTACTGCTGTTTATACACACTGCTGTTTGAGACTGTCTGTACAGACCCCCTATCCAGATACTTGCTTATCTTCTAAAATCTGATAGGATTAAACTTGAAGATGGGGTGGCTGCATTTTCTAAACAGATTTGTTGTAATGACTTTGTACTTGAATAGTATGTGTGCATCAGCTTAGCTGAGCAGAGAAGCTTATGTATGGAATGTGTTGCCAGTAGAAAGTTGAACCTCTTCTAGCCACCTTCAGTTTAGAAAGCTATTAAAAACTTTGCTTTATCAAATAATATTTGGGTAACTTTAGAGAGCTGGAATGGTTTTAATAATTTAATACATTGTTATAATTGTATAAGTGTGTGCAATATATTTACATTGTCCTGTGCGTTCTAGAGTATTTATGATGTACCATGTTTTTTTTTTTTTTTTTTTTTTACATCGTACTCTATATGTTAAATGCTTTTAATGTTTTTTTTTTTTTTTTTTTCTTGTACAGCACTCCCAAGCCAATTATCGAGTGGCGCAATATAAACATGCAAAATAAATAAATTACATCGGGGTGCTTGATATGCAATTAGAAAACAAACCGATTGCTACAGTTAATGTTAATAAGAAAAATATTGCTCATCAGTACACATCTTGAATTTGTATCTGTGCCTCAGATTGTAGTGGAATCTAAATGACTCTGGAGTGTTTTTTTATGGTACGATGTACTCTTTTTTTTTTTTTTTTTTTTTTTTTTTTTTAATGTAGTTGTTGCCAATGATTTTTACCAGTTTTTTCCACAATTTGGAATCGCCAATTGTGTTACTATAAATCCCGGTTCACAGCTGCAACCCTTCCTACCTTCACTGTAGAGTATTCCTGGTTTACAGTTAAAATGTAAATAACGAAAGAAAACATCACTCTATTAATCATATCTCATTTAATTCCTTTCCTGATAATCCAACACTGCGTGACTTAAAAGAAGACAATAGCAGGCTTCTTCAAAACTCTGTTACCATAAACAGCCAAACAGAAGGTGCTTTTGCAAATTCACATATTCACTTTGGACAAGACTATCATATCAAACCGCTCAATTAACATTCAATAAGAAATATTACGCCACGACTATGGCTTTTAAAACAGCTAATACATCACATTTAAGTGTGTCACTGCAGAAATCAATCTCCTGTCTTTTTGCTGTCACATTTCAGTAATATTTTGCAAGATTTGCTTTGTACAATGCCACATGGGCTTTTATTATCACTGAATACAAAAATGTTGGAATTTTTCCAAACTGTTGATTTACACGTACCCTTTCCAGCACCGGAACGCTCCACTGCTACACATTCTCCTGTTATATATTATATATGTTTTTTACTCCACCTGCCTATATATAGATGAACCCACTTTATATCACAAATTATTCGTGCACAGCAATCATGATACAAAGTGGGTCATGATATAAACTGGGTTTGCCTATGACAGCAGATTACAAGTGCGAGAAAAAAAAAAAGAAAGAAAACGGTTTTGTACATTTAAACAAATGCATATAGTTTAGGACAAATACGTTTTGAATCATTAACTAGAACGAAACAGTTTGCATCATCTAAAAAACGGCATGAATTGTCGACTGACGAGCGCTAAATCTGGAAAAAGCCATGTTAAAATAGTAACGCTTTTCTACACATGGCACCCCTTAGTCAACAATTCTTGCGAGGGCGGTCTTAACAGGATACAGTTCAGTGCAAAACCGCAACGTCGAGCTCGGGTTCGGTAACAATGCTCCACTGTGCTGCTCAGCTGTATTTGTATTATTTGTCAGTCTGGGTAGCACTGCGCTGCTCAGCTGTATTTGTATTATGATTATATTAAATATATGATTATTTTATGAGCCCCATGAAAAAAATCTATAATAGTATGCATGTTACATACATATCATATATGCAACATGTACTAAAAAACGTTCATTTGTATATAAACATATTGTATATATTATTGGTGTGTATATTAATCTCTATTATCAATATATGATTATTTTATGAGCCCCATGAAAAAAATCTATAATAGTATGCATGTTACATACATATCATATATGCAACATGTACTAAAAAACGTTCATTTGTATATAAACATATTGTATATATTACAATACAATTAAATTATATATATATATATATATATATATATAGTACCAGTCAAAAGTTTGAGTACACCTGCTTGAAACCAGGTTTTTCGTGGTTATCTATGCTTTTAACTGTATAAACTTGTCTATAAACACTTAATATTTCATTATATGATACGTGTACTTATATAAGCTGATAATCATAAGTGAATTGCATTCAAAAATTTAATTTTTAAATGAAAATGTAAATCTTGTCAATTTCAATTAAATGGTCACCCAAAGCAAGGGGATTTCAGTCTGAAGCCCAAGTCAGTTAAAAGTCTGAAATGTGTATAACATGGTGTTAGAACACTGGCCTAAGTATAAAAGTGTCTTTGTTAGATGTTCTCTGAGTTAACTAGCATGTTACCTAATTAACCTTTTGTCACCAATTATTGTTAACAGGTGAGGGTCCATGATTACTATACTGCATATATATATATATATATATATATATATATATATATATATATATATATATATATATATATATATATATATAGGTAGCATAGACACAAGTTTGTCATTCCTGAATGTAAGAGCAGAAAATGGCAAAATATGCTCAGTTAAGCAAAGAAAAAATTAATTACTTTAAGAAATGAAGGTCAATCTTTAAGACAAAACACAAGAACTCTGCAAGTGTCTGTAATTGCTGTGGCCTAGACCATCAAACGATTTGAAGAAACTGGCACTCATGAGGACCGAATAAGGTCAGGCAGGCCAAGGGTGACCTCAGAATCAGAGAAACAAGTTAATTCGAGTCACAAGTCTGCGAAACCGGCGATTAACTGCCCCTGAAATACAAGCTCAGCTAAATGCTACTAGAAGTACAGATGTTTCAACATCAACTGTTCAAAGGAGATTGCTTGAAGCTGGCCTAACTGGAAGAATTGATGCAAACAAACCATTGTTAAGAGTGCAGAGTAAGAGGAAGAGACTTGCCTCGGCCAAAAAACACAGAAACTGAACGTTTGAGGAGTGGAAGTCGGTCTTATAGACCAATGATTTAAAATTTGAAATATTTGGGTCCAACCGCCGAGTATTTGAAAGACGCAGAGAGGGTGAGCGCATGAGTTCTGCATGTGTGGTTCCCACTGTCAAGCATGGAGAAGGCAGTGTCATGGTCTGGGGTTGCTTTGCTGGTGACAGAGTTGGTAATCTTTACCAAGTCCAATGCAAGCCACCATTGCTATCATAGCATACTTCGGAGGCATGCCATTCCATCAGGATTGCGACTAGTTGGGCAGTCCTTCATTCTTCAGCAAGATAATGACCTGAAACACACCTCAAAGTTGTGCAAGAACTATCTGGCGAAGAAGGAAAGTGAAGGACAACTCAATCTAATGACCTGGCCTGCCCAGTCTCCAGACTTCAATCCCATAGAACTTGTATGGGACGAACTGGACAGAAGAGTCAAAGCAAAGCTACCCACAAGTGCCCTACATTTCTGGAAATTGCTGCAGAAGAGCTGGGAAGACATGTCGATGATTTCCTGCTGAAACTTGCCTCGTGTTTGTGAGGCTGTTATAAAGGCAAAGGGTGGCTATTTTGAGGAATTCAAGATTTAGAGACAATTTTCAATTTTCTTGAATATTGCTTTGCTATTCCTTTTGTTTTGTATATTGTAACATGTGTTTTCATTTTGAAGTATTTACAGAAACGTATATTATGTAAAACATTGTCAATTATTTAAAAAAAAAAAAAAAAACTAGTTTCCAGCAAGTGTACTCAAACTTTTGACTGGTACTGTAGTTAATTGTGTTTAAGTAATTACAATTTGTTCCCATTAATAAACCAGAAAAGCTTCATAGCTTCAAGGATAACTGGACCATATACAGTTGCTGACAATAGTTTGCACACACTTTGCAAATAATGTGGCCAATAGCAGTCAAACTGTAATAAAACAGATATCAACAAAAGGATTAAGCATATTAAATAAAGTGACATTATTTAAAAAAAAAAAAAATGTCCCTCACATGTTGAGTCCATATATGCTGTAGTTTTCTTTTGCTTTTATTGCACAGTTCAGTCAACTTGGCATTGATTGCAGAGCCAATAACAGCCTATATGGCATATGGCATTAGGCCACTTCTGCAATGTTGCTCCTTAAAAAGGAAACATATCACAATTCAAACCATAATTTGAATAAGCATTTATAGAAATCAATGTTTGTTTGTTTTTTGTCCATGCTTTGAAAAGACCATTCTGAATAGAAAAAAAGATATTGCCAGTAAGTATCAATGCCACTAGTATAATACTGTAACCCATATTACAGCGAGAAAGAAGCATGCTAACTAGCAGACCCTAAAATGTAATTTGTCAATTAAAAAAGACAAACCATTCTAAAGCAGATCTGAGCTCTGTGGAGTCTTTGCTCTTCGCTCTCAAGGTACTTTTCAGCAAACTATTCTAAGGGACTAGTGCACACAAAGACATTGCTATGTGTGAATTTTGGCTAAAGACCACTTAAGCACCTGGATGTAAAACAATTAAGGGGTTTTATAAAGCAAGTGAGGTTAAACTTAAGCTAATATTGCATTTACTTTTTATTTGTATCTAGTTCATATCGTGTGCGGACTCAGTAAGTACAAAACATCTGGGGTGTGAAAGGTTCTTACCAAAAGGTTCTGTTTGTTTTGCCGCATTGCAGCACAGAATCGCTTGTCGCATCACATCCGGTGCGGTACATCCACATTGCGGTACCTGCTGTCACTAGTAGATCATTAAAACAGACTCCACAGTGTTGAAGAGGAGCCTTAAAAAGATTTAAGATAGTTAGAAATCCCAGCTTATCCTATCCAGGGAGATTTTGTTTTTGGGCAACAAAATAATGTAAAATGTGACTAATCTACTGTTAACCCTGCTTGTTGCGCTCCACATGAGAGTTCCATTAGGTATGAGTGCAGAGCATTCATTTCAATGCAACATTCTGATTGTATGGCCCTCATGCAGTCATACTGGTAAATATATGGGTCTATGACAATTCACCACCAACAATTCATCACCAGCAGTTCATCGCCAGCAGTTCATCGCCAGGTGCAATTCATCACGGAGGGTACATTATCATATCACAGCTGTTTAAAACACTACAGATGAAAATGACCAGTGCAGCACTTGTAGGTAGCTACAAATTTTGGCACTTCTAATGTTAAATTAAAGGTTTGAAAAGCAAACTTGTTATTTTTGTTTTGTTTTTTTGTTTTTTTGCTTGTTTGTTTGTTAATTAGTTGGGTGGACACAAACTAGTAAAAGTTAGTACATTATGGGTTTTATTTGTGTAACTTGTAAGTGAATACGTACTGGATCTGTTGTTTATGATATTATAGCTCTATTTGTTTTTAGCACAGCTTTTATGATATATTGTGGCCTTAATGAATTAAGTTCGTGATGAATTGTCGCTGGTGATGAATTGTTGGTGATGAAAAGTGTGTGACAAATTGATGGGATAACAAATAGAACAGCCTGACCTCACAGTAGAACAGGAGCTCTTATTAATGTCTGTTATTAATGAGAAAACTCTTATTAATGTGTATTATTAATGTGAAAACATATTTTCATCAAACGCAAAGTTCTTTTCTGTTTATCAGATGTTGAATTAGTTTACTTTATACTTTTTATTGAAAATCACATGAAATGGCATAAAATTAAGTTTATTTAAATGCATTTTTATAAACAGCAGTACTTAACAGTTTATAGATATTTTAGGGCTACTTACTGTGTAATTAATGATCCTGTGGAAGGGTGTGGTATTCACTGACAACAGGAGACAGAAAGATGTCATTGAAAACTTCACACAGGTGCCCAGTTTTATTGTGTTCATTCTTTTTAATTCTTACTTTAGCCCGCAGAGGGCTCTGTTGTCCGTGGCTGGAGTACCGGCAACGGTAAACAATTCCACGGTTCTACGAATACTGGTGCACAGTCCAATGCAGGTGCTCTCGCAGGACAAAAGATAAAACTAAAAAATAAAACATAGTAATAAAACTAAAAAATAAAACATAGTAATAAAACTACAAAACAAAGGTACCCCGACCATCACTACCTGCACGGCTCAGGTCTCCGTCCTACACTCAGGTGTTTCCTCACTGCCCTATACAATACAAGTACTTTCCCCGCTGCAAAAAAATCTTTCATTTCTTTTTTTTTTCTTTTTATGTGGTGGTTTTCTCCAGCCACACTTGGTCCGTCCATAGCGCTTCCACAGGCTCATATTTGTCTAGAGGGGCAGGGAAACAAGGTATTCATTTATAGGCCCAGCAATCCTCCCCCCCCAAGGCCCGCCTCCCAGCCACACAGAGAGAGGGAGAGCCCACACACCCTCTCCCCCAACTCTCTGTGTCAGGAGGATCCCACATAAGAACATAAGAACATAAGAAAGTTTACAAACAAGAGGAGGCCATTCAGCCCATCTTGCTTGTTTGGTTGTTAGTAGCTTATTGATCCGAGAATCTCATCAAGCAGCTTCTTTAAGGATCCCAGGGTGTCAGCTTCAACAACATTACTGGGGAGTTGATTCCAGACCCTCACGATTCTCTGTGTAAAAAAGTGCCTCCCTATTTTCTGTTCTGAATGCCCCTTTGTCTAATCTCCATTTGTGACCCCTGGTCCTTGTTTATTTTTTCAGGCTGAAAAAGTCCCTTGGGTTGACATTGTCAATACCTTTTAGAATTTTGAATGCTTGAATTAGGTCACCACGTAGTCTTCTTTGTTCAAGACTGAACAGATTCAATTCTTTAAGCCTGTCTGCATATGACATACCTTTTAAGCCCAGAATAATTCTGGTCGCTCTTCTTTGCACTCTTTCTAGAGCAGCAATATCTTTTTTATAGTGAGGTGACCAGAACTGAACACAATATTCAAGATGAGGTCTTACTAGTGCATTGTACAGTTTTAACATTACTTCCCTTGATTTAAATTCAACACTTTTCACAATGTAAACCTTGTTAGCCTTTCATATAGCTTCCCCACATTGTCTAGATGAAGACATTTCTGAGTCAACAAAAACTCCTAGGTCTTTTTCATAGATTCCTTCTCCAATTTCAGTATCTCCCATATGATATTTATAATGTACATTTTTATTTCCTTCGTGCAGTACCTTACACTTTTCTCTATTAAATGTCATTTGCCATGTGTCTGCCCACTTCTGAATCTTGTCTAGATCTTTTTGAATGACCTTTGCTGCTGCAACAGTGTTTGCCACTCCTCCTACTTTTGTGTCGTCTGCAAATTTAACAAGTTTGCTTACTATACCAGAATCTAAATCATTAATGTAGATTAGGAATAGCAGAGGACCTAATACTGATCCCTGTGGTACATTGCTGGTTACCACACTCCATTCTGAAGTTTTTCCTCTAATCAGTACTTTCTGTTTTCTACATGTCAACCACTCCCTAATCCATGTACATGTGTTTCCTTGAATCCCAACTGCGTTCAGTTTGAGAATTAATCTTTTGTGCGGGACTTTGTCAAAAGCTTTCTGGAAATCTAAATAAACCATGTCATATGCTTTGCAATTATCCATTATCGATGTTGCATCCTCAAAAAAATCAAGCAAGTTAGTTAGACACGGTCTCCCTTCTAAAACCATGTTGACTGTCTCCCAGGACCCTGTTACCATATAGGTAATTTTCCATTTTGGATCTTATTATAGTTTCCATAAGTTTGCATATAATAGAAGTCAGGCTTACTGGTCTGTAGTTATCTGTTTATTTTAAGAGCTCCTAGTCCTTTTAACACTTCTGCCTCAGTTATGCTAAAGTTATTTAAAACTGGATAGGAACTGGATGACATGTGGGGCATGTTGTCCGTATCTTCCTTTGTAAAAACTTGTGAAAAGTAATCATTTAATATATTTGCTATTTTTTTTTCTTCATCTATGATTTTGCCATTTGTATCTCTTAGACATTTTACCTCCTCTTTGAATGTTCTCTTGCTGTTGTAATATTGGAAAAAACATTTTGGAATTGGTTTTAGCCCCCTTAGCAATATTCATTTCTATTTCTCTCTTGGCCTTTCTAACTTACTTTTTGACTTGCGTTTGCAGTTCCGTGTACTCTTTCTGTGTACTTTCTTTTTGGTCCCTTTTTAATGCTCTGTAAAGTGTCTTTTTTCGCTGAATATTTTTTTTTTAATTGATCTATTAAACCATTTTGGCAATTTAGTTTTACATTTAGATTTGTCTACTTTAGGGATGTAATTGTTTTGCGCCTCTAGTACTACATTTTTGAAGAACAAGCATCCTTTTTCTGTGGATGTTTTCTCTATTTTACTCCAATCTACTTCTGTTAGTCTCTATCTCATACCTTCATAGTTTGCTTTTCTAAAATTGTAAACCTTAGCTTTAGTCATTACTTTTGGGGTTTTAAAAAACACTTCAAATGAGACCATGTTGTCGTCTGAGTTTGCCAGTGGTTCTCTGACCTCTGTTTTCGTTATTCTGTCTTCGTTATTTGAAAAGACTAAATCAAGGCATGCCTCCCCTCTAGTGGGTGCCTTGACAAATTGTGTTAGGAAGCAGTCATTTGTCATTTCCACCATTTCTATTTCATCCTTCGCGCTACCCACCGGGTTTTCCCATTTTATATTGGGGAAGTTGAAATCCCCCATTAGTATGGCTTCTCCTTTGCTACACACATTTCTAATGTCATTGTATAACAGATTATTTTGCTCGCTGTCTGAATCTGGCGGTCTATAGCATGCTCCTATTATTATGCCTTTTGAATTTTTGTCCGTTATTCTGACCCATATTGATTCGGCTTTATTTTCTTTGTCCAGGTTTAACACCTGGGCTTCAAGACTGTTTCTTATGTATAGCGCTACCCCTCCTCCTCTTCTGTCCTGCCTGTCTTTCCTATACAGTGTATACCCACAAATATTATATTCGTCCCCATCACTCTCAGACAACCACGTTTCTGTAACACCTATCACATCATAGTTACCTGTTAGTGCAGTAGCTTCAAGTTCTAGAATTTTGTTTGTGATACTTCTAGCATTTAGATAAATACATTTAATGGTTGTCTTACCTGAGTTGTTGTTCTTGTTTTGATGCGGTCTCCCTTCTGTTTTTTTGTTGATTTCTCCCCCCTTCCTTCCTAGTTTAAATGCTTCTGAACCTGCTCGAGGATCTTTTCTCCAAGTAGACTGGTTCCCTTGTTATTTAAGTGCAGTCCGTCCCGTCTATACAGATAGTCCTCATTGTAGAATGTGGTCCAATGATCAAGATAGGTGAAGCCTTCCCGTGTGCACCACATCTTCAGCCATGCGTTTTGATTAATTATTTCCAGCTGTCCATATGGTCCTTTGCAAGGTGCCGGTAGTATACCAGAAAATACCACAGTTTTGGTTTTCTCTTTTAATTTCCTTCCTAGCTCTCTGAATTTGTTTTGCAGGGATTTTGGTCTGTCTCTTCCAATGTTGTTTGTACCGATGTGGACGACTACTACCGGGTCGTCTCCTGTTCGTTCTAGGAGCCTGTCCACGTTCTCAGTGATGTGCTTGACCGAGGCTCCCGGAAGGCAGCACACTGTTGTAGTAAGGGGGTCCAAACTGCGAATTGAACTTGCTGTGTTTCTCAATATGGAGTCCCCAACAATCATGACCTCCCTTCTTTTTGCTGTCTGGTCACCACTGTCAATAGGGTCCTGGATGTTGTTCCTTTCGTTCTCTTGTTGTTGGTTCTGCTCATCAAAATTCTGAAGTGACTCAAATCTGTTGGTTGTTTTGATTTCTGGTGGTTGTGTTTGACGAAGTTTCTTTTTTTTCCCTGCTTCTGCCTACCTGAACCCAGCTGTTCTGACTTTCTATCTTCCTGGTGGCTTTCAGTCTGTTAGGGGTGATGCAGACTTCCATGAATTGTGGGTGTGCCAGCTCCTCAAGATCCTGTTGCTGTCTCATTTCTTCCAGCTCCATTTCTAGCATACTTACTAGTTTATGCAAATCCTGGATCGCGCGGCACTTTACGCACACTTGGTTTAGCTCCGCTGGGTTTTCTCGGATTTCCCACATCAAGCAGGTGTCACAGATTACTGGCTTGAAGACCATGTTGAGGGTTTTTTTTTTTTTTTTGAAGTTTAGTTTCTTCTGCAGCCGTCAACCTGCTTTCAAACTGCTTCTAAACTGCTCTGTACTTTTCCACTCCTGTACTTCTCTCACGCTGTCGCTTCCACTCACTGTCGCTGGGAAGACTGCCTCGTTATTAGCTGTGTTGTTCTGCTGTGCTGTTGACTCCTCCCCTCGCCCGTGTCTCAGAACGGCGCTGAATTTGAATCAGCTGCTCCGAGTTTCAGCTTGTTATAAGAAAAACACACGCGGCTGTTTGACTTTGAGCTGCAGTGTTTCCCCAATGTCCTGTGTTTTCTGATTAAAGCAATTAAAAGATGTAATTTCTCCTTACTGCTTCTAA